>NC_062534.1:18442627-18767627 GCF_022655615.1 Tachysurus fulvidraco
AATTCACACCTTACTCTTCGGCAACAACTAGGATTTGCACAGTTTCATGAACACCTGTGATCGCAATCCACAAAAAAACTCCACAGCAACACGACTAAAACTAGTTGAAGTTTATGCAACGGACAAACTGATATATGGAATACATTAATTACTTTGCAGTATCTCAGTAACAGCAATAACTCAGCTTACAAAATTCAGCCTACTGTGATTGTGTGTTGCGTTTTTGTCCAGATGTTTTCATGTCAGCTGTGTTTATAGAGCAGGTCAAAGCATCCTATTGCAGTGTTTGAAGCTTGTAGATGTCTTTTCGCTGCACAGCGTTGCTGCATTACATATATATAATATACATTTAATTATTATTCTTTTTTTTTACTTGTATAAACCTTATGGTAGCATTAAAAATTTAGATTAACTGTGTATGGGTGAAGCAATAAACTCAGTTTAATAATGAGAAAAAAAATAAGAGGCCACTCTTGGTAGATATTTTGCCGGTGCATGAATTAAAGTGTCAGTGTGTGTATGTACATTTTAATACACCTCATTTAAACAAGTGTTTGTCCTTGTCTTAGAATTTCCTTGTTGTTGATTTCCTGTTGTCTTGGAAAAAAAAGGTTTTGAACTATTGTTAGACTCGGCTGAAGAATTCAGAAGTAACCCTGAGATGACTTCAGATAAACAAATCTGGCAGGTGAAGATGAACTGAAATATATATATATATATATATATATATATATTTGAGTAAATCCTCTAAATTGAAATGGGATTTTAAAAACCTGTCTTATATACATTAGACCTACTTATTCATTAATACCTTGTTAAAACCAAATATGAAATATTCATCTTGACCACTGTGCTGCTTCGCTCCAGCACATAGAGATATTGATTAAACCATGTGAGCAGTTCTGCTAATGTATCACTGAACACAACCAGGAACTAGATGAGAAAATAAAAGGCTGTCCTCTAAAAGGTTCAATCTTCTTAATTGATAAAGGCTTTTGACAGTTCCTCGCAGGAAATTTGAGACTCGATGCCTTCTTGCAACATTGCGTTAAACTAAATGAACAGTAACTGTGCAGGACCTGTACCGTAATAACTGTTTATCGCAGTACTGGGATATATGACATTGTGTATATACTTTCATACCTCGGCACTGTTAAATTATTTTATTGCTATTTTATAACAGCAACTCTTAGTAGCGATGCACAAACGTTTATATGAACTCTCTAGTTCTTATATGTTAACATTTCTATCATAATGGCTGTAGACATTCTAACAATAAATTGATTAAAAACATGTAACAACAAAAAAATCCCTCATTAATCATGTGGAAAAGGAGTCAGCACTTTGTGACAGTCCGTAGCATTTACTGTTGATCAGTAACATGAAAAGCTGCATTTGTGTTTATTAACTTCGAAAGAGGGATAAATACGAGATTGGTGAGGAAACGGCATTTACAGCACACGTAAGAGTAGGACCTTACTTTTCTCATGGACGTTCTTTAATATTGTAAATACAAATGGTAATAAAGTAGGATGTGTTTCTCCTTAATAAATAAAGCCTTTGAATTTGCAGACTGCAACAATAGTGGTATAAAAGGAATAAAAGAATTCAGCAGTTTTTGAGAAAATGATCAACATCAGGGTGGTAATGAGATCGCACCATGCTGTAATTGAATATTTTTGTTTAAAAGCCCTGCACTCAAGTGTTTTATCCTTTTTTTAATATATAAAATTTAGAACATTCTCTAGAATAAAAATTGAGGCAGTGTGTTCAATGTGTGCCCTTAAACACACACACACACACACACACATGTATATATCCGTCTTCCCTGAAACTTCACTGAGAGATGATCGATCACAAGATGGAGAGAGCAGAGCAGTGTGAGATGCAGTGCTGGGTGGGAGAGGGGGTGGACTGTTTGTGTGTTGTTCTCAATAAAGATTGGATTTCCAATAAGATCGCCTCCACCCCCTGTCCTCTCTCTCCTCCTTCTCACAACATTTTACAACTCTTGGCTCCTGCTTCTCCCATAAAATACACCCAACATAAAATCCACTAGCACTTAGGAACTGTCCTCCTGAGAGGCGGGGATTGGGGAGGGGTAAACATCCTTTTTACACTACTAAATCCATCCATCCATCTATCCATTGATCCGTCTATCCATCTAGTAAATTAGGGAGGATATATTGTTGCAGGTTGGTTTATTAAGATGCGTTGTTTCACAAAGAGTGGATTGTTAAGCTGTGAGCCTGAGAGAAAAGGGACTTCCATGCACAGATGTTTGTAAGTCATAGTAAATCATATGACCCAATAAAATTTCTCGTGTTTGTTTATGTTTGATTTCTTACTGATGTTTAAAGCTTTAAACTTTAAAGCCACAATCAAAGTAGACATGATTATGACAATGCCCAGAGAAAGTGTTTTTATGATTTAACAGCTTCATGTGGAAAATTCTTGAGTATTACACTTTAAACTCAAGGCTAGAGACTCTGGTCTGAATGTCTTCTTAAGCGTCTGTTTCGTCAGTTACCACATAACTTCTTGTAAACAACGTTGACAGTGACTGTTTCCTTAGACAAGGGCTTTAAGGACGTGGCTCATCACCAGGCATCTTTGGCTGAAGAAAAAAGAGATTGAATTTGGCATGTTGACTTAAATGTTCCCTTTGAGTCTTTCTCTTTGGATTACTCTGATGGAGGAGGAGAATGTATATTTTTGGGACACAGATAACAGATATTGCAAACCAGATTCCCAGGGAGTTAGAGAAATGATGTCAGATAGAAGGGACGCTATCCAATATACTGAAGATTGAAATAGAATGCAGCTCCAGCACCAGGTTTCTCTTTTTTATGTTTTTATTTCACTAGCACTTTAGATAAGAGAGCCATGTTAATGTGGTTAGATTTTTTTTTTTAAATTATTATTTTGTCTTCTCCTGACAGACAGTATTATCTAAAAAGCCCAGGGATATGACCTACAGATCCCACTCCAGTGTAAGACAGAGAAACAGCCATGTAGTTTAAATAAAGAGAAGATCGAGTGGGGAGGAGTGAGAATCACCACATGCAGCTTTTTCTCTCTTATGGCCTGATAGTTGAGTTCATAGAGCATATAATTCACATGCTCCTATAACCCACAGAGAGTATTTTGTCATATATGCAAATGATGAGAAAAATGTGTAGACGTCTCTAAATAAGTCTGAAAATACACCTTATTTGTCAAAGTGTGTAAGCCATTAAATCTGTTATCTGTTGCAAATGAGGCATAGCATTCCAAGCTCCTGGTTCAGGGCTCTCTCTCAATAGCATAAGCAAATTTAAAATGAGTTCACACAGAGAAATCTCACATCTCTCAGCGTATGTCACATTGTTGCTAATTGGAAGCCAGGCTTGATGGAGCGAAACAGTTGCCACATGCCTAATAAATTCATTGCAATCTGAGACGCTTACAATTTGTTTTACTTGAGCATGATGCTGTTTTTCCAGTGAATATATGCATTTGTTTATCATTTAATAGTAATATCCTAGCGAGTAGCCTTCCACTTTAGAAATTGAATATCATGGTTGAAAAACATTTGAAATAAAATTGTAAGGATGATTTTTAGAAAATGAATGTGTCAGTGATGAGTTAATGAGCAGATACACTCTTGTATGTGAATGTTCTGCAACATCTGGAATGTTTGCAGAATGTTGACTGTGTTAATTGAAATTCTGTTTGATGTATGGCATTGACGAACCAACTCTCAGACACCGATCCATTAATGAACAGTATGGTAGCTTTAAAACTAACTCAATGAGCTTGCAGAAAGGCATGCATAGCAATTATTGCAGGCCTCGTTAAAAGCCTCCCACCCCTTCCATTCTCTTCCAATCAATCGCCACTTTAGCTCAAATGAAAGAAACTTGAATGCAGGCCTTCTCTTAGTCTAATTAGCTTAATTGCCACAATGTGGTAAATGGAGGAAGAAGAGACATGCTGATCATCTGGGCCATCATCAGGAAGCTTGTTGCATAGCTCTGTTAAACTAATGTCAAAATAGATTGTTTTTGCTCAGTTTGTATGAACCGTTTCAGTTTAATGTTTTTGAACTTGTCGAGTTAATGTGTTCATTTTATATTTCAAAATGTGCGTGTTCACATGAATCCAACCACAGGTGAATTATTCTGCATTGAGTTTAACCTCCCTGTTAGTTCTATGTATCAGTTAACCAATCAATCGACACAGTTTTCACACAAATTAGACCAGATTAACCTTGTTTTCTTTTGCTCTCTTGTTCTCTTTCTCTCTCACACGCTCACTCACACTGTTGTATCAGAGATACTTTTGGGTTCCATAGATGCATTAAATCCATGTAAATATAGTTGCTTAAAAGAGACACGTGATATATAAAAGAGAAATAATTGCCGTTGAGAATAATTAACCATGAATGAGTTTGTGTAAATGTCTAGAATTATACTGATAAATATAATGGTGTTAATTGGTGTTGTGAATACCTGTCTACGAAAACCCATTCTTTGTCTTAGATGGACACTTACACTGTCCTCTCTCATTATATTGATCCATGTGTTGCTTGCACAGGCTTTACCACGCAGTTCAGATCGAAGACATGTCTGTTCTAAAAAAAACCCCAATCCATTTGCTTTCTCTCCAGATACAAATTCCTCGCTGACTCCTGTGCCATAAAAGGCCATTGTTTTTAGAGAATTCTCCTTGAAATGCCAGGACCATTTGAGAACCTCCCCAAAATTTGTGTATGATTTGATTTTATCAGTGGCACATTAGAAGGAAAAAAAACCCCAATATGTTGTCTTTTGGATGTATTCTTATAAAACTCAAACTAAGACAGAAATGCTGTTCAGCACAACTGTTTTAATTGTGATGTATATATAGATAAATATACGGATGGGAAAAAACAAGCTGTTTATTATTTACTGCAGAGAAAAAGTGACAGATTTGCTATTTATTCAGATATTTCACTTTCAAAATGCATCATAAAAGGCAGGAAAATTAAAGGGACTATATACTATTCTGCTGACATTACTAACACTCCATCTTTACAATCAATGCTTCCAGTTTCTACCAGTTAATTTGGGTATAAGATTCTCCTTAACCTTTTAAAAAGAATGACGGCATTCTTTACCACATTCCATTACTTATACAAAAGTTGCAGAGGTCCACAGTGTTGTAAATGTTACTTTTCTATTTGTACCTGATTTCTATTGTCAGTACCTTAAGGGCATGGATGGATTTTATTAGTGGTTTTTCATGGTGACATAGTTAGAGTCATGGAAATGTCCACTGGCTACTTTTCATGGCCTTTATTGGATTAAGTGCTCATGTTATTCTCCAGACAGTGGTTCTCTATCGATATCCTCTTCCCATTAGCTTGGATTAAGTTAGTACCAAATTGACTGCTTTATCTGTGTCAGGCTGTCAGTTTGAGAGAGATGTCTTACTCGCATGATTGTCTTTGAATAGCCTTTTCCCCTTTTGAACATCTCATCTAGCTTCTTTTAAGCTCTGGTTTTTAAAATATCACCCTCATTTTGAAATAACTTTTTTAAAGACTAATTTCTTAGCAAGCACAAAACCATGAAACCATTTTTTCAGTTTTCCTGGCACCCACACAATAAAAAGAAAGAAACCGGAATAATAGTAAAACATCTATCACCTTTGTCAGCTTTTTGGGCTGGGAATAAAGTCATTGCACAGCATAAAAAAAATACAACACCAGAGAAAATCTAAAGAGAGAAAGGGGGTAATGGGAATAGTAAGAACCTATAATCTGAATTACAAACAAAAAAAGGTTTTTGTTAATTTGTCATAGTTGATGTTGGCAGCAAATGAAAGGCACCCATTTCCTTCGCTCATACACAGTACAGGTAGTAAAGTTATAACTATACACACCTGGTTCCACAGGATAACATTATCTTAATGCTACTGTTATGTTTCTTTAACATGACTTAGCTCAAGGAGAAAACAGGTATGAAAAAATATAAAAGTTCCCCAAACCTTCAATGTTAAATAATATCAATACCAAGAATGGTATCTCTGGCACTTATTTGTTGTTCTAGATTTTTTTTCCCAGGGAATCATTGTCCCAAATTGTAACGGTTTACAGATAGACTGGAAACAGACCAAAGGAGGCACAAAAGGGTACATTGGATTAGGGGTGTGCCATGTGAAAACCTGCTTTATGACTGTATGGAAATGAGGCCATTTGGTAATCTTGTCTAATAGAAATTATGTGTTCATAATGAGACATATCACATAACCCTAATAAATCAATAAATATATTCAAACTCAAAAGATCTGTTTTTGTTTTTGTACCTTGAGTGGTTTGGGAAACAAATTTGGTTTTAACTGGATTTGGAGACCACTGGATTTCATGGATTGTTTCTACAACCTGTTTATGCAGTTGTGTAATTACCTGTTTGATTTAATATGTTCAAAACAAGCATTTTAAAGTTATGAGATTATTTTGGATATAAATGATAGACTACATCAGAGTTGGCACACCCCTACTTTGGAACCTAAGACAATGAACAAAGCCCTACTCAGCTACTTTGTCTTAAAGATAGTGGCCAGAAAACTTAGGGGATATTACAAAGACTATCACGTGTAAGCATAATCTATATCTGGTATTCCACCTTCTCTGTATCCACGGTTTGTTCCATAGCTTGGATTTGCTGTGTGGTTTAGGGTGCTCCTGTAAAGGGTTGTATTATTCGAGGGAAAAATAGTATGAATATATGTCATGTCCTCAACTTTTGCCTTTGGCTGCAGGGGCTGTTGGGCCGCCAACGGCGTCATCTGGAAACCAGGTGTTCCGATCTCTAAGATCGAAGTGTCCTTAATGGTACCAGATTCTACATAGTCATCATAATGCTTGACAGCACTACGAGGCCCAACAACGTCACGCGCATAGACAGTATGATCATCAGCTGTAAGATACCCAGCCCGATGTCCATACCAGCAGAAAATCCCAAAAATTAAGAACAGAGAAACACATGCAGTCACCCCTCCTATAATCCCTGCAAGGGGTAAGACAGTAAATTCATCTGTACCTTGATCACCCTGACCTTGATCAGCTCTAGGCTGAATCTGAAGGTCTGCTGTCTCTGTTCTGGCACAAGCAGGGTGTTCATGCTCTGAGTCAGTGTTCGAATTCAACCCCCCTGTTCCTGTAAATGGTGTCCTTCTTCCTTTATTGACAACAAGAGGCACCACGCAAATAATATAACTTGACCGTGGTTGTAACTGAGTGAGTAAATACTCTCGGCGGTCTCCGGGGACAAGTGTCTCTGTAATTGATCCCATGGCTGGGTTACTGCTTAGTCTTAGCCAGGATAGCCTGAACGCTGAAGCTGGTTGAGCAGCCTGCCATGTAATATGGGCTGTCTCTGGAGTTAAAGGCTTTACACTGATCAACAATGTTTTACCAACATCCTCACCTTCACCCTCTGCAGAATTGTCCTGTCTCAAGTCAGGGTATCTGTGTACGGGTCGTCTGGACCTGAGTGTGAAGAGAGAACCCTGGGGAAGAGTGAGGGTTGTTGTGGTTGGGGTTTCAGTTGAAGAATCCCCTTTGTCTCTTTTAGGCCCATCACCTCCCACTGATCCTCCAACTCCTCCAGGTAAATCCAAACCTGCCTCACATTGTTCCATTTGACTTGTGAGGTCCCTAAGTGATTTGCCCCTAACTTTTTCTGGTCCATGGCATGTTAGACCCCTCACTGTTACTGACGAACCTCGGATATGCAACCAGTCATGGAGCCAGCGGAGGTTGCAGCCACAATACCAGGGATTCCCACGCAGAAGTAGCTGAGAGATGCTGTCCAAGTCCCTGAATAAACCCCTTGGAAGAGTTGTCAGGTTGTTGCCTGACAAATCAAGCTTCTGCAGCCTATGCATGCCATCCAATGAACCTCTTGGCATATGAGTCATAGCATTTTCCTGTAGGTATAGTCTAAGAAGGTGCATGCTAGGAAGGTTTAAGGGTGGTGACTGAAGAGAGTTGCGTACCAAAGAGAGCTCTGTTAAATTAGATAGTCGTGAAAATGTGTCATCAGCTATACGTTGATTTGCCAACAAGTTCCCATCAAGAAAAAGACGTCTTAGTGAGGTAAGTCCCCTGAATGCATGTGTTGGAATTGTAGAAATTCGATTGTCATCCAATCTGAGCTCCTCTAGTGATGATGGCAATCCTGATGGTATACTTGAAAGGTGGTTGCGTGACAAGAAGAGAAGTCGTAGTCGTGGATTATTTGCAAAAGCTTTGTCTTCAATGCTTACGGTTGAAATCGAATTATCATCCATGTGGAGTTTCTCTAGCAAGGGTAAACGTGCAAGAGCTGAACGAGGCAAAGTTCGTATGTTGTTGTCCTGAAGGTGCAGTTCACGGAGTGATGGAGGCAGATGTGTTGGAAAGTCATCAAGTTCATTGTCATAAAGATAAACTACTTGAACAGTCATTCGCCTTTCTAAAGAGGTTGGTAGGCCAGCATTATTTATGCGATTATTTTGCAAATAGAGCACAGCTGCTGTTAATGGCAAAGGTGGTATGATGCTCAATCCACGGTCATTGCAGTAAATAAAGCCATCATCACACCTACATGCTGATGGACATGGAACATCACCCTGAAGCTCTGCCTCCCCAAGTGCTGCTTCGGTGATGGCAGCTGTTGCTGCTGCAAATTCCAGCACTTCCACCAATAAAGTCAGGCAAAGGAGAAGCAGGAACAGCCAGTCCCTGAGCTCAATTACACTTTCAGCTGCCATGGTCTTTCAGTATCCTGCAATCAGCACAACTCCTTTGGAAACTTTTTTGGCGGATTCTTTTTTCCTGCCACCAAGTTTTGGACCTGTGGATAAATAAAGAGCAAAATGAACATGCATTGTAGGTACTTGTTTAAATTACACCACAGTCCACCCAACTTGTACCACTGTCTCAGGAAAGATAAAGGCTAATGAGTAAGTAACTGTTGACTAGCATTTTTGGTTTGCTTTATATTCTGTGTCTGTTTTATGTAGGCCTTCATCATCACCAGAGGGAGATGAGGAGGGAATAGCATTTGCAATTAGGATGGAAATTACGTATACACATTTCATTTAGCATCTTTGCTTAAACTGATAAAATCTACAATACTTTGCCTTCTGTTCCCAATGTAGGAAAGTATTGCAAAAAAGTGAAACAGATGGATAAATATTTTCTTTTTATTTAACAAACTGGACAAAATGGTGCATTGAGTAATATAGAATGTGATAGATTTACAGTAAAGCAATGCATAATACAAGAAAATAAAAAGAGTAAAACTGGAAATCTTTTTATTATGTAATAACCAAGATATAAATTCATTCTTTAGTGCCTTTTGTTTTTTCTTCTTTATTTTTAATCATCTGTCTACCGTATACAAATATGGGATCCCAAATGGTTGTCAGTCATTTCACAGCTCATACAGAACAGAAAAAGTTGTGTGTAGGTGTTATCACCAGCTGGCTGATCTCAGGTTAAACTGGTTGTACACAACAGGATTCTGACAAATTGATCAAATTGGAAGCTAATTTCCACAGATAATCAGATGGTGTGAAAGTGGTAAATAAGACAATGTTGGATAAATGTACTAGAGTGACTGACATTGGCAGTAGCCAACAACAAAAAACAGTTGTGACAAGTCATCCTGAAGTTTTAGGATTGTGCATTCTTAATCACAAATCACACATTTACACTAAATCCCATTAGCAATATTTTAGTACATGAACTACCGTGTGTATGTGTGTGTGCGCGCATGTGTGATTATTTGGTATTTTTATCGTTAATACTTTATTATTATATACAATTTTACTCACAATATGTAATGATGATATTGATATTCTGACCGTAGATGAGTTATGTTGCACATATAAGCCAAAGCAAAATATATGGATAAATATGTCCTAGATATGGACCAATATGCCAAGCTTTAACATTTGATAACCAGATTGCACAGATTCCTTGGGATTTTGAGGATTTTTAATGTCTGTAGTGTTCTCAAAGATCAAATTGCAGCATGTATAGGTTTAGCCTTACTATTTTTTTTTACCATTTAAATGTATGGAATTAGTCTTCAAAGTCAAACTGCTTGTCTGAACCAAAAGAAGACATTTTTGTAATTCACTGCAGATGATTACTGCACTTGCTCATTCAGTCCAAACTACGATTAATGTTATTGACGGTGAAAAGCGGTAACCTCAGCTAGCCTTGACCAGTGACAGCCTCTGTAGTTTGTAACTGCTTCTGTAAGTTATAATTAATTTATATAATTAAATAATTGACAGGAGTACAGGACATCTGTCTTTGCACAACTGATTCATCAAAACAAGAAAGTGTAACTGAAAAATGGGATAAATCAAATAAAAAAAGAACAATAGAAAACAATTAGATAAATTTTTTGTTATATTTGTATTCATCAGTTCATCAGCTTTTCCAAATTTGTTAAATTCATTTCTGTATTTCCTATCAAATGTGTGTGTGTTTGTATGTATGTATGTATGTATGTACTGTAAATATATTGCATAATTGATCTTTTATTAACTGTCATTTTTTTATAAACAGTTTATCATTTAATAGAGTGGAACAGATTGTGAGATCAACAATAACCTTAATCCAACTTCAGCCTGTTTTATCACAGATTGCTTGCTGGAAGTTTGTCCATTTCGATTTTTTATTCATGGAGCCACAAAAGAGACACAACACCGCCTGTTTGTATTCTTACATGTTTTGAGTACGCGCAAAGGTGTGAGAGATTTCTGTTGGGGCCTCATTCTTTTTTGCTGCCTGCTATCTCGTGGGGTTGTATTCGGCCTTGTTTGTGTTGTTGGCCAGGCCAGATGGGAGTTGGTTAGCTGCCCCTCGGCTGCACACATTGTTGCCTCAGGCAGCAACTACATGCAAAACAAGCCCTTGAACGAGCTAGCTCACATGCAAAACTGATCGAGATGGTTTTCCCAGATAGGTGAAGAGAAAGATTAGTACTGAGAAATAATTTTGCATATGGTTTGCTATGCTTGTTGACAGCAATTCCTAACAGGTGCAATGTATTTTAAAGAAACTAATTTAGCAAACAAATAGATTTCCCTTTTATATGTAGAAAATGCATTTTCTTCAAATCAGCTCCAGAGACAGCATTGCTACTTAAAAATGAAGCAGTATATAAAGAGCCTCTCAATTTTAGACTGTTACCAGCCATGAAAAGAGGTACTTTGACAGAAAATGGAGAGCAATTTAAATGTCATATTTAATTGTTCGCTCAGTGTGTATACATATGGGTATTTTTAGACCAAATCAACCGTCTCTCCAGGCTCATAGTGTTTGTATTTGAGCAGGGAGACAAAGCTGAACAGAGGTTGGTGAATGAGGTAGCCATCTTTTTGAATCTCAAATTAATATTTGGGGAAAAATGTGTTCTCACTGGCTTTAACCATGTCATGGTTGTTGATGAAAACTGCTGAGCTCCTTGATTTTCACACAGTCTTTTGAATTAACACAAAATGGTATAAAAAAAATTGAGTGAGCGACAATTCTGTTGGAGGAAATGTCTTGCTGAGGAGATTGCTAGGAAGAAAATGGCCAGATTTGTTCAATGCAGCAAGAAGGGTACAGTAACTCAAATAACCACTCTTTACAACTGCTGTGAGCAAAAGAGCATCGCAGAGCATACAAAACATAAACCTTGAATTGGATAAGGTATGACGCATATTTAGGGTCATACTTTTGTCAGTCAAGAACAGGAATATGAGGCTACATTGAGAACAGACTCACTAAAATAGGAAAGTTAAAACAAAAACTGGTCTTTTTCCAATCATTAACTGTCCAATTTGGTGACCTAAACTAATCTAAACCTTTGTCTGTTGAGATCAATCGACAGATAGACAGACAGACAGAAGAAAATTATGTAGTGTGTGTGTGTGTGTGTGTGTCTGTGTGTGTGCGCATGCGTGTGTGTGTGCACTTTAACACTGCAGCTTGGCTTTATAGACAAACTTGTATGTGTACTCCACATTCTTAATGAATACAGTTACACTCCTGCTTATCCACCTTCATTTCCAGCTTATTTACTTTTTCCCTACACTTAAATGGTTTAATCACTGGTAATTTTCTTAACCAGTTGCTTCTCCTGATATGTCTACATCTATGCATAGTATCAACGTCGCTATTCGTAAAGATCTAACTTGTAGAAGTTACTGTAAGGGTTATCTTGCTCTAGTTTTCTTCCTTGTTTTGGTGCATTTAACTACAATTGAGGTTTTTGTCCTCTACTGTTCAAGCAAATTCTTCTTGTTTTATTTAACATGCTATCTAAAAGACAAAAATATTAATTGTCAAATACAAAAATTGTAACCGATCCAGACGGACAGACAGACAGTTAGATAAAAAATAAAAATAAACATCTTACCTCCTTGAGTGAGTTTGGTGGTCCTTTTTTGTGTGAGTAGTAGGGTATGAGTGTGTGTGTATACAACTGATGGTTGATCAGCAATGAGATAAGACTGTGTTAAAATCTTCAGTTCTATTGGATTTCCTGTCACTTCAGTGACAGATGGCCATTGCAGACATTACTGGTAGGATTATTGTAAAATATAGGCACAGAGGCAAGGATAACTCCATTCAGAAAAACGGTTGCGGTCTTAAACAGTCAAAGCTGTCACTGTTTGTCACCACTTCCAAAACGAAAAGAACCTGAAGCTGATGTTTTGAGTTGAAGTCTCCGTTCATCCAGAGGCATTGTCATCATTCTGATTGTATATCACATGGTGATGGACGGAACCACTGCTTGCATCAATTTTGAGAAGCCATCACCTGTCGGGAACACAGAAGTCACAACGGTGAACGAATGCATTCATAGTCTAACTGCAGTACTTAGAAAACCCACATCCTTCAAAAAACTTGACAAAATGGCTTTGTAAACTGGGGAGTGAAGGGAATTCAGCAGGCAGAATTAAGTGGAAAATCTCGATTACAGATGGCTCCAGACCTAAACACAATATTCATACTAACTGGGTCACTTTGCTCACACACAATTCGCCTCATTGTGCAACAGCAAAACAAAAGTCTTGCTTCCCCTCTTAACATTTACAGATGCCTCAGTAATTTCATGCATGAGTCTAAAATTGTAGTGTGTAGATATTTGATTGTTTTGTGTTTATGTTTACCAAAATGGCCATTACGGGACCCAGAGTTTCACTCTGGTGAGCATTATCTTTTGTTGCAACACTATGATGTATTTCCCAGTCCTAACACGTGGCTATGTTGTGGAAGAGTTTTTATTTTTTAAAGTCTCTCCCATGGCCCATTGACTCACAGTCTAATGTTTCTGCTATGCATCAATCAGAGATGCAGTGTTCAAAAACAATATTCCTGACATGCAGGACACAGTGTGGGTAATATAGAGCAAGCCAGGTGGAAATGGATCACTGGAGAGCTCTACTAACCTGCATGGGGAGACAGTGAACATTTCCAGCTCAGAGATAATTCACATAGAATGATTCACTGTGGTAATAATGAATGTGTGGGTTAATTAAAATCAATAATGGATTTGGGGGTTTTTAGTGAAACTGTGCTGATTGTTGGTACACAGGGGAGGAGCAGAATGATAGATTGATATGCAGAAGATGAACTTCTGAATTTGAGATGCATTTCCATCTGTCCTGCACTCAGAGCTGGCTATGTTTTACTGTATATTCCATTTACACTCTCATTACACTCTGCTCTACATTTCTGGATTCTCATCTGCTGCTCACAACTCTTTTTGCTTATTCTCTCTTTCCTTATAACATATAACTTTTTTCTGTCTGTATCGGTTTTATTAGTGATCGTGTTAGCTAGAATGTAATGATCAGATTTGATAGAATTTGATGGAAGTTTGTCACAGGTGCTGACTTACATTGACTTTGACCCTGACCGTACAGACCTACATGAGAATGTCACAGCAGTTCACCATGTATTGCTTTATGCTTACTGCTGTTGATGGCGATATTTTATACCTATGGGCCATAATGCATGGCATTGCAGTCTTTGTATGTGTTGTAGGGTTTTTGGTGAATTGTGCAGACCTTACACCAATTTATTAACCAAAAGCCTTTGCAGTTATTTGAGAGGAATAATCACTGTGGATAAGTTTGTCGAGATCAAGGCTTAGTGGAGACAGTACAGTAATGTTAAAAGGCAATGATGTGAAAAAAAAATGTACAAATAAAGTTAGTCCTATAGTAAATTTCATAAATAAACTAACATCAAGCAAGATTAGTGAAACAGCTTATGTGAAACAAAGCTTTTAAAACAGATTTTGCTATAGTACATTTAATAGCATGTTTATTATATGTTTAAGTTTGTGAATGTGATCTTAGGCAAGGCCAGGTTGTTATGTTCACTTTAACACCCTTGTGTGCTTGGTCACCTGTGCACCAGAGGTCTACACTTCAATGACATCACCAAAATGTCGACTTGGAAGAAGACCTCGGGGCTTATGGCACTGTTTGGAACACTGCTATAAAGTATATAGACGGGAAAAGATGTGATTAATGTCCCCCGTGTGGTTATGTGTTAGCATAGAGAGAGAGAGAGTGTGTGTGTGTAGAAACCATTTAACCAACCTGTGCACGTAACCCTTCCCATCTCTGGCTTTCAATTTCTCATTTACTGACTGAGGGAATGAGAGAGTGAAAGTGAGGGAGAGCCAGATGGAGAAGGAAAGGGAAGAAGGAAGATTGATGAATCTATTGCAATGAAATTTGTAGGTAAAAATTACTGTTAGGCCAAGTAGGATTTAAGCCCAACACAGTGACTGAATTCATCACACATGCACAAGCACACATACACGCGCACACACTTATATACTTGCACATTCTTTGTCTTAGGTTCATGAAGGAACATGAAAACTTAATGACCCCTCACACTGCTTTGTCATAAAATATTACTAAAGTACATCATGAAATAATTATTCTGCAGCAGATCTAGTTCATTATTAATTCAGGGCAGGACTTGATATATGCTGTTGTGATACAGACCATGTGAACAGAGTAAACAGACAGAGTAATTTGTGTGTGATGCTTAGTACATGAGAATGTTAACAAAACACTTAATATGATTTACAATGTATCCCTTAAGCTCTGGTACTGTAGATATGGTGCATGGGGTAGTGGACCAGCCCTTGTGTGTGTGTGTGGGCATGTCTATCTTTCCCCCAGTCCTGATTTAGTGTGAAGTGGTAAAATGATGGCCTCTGGGCTGCATGTTTATTAAGATATTTTTTGGCACTAATATCACTGTCACATTTCTTAAATCAGAATCTCCCTCCTTTACATCCTCTACTTCAGGACCATGAACTAATGAGGCTTCAGAGTTTCTATATCAAACCTTTCCTCAGGGCTCAGTCTAATTATGTACCATTCAGAAGAAGGAGAAAGAACGTAATTGCTATACCAAAGTGTTTTGCCAGGTATTATCCATAAAATACCTTGATGAGAGGTGTCTGGAAACCTGTTTTTTTTTCTCCCTCCGGCCTGGTGACAGCACAGATCTTAAACCGCCTATGGCTTTGAATAGTAATCTCTGTGTGTGTGTATGTGTGTGTGTGTGTGTTTGATCTGATGATAATTAGCTAAAGGTAATCAAGAATAACTCGGCAATGGGAGGGAAAATCTGTGGGAGATGTACAGACACAGAAGGATGTGACCAGCCTCTCAACGCGGAGCCGCACACAGCAGTCTTTTTAGCATGAACAACCAGAGAGAGAGAGAGAGAGAGAGGGGCAGTGGAGGAGGACAGGGAACAACAGAATGGGAGCGTTGAGGTTAAAGGGTAAATAGGATAGAAAAATCAAAGATACCATATTTAGGGGATTTTCTATCATAGCATTTTCTAAACAGTGGACTTATTTAAAGTCATCTGTTAAATACTATTATATTAATACTAATAAATTTGATGCAATGTTTTTTGTAATTATTTATGCTTAACTTCTCCAGCAATTTCCCTTCTTTCCTCCCTCTCTCTTTCTCTCTCGCTCTCTCTGTCTCTCTTTCTTCCACCCTGAACAGGAGAGTAATCTACACACAAAAAAACACTGATTCTTTTTTCTTCCCTGAGGTTTTTTCTAAAATTGGCTTTCCTGAGTCTGAACCATGCTTGAGATTTTAGTGTGTGAAACAAAAATTGAAAGTTGACCTGACCTTTCACACACCAGGCCTGGTCTGCTTTTAAGGATGATCATGTTATTGGCCCTAAATGTGATGGACAAGACTGTCCACCTGAAACCTGGACTGTTGCAATGTCATGTGTTTTTAGGATTTATTTTTCTGTTTCCTGTTTTATTAGCTGCTTTTTTATGTTTCTCTTAGTAGTTTGGCTACAGTCGAGAAAAATTTATGTTTCATTTGTTGAAGCAGATGGGACCAGATTGTTCTTTTTTCACCTTGTGATTGATTTTGATCTCTAGCCTTTTTATAACAGACCTGTTGTATTTATTTTGGGGGCATGGGCTCTCATGGGTTGTAATTCAACAGAGTAATATATCCTGCTCTGGGGTTTAATTCTTACTTTGCTGTGTGTCATTTTGGTGATGGGTTTGTCTCTGGTGCATTCAGAAAGATTCCTAATGGAAACTTACATTTTAAATTTGTAGACCAAAATGTGTGTTTGTGAATGTAGAGAACACTACACACACACACACACATACACACATTCACACACAATAGCTCCTTTCATCCACTGTAGGCTTCAACTGATGCAGATTATTTTTCCTTCACCTCTAGCTGAACCCTGAGGTCTGTTTTAGTAATACAATCTGTAAATAAATGAGCGCTGCCTGTAATGCACATGATGGAGCTGCTAAAATGATAATCAGTATTATTTTAGCTTGATCACAAAATCATGATTTGCATTTTATTATTTTGCCAAGAGGGTTTTTTCATATTGTGCATTATACTCCTGTATTCGTTTAGAATTTGAATGAAGATTATACTCCTCATTAGTCACATTAATTAAATGGATCTTTGAAATGATAAATATACACACAGTTATACTCAAAATAAATCTAAATAATTTGTCCCCTCATAGTATCCTACCAAAGACATAGTTAAAACAGAAACAGGGAGTTTATAACTGAATGGACAAATCAATAAAAATATCTTTGGCCAGTGATTAACTTCATCTGTTGATTGTTAATTCTAATTATATTAAAGCCAAAATTCCTGTTCCTGATTAATATACAACAAATTGTCTGTTTTAAAAAAAGATAATTAGCATAATTAATATTGTTAATATATTGATAATTAATGTTTTAATTAATAAATTATGTAGCCTATTATAATTTCCGAAGTAAATACCCTGTAATATGATAAATGTAGCCAGATACTTATTAGTGTTTAAAAGTGTGTGTGTGTGTGTGTGTGTGTGTGTGTGTGTGTGTGTGTGTGTGTGTGTGTGTGTGTGTGTGTGTGTGTGTGTGTAGGAAATCAAATGGTTCTGAATCCAATCTCCTCACAGTTATACTCAGCCTAGAATAACTGTCACACTGTCAGACTATCTCTAGTTCAAACTATCTCTTTCCCTTTCACTCACTTTCTGTTCTCTCTTTCTTCTTTTTCTGTCAGTCTCTGCCTCTTTCACACAGACACACCTGGTATTCACACACCTTACACATTACTGTATAAATGCAGCCTATTAAATTTCATACAATGTTTTTTTGGAATTATTTATGCTTAACTTCTCCTGCAATTTCCCTTCTTTCCCCTCTCTCTCTCTCTCTCTCTCTCTCTCTCTCTATCTATCTATCTGTCTCTCTCTCTTTCTATCCAAGCCTCTCGCTTGCTCTCTTATGCTCTCTAATGAACTGGCAAAAGCTATAAACAGGAATCACATCCTGTCAGCCCTGTTCAAGTCTTTTCACCCCTCTTCCTCTTTCCTCCATTCATGTCATTTTAGTTGGATTGTTTGAACTCATCTCCTGCTTTTAGTCTCTACTGCATGTCAGTTCAAATTTTTTGTCTTTGATAGGAGTTATGCTTGAACACTTTGACAATTGCTAGCAAAATCCAAGGTTATCAAAATCCAAGGCTCCTAATCATCTTAATCATCTCTCTTTCTCTGCAGAGATAAACCACCACTTTGTTTTGTTTGCTTTTACATTTCATCCTTTCCAAGCCCACAGTTTCACTTTCCCCCTTTGTCTTTCTCTGCTTCACTTGCTCCCTCTGTAGCTGTGTAAATGATGCAGTGTCTGGAAATAAACAGGCAATTTAAGCACTGGATTCTTCACAGCTTTCCACGCTTTTCTAGTACAGCACACACACACACACACACACACACACACACACACACACACACACACACACACACACACACACACACCCCGTCATGCTCTTTCCAACAGTCCTCATGAACAGCACAACACATGGACACAACTCTAAGGAAATATGGAACACTCCATATAAACGTTTGTCGCTGTAAATGCATTTCTTATCTGTTTCTTATTTAAAATGGAAAACCCTATACTTCATCCCATACTAGTGATGATCATCTACCTTTCTACAGGATTCACTTTAGTCTGTATTCCTCCACACCAACTCCAGATAATCAGTCTGTTGGATTAGCTGGATTAGAGCTGGAGCTAAATTCTTCAGAAAGGTAGATTTCCAGAAGGATAGAGATCACCATTCAAAACACAGCACAACATGTCTGTTTATATAAGGCTGCCTTCTGCATTTAGGTCAGTGAACATAGTTGCCTAAATGGTAAATGTGCTAAAAGATCATCAAGTGGAACTGCCCATGTTCAGCAAACACTCTCTACTAAGCTGAACATGATTAGCCTTCCTCTGGGAGGCCTTTGTACTTTTTATGGCTTAATTAGAGCCAAACTACTAGGCAGCAAGCAGTGTGCAAGAAAAGGAGATGGCACATGCAAATTTGTGTAAGCCTGCTTACATTAGTTTGTAACATTCACATGTTGCGAGTTGCTTAAAGAGACTGTACACAGATATATCACAACCCATCATACAACATGGGTCTTATAAAAACTAATGCTTGCTGGAGTGGTGTGATATGACCTGACGCATATAACCGTGTTACCATTATCAGACAGTTATTAACGATTTATAGTCATAATGAAATGTTCACAAGACATATTTGTGACGTTACTTCTTGTTATCAACAAAGTATCCATCTTGGATACTCTCTTCAAGTTAATAAAAAGTAAAAAAAAGAAAAAAGTAGTCTTTTACTTTCCAGAGAAACTAGAAAAAATAACTACTCTGCCTGTAAACTGTAAACTGTAAGCTGTGCTAGGAAATGTACAAAACATTGTGACTTTTACACAGCACTGACACCAGAAACTCCTTCCCTCCTAAATGTTACATGTACTAACAATAAACTTCATGTCATTAACACTCATCTGCCATATAACCATGGTTAAGAAGACGTCTTTAATTGATAAATTTTGTAAAAAAAAAATTAATGGTTGGCGGTAGAAAAGAAATAAAACATTATGGCCATTCTGTTAATAAAAACAACCGGTTTCACTGTACATCAGGTCACATAACACCAACCCAGCGCTGATTCCTGGTGGTTTCCTGTGTGCCGTGTTGAATTTTATTCCCTACATCGCTTGTGGATGACCAAAAACTGCAAAATAACTTTTGTTCCCCTACTAATGGTTGCCCTAATGTTCACTCTAATGATGCAAGAAGTAATGCTGTGAATGTAGGTCTTAGTCATGTGTCCACAATTTTTATTGTGGTTCTGCTTGTTTAACAGCCCTTAACATACCCCAGCTGTAGCAGTGGACACGGCTGTAAAACTGCTATTATTATATTTATGAGTGATAAACACACAATAATTAATTAGCAATTAATCGATTACAGTACTCAAAATTAGAGAAGGCTGATATGATAATAATATTGTCATTATGTTAGAATTGTTTCTTTTAAATATTAGTATTGGGTTGTTTTTTTTTTAGAACATTAATAAAACTTTTCACTCATGTAGAATAAGAATTTTTCATATTGTTTATTTTTTATGTAGCAAATTGTATGTCACACCCTGGCTGTGTTTGTTCATGTTATTTTTGAGTATTGTTTAAGCATCTGGATATCAGCATTCATTTATTATTTGTTTAATTAATCGAGTATTATACATGATATTGCATTTATATGGCAAGTGGGATCGCAGCTTCTAAAAAGAGCTACATCTGGAAATATTTAGCTTCAGATACTTGTGGAGATCATTTTTTTCAACAGTGTGACTGATATTTATTAGTTTTTAAACTTGTCTCATACAGTACATAAACATTTGGACATGTTTGTGGTGTCTTGTCCAGAGTGATTTCTCTCACCTAGCACCCAGTGTTACCAGGATAGGCTCTAGATACACCTCAAACCTGACCAGAATAAAGAGCAAACTGAAGCTGAATGAGTATTATAATGGATATTATATTTGCACACCACAAACCACAAAATTATGAAAAAGGTGAGGCTACACTTGATAATCCTTTTTGTTAATCCTGTTTATGGCAGTTTTTTTTTTGCTATGTATTTCTATTTTGGCCTCTCTTAATATTACTGACATTACCGACAGTTTTGTATCCAAGATATTTGCAATGTATATGGGCTACAGTCAGCTGTGTTGAAATTTTTCTTTTAAATCGCATCTTCGAGTGTAGGTCATATTAAAATAGTTACTTTCTAAATACAGCTGAATCCCTTTTATTTGTAACAATACAAGTTGCCCATCTGTAATTCCTACATTGTTTCTTATATTTCACAGCATTTACATTCGAAAGAACATGTCTTAAATCCTGAACAAGATTTACTGTTTTAAGATTTACTGTCAACAGATTTAAGTCTGTTGAAGTTAAACTCGTCTTACTTTTCAAAACAAAGTCACACCTTAAGACTACTTTGTGTGAAAAAAACAAATGTCCAAGTCCCTGACCAAGAGCTGATTTGCATGTGCTGACCACTTTTGCATGTGTTGAAATCTTAAAGAAATCTCCTAAGCAGAGATGGATTACAGGCATCTTTAACTCTTACACAGCCCCTGAAAAACACTAAAGCAATTCATATGATTGAGTCTGGGATATTCCGTCACCAACACCGCAATAATGTAAGAAAGTCTTAAAGCTGCAGTTTAGTGCCGTACGGCTGCTCTTCAACACCCATGCTCATGAACAACACAGCTTTTCTGTTCACTGTCCACCACAAATACCATTCAGTCCAAAATCTGAGCACGACAGAAGAATGTTTGATTTGACTGAAATAAATCACTCGGTGACAATGAATAAAATGGCCACAGTGATTAATGAAAGAGGCTGATGTACATCTCATGGTGTCTATGACAACCTTGGCCTGGCAGAAGATGAGACAGATCTGCTCATTGTTGTGCTGGAGTGGAATCTTCTCTAGAGAGGCCTTTGTGTGTGTGTGTGTGTGTGTGTGTGTGTGTGTGTGTGTGTGTGTGTGTGTGTGTGTGTGTGTGTGTGTGTGTGTGTGTGTGTGTGTGTTCTAATACTGTTTTAATAGACACTCTATTTAAACAGATTTCAAGTTTTCAGATTTTAGATAAAAGTTCATTTTAGAGATGGGATAATACCACTTTTTATTTTTCAAAACCAATACTGAAACCTTGAGCATAAGCGAATATTGTTATCCAATCAATATTTTTTCCCTTAAAACTACTAAGATTAAAATATTTTATTCAATTACAGAAAATAGCTAAAATGCAACTATTTTGATTCCTAACTTTGTTACACACAAATCAGTTATAGAACATATAATAAATATAATAAAGTGCTAATATAGCAAAATAAAACCTAACAAAAAAAAAACATTTAATCTAGCCTAGTAATTTCCAACTCTGTAATAATACAAATCTTTCCCTGAATTTGTCAGTCATTTAATTTGAAGTATTTCCACACAGCTGCTAGGAGACCAACTCCCACACACATGTTTTGCTGAATAGCTCCCAGTTTGTTGTTAACTTTGTCACATGGCTACTGTTAACTAATGCATTTCTTTTACCTGATTTATGTTGTGCTACAAGCAATTCTCCTACTGTTTGTTTATTTACTTATTTAATATTTCAGGCTGTTTGATTGTATCTTATACATTCTTTTATCTTGTCTGCTTTCTTTATTGGCACTAATACCGACCCTAAGTATCGGATCGGATCTGTCTAATTAATTGTTTTAATCGATTATAAACATTTAATATATTGACCAGGTTCTCCTTTGGTCAAGCTTGCCAGCAGTGCTCTACTTTAAACCCACATCTATGTATAAACAGAGAGTCTTGATAAAACCTCTATAAAGTCCAATTGCATAATGACAGTATTTGCTTTGTGCTGCAGCTGTGTATTTTTGCAGACGGCAAATGCTTTTGTTTAAGTGTCAGCTCTAAGGCAAGCCGGCTCTTTGTGTGTGTGTGTGTGTGTGTGTGTGTGTGTGTGTGTGTGTGTGTGTGTGTGTGTGTGGAGTGAGAGAGAGATTTCCGCTGTAATCCGCACAGTATTGTGGCTGCAGTATTTTTATCGTGCTGCTGAGCGCAGACTGACCCGTGACGCACACATCACTCGTTCAGAATCGAGCTGTGAATTAAACACAGCTGCAGCTGCTGACCACAGAAAAGATTATGAAGACGAAGACTGTAATATCCTTGACTGAGGCCATTAAATGTCAATGGATCTGTTTTATAATGAAAAGCAGGCATTTCAGTGTGTAATCTCAGTGTTATGTACAAAACAGTCACAGTCTATGCATAGACAGTTCATAGTGGTGTGGAGGGGCACCACTCTCTCTCAAACTACTTAACTATCACCTTAATTGAGTTGATTTGGTGAAATTGTGCTACAAGCAATCAAGAAATTTAATTTGTATTATATAGGTAGTTAAACTGTTGAAAAGGTTTTTGGTACTTTGACAAATCTTTATCTTAAAAATTCACACTTTATTACAACAGAGAAATAGCACTGATCCTGTCATGAAGCTGACAGCAGTGCAGAAAAGTGTGTGAATGTCAATGAAGACTTGTGTGCCTGTGATTGTATAGTGTGTGTAGGTGTGTGTGCACGCTTGTGCATGTGTGAGATGTGGTTCTCCGTGGTCCAGTGCAGAGTGGTTTCATGTGGTGTCGACTGTGTTACACACTCTTCCCACCGTGCTGGCATGGCTGGGAGCTCATGCTGGCAAGTCTACAAAAACCCCACTGTTTTCTGGCTGTCACCAACAGGGCAGGAAGAAAGAGGAGAGAGGGTGGAAAAGCAATGAAAGATAGCGGAGTTATCACCGTGCAGGCGCACATACACACATTGGCACTTTTGCAATCACTAGCTGCTAGACAAACAAGGTAAAGATTAATGTCTGGAGGAAAATGACTTGGGGATACTAGAACTTAGACACATGTTTAGTTTTCACATTTCAGTGTACTCCTTTATACAAGAGATGCACAGCGACAATAAACATTAAAAAGAAAATCATATCACGCTTATTAAAACTGACATCCTATTATGGTGGATTACAACTTTTAAGCATTTTGACAGCCAGGATTTTTACTGACTGTGCGTTTTAACCCAAACATGTACACACACGGATGTTTGCAGTCATCACCTGCCACCACGCATTGTGATTGTTTCCGTACGTAAGTGCTCTCACACACTGTGTGTGCATCTCAGCATCATCTTCAGCTCAGCATGCACCGACGTAGATTGTTGGTTTTTAACTCTGAAACGATCCCTAAACGTATGAATGAATATTTACGACTGATGACCTACAGATACTTGCTCCACAAATCTATGGCTAAACAAGAGATGCTTATCTTTTTTAGACTTTTATTAATGCTGTATTAGTGGTATTATACAAATACTCTCAGAAACTACTTGATCTTCTCGTTAGGATGGAACCATCATTAAATAGATAGATAGATAGATAGATAGATAGATAGATAGATAGATAGATAGATAGATAGATAGTTAGTTAGTTAGTTAGTTAGTTAGTATGGTAAATAGTGTTTTGCATTAACCCAAAGCTTTACAAGCTTATTAAAGCTCCACCACATGCCCCCTTTTCCCATGTATAATATACTCACTCAATGGACCACCAAAGCGACATGGAAAGGTTTCTGAGTGAGAACAGCTCTGTAACAGGTTGGGAAAGACTCCAAACAACTCGGCGTGTAACACGAAGAGTTTATCTGGACATCACATCCATTTAAACGCCTATTTGTTTCTAAAATATCTGACATTAATAGCTGGGAATTTAGTGCTAAGTTTCTTAGCCTCAGCCATTATACACAATTGTTTCAAAGACCAGATATTTACAATATTATTTGTTTTGTTTTTTTACCAGACTGCCTATAATTTTATGCTAATTAAAGTAAAAAGCTAAAGATTTTAGACGGCTATAGTGTTATAAAATGATTCCAGCTTCCTGTCGTCTGACGTTTCTAAGAGTAACAAACAATCCGGTTAAAACTGGTAAACGTTAGACGACGAATTTAGTCAACAAAATATGAATCTGTAAATGCCACGTTACCTGTGTATCAGTCGTCCATTTCTCTCCGTTTCGATCCGTTTGTTCTCTCGAGAGTTTTTGTGGAACGACACGCTTTCCGTTAAAAAGCCGTTAAAACGCTTGTGGCACGCGCCGGTCTGTGGTGAGTGCCGCGCGCACAGGCTATCGCGCTCTGCTGTGTCTCTCTGTCACACAAACGCTCTGCGCTCGCTCCGCTCTGCGCGCGCTCCACCCCTCCGTCTCCTCAGTGGACTCAAACCGTTCTGTGTGCCAATAGAGGGGGAAAAATAGACTTAGAATCCAAGCCACTGTCCTAACGATAAGAAAACTACAAACCGAATACGGTTGTCATCCTGCACAAGCCTTATAGACCTTTATAACCAATGCAAACCAAAGTTTGTTATTAGTTTAGTGTCCACGGACATGGTGAGTGTCCAAAGTCACGCTTTCAGCCCTGATGCAGAGGACAGGGCCACATTCTAAGGTTCACACACGGATGCATGCTGTGTGAATGCATGCAAGTACCCATGCAAGAGTGTCCATGCATTCCAAGTGAAAGTTTCCACATATTCTACTTGAAGATGTCCACACGTTCTAAGTGAACGCTTTCAGGCGCAGTGTGAACGAGTGTCCACACATTTCAAGCGACAACGTGTTCATGCATTCGAAGCCTGTGTCCAGCGAGCACTGCGTGTGAGAATGTCCACACAGTCCGTGTGTGTTCATGCACTCCAACTGAATGTCCACACACCGCATGAATATGTCTGTGCAATTCACATGAAATAATGATGCCTTCTAGCTTATCGGGCACCACAGATTAGAACGCAGCCTATAAACATAACCACAACGCTGATGTTTGTTCTGTTTTCATTTACTTGCGTTTGCTACAAAAAAATTTGTCACGTCTTCTTTGCTCTGTTATAACCGAATGCACTACTTTTTGATACGATGCATATTTCCCCTTTTGACTCAAAATATACTTAAATTAGCACATCTGTGTGCAAGTTGTACCAAAAACAATTAACGGAGCTGTGCATCAGAAGATGTCAGGCTTTATTGCATGCTAAGGAAGACATCCGCCATCCTTGAAATACTGTAAGACTGGCCTTCACAAGTTCCACTAACTCTGGACCCTACACAATAACCCTGAGAGGTCTATTACTTTTGCTGTTATATTTAAAGCATATCGATTAAATTCGGGTGCCTGTTGATTTAAAGTGTTGGTGGTGCAGGTATTTGTACGAATTCAAGCTCTTATTTATGGAAACTACAAACAATGGATTTAAATACAGATATATAAAATGCATATAATAAGGGGTTAGGTTAATACTCTGGTTGTTTCCACTTATCAAGGCATAAAGTAGTGCTTCAAACCATGCGACATTTGCTATGCGATTCAGACACATATTTGTCTTTCAGGTCTAACACAACAGTTTTCTAACTGCATTCTATTTGCCTCAGCTATAATCAAGTGTATGGTGAAAAGCCAAATGGATGTTGTGGAAGACGAGTTTCTAGTCCTGCATCTATTTCATGCATCCCGTCTTATATTAGACCAGTGCTTCAACTGCCAGGCCTGTGGTTTTGCCACTTCAGATGTTGCTATTGCCCAGATGAATCATTAAGCTGTGAGAGATTGTCCAAGAACGGAGTCAAGTGTTAGTGAATGCATATGTACTAAGTGGGAGGAAGTGACTATTAGGCTTGTATGTGTGTTAGCCAAAGTGTTGGCAGGGTTCTGGAGTGTCAGACACTAAGGACATCTGCTACTATCCCCTAGCACAGTGCATCTCACTCGCTCACTGTACTTCACCCACTCACCCCTGTGAAATGCTATTTTAGACACAAGAACACACACACTTCCACTCCATGCACATATATACACACACACACTCCACTAGTGGTGTACAGCATTTTTACCATTTTCTACCACTACCATTTTTTTTTATTTTATAAAAATTACTTCTTTTATCATACATAATATTCAATGATATACAAATGATTTTTATTAACATACAGACAATTTCCTATAACATACGTAATATCCACTAACCTTCAGTAATCCAGTAAAATACACACGATATCCATTAGCGTACACACTAATTTCTCTTAATTTACATACAAATTATATTTACATATGCGTGATTCCCATTTACATTATCATGCAAAAGATTAGTATTAATGTACAGGCTTACTTCCTTTTTTTTGTATGCACTCAAACTTTAGAAGCGGGAAAAAAATGTTCATCTATAATTGTTGACAATAGAGTCGAAATTAACAGAATTATTACACATGACGTTAAATTTTGGTTTTAAAAGTGGTACTGAACACACATCTGTTTAGCATTAGTATAGAATTTAAGCAGGAGGACAAACAAACAGATGTCACTGATATTTTGCAGAAGAAAACAACGTAAATGCTCAGTGGAGAGATATGAACGGAATATGGTGTAGAGAGGGTGAACCTAGAGCAAAGACCTGTCATCAACAATTTATTTGAACCTACAGCAACCCCCTAAAATCAGCGAGCATGCTCGTCACATCACTGTTACTCTTTGAGCATGCTCATCACATCTGCTTGTTAAGCCTGAGCAGTTTAGAGACACGATTTACCAAGTGTGTGAGCAGGCACAGCTGCTCTGACATTTTTTTGCAGCATGTTTTACATGAACCACAATGAATCTTATAATGTGGGTACAGGTAGAAAAAATAGCAATAACACTGTACCACAAGCCAGTTTGTTGAGCACCAGCCAATGAGAGAATGAAATAACTCAGTGTAAGGTGGAAAAAGCCAAAATAACTCATGGAGAAGCTCCATGGTGTTCAGGTGGACCCAGGAGTTGAAAAGGCTGGTAAAGTTTTGGCAAGAGCGGAATTCTTATATTACATAAGCCAGAAATGCCCGAACTCTCTTCTGTATTTTTGGATATTTTCTTTAGGTTTTTTCCTCCAAGTGACTGAAGAAGCGGGTGCAAAATACAGCTTATATTAGTTCTTCGATTCAGATTTTGTATGTCTCTATGTGCATGTAACCCTTGTTAATTCCTGATTAACTAAAAGTTTGCATATGTAAAAAATGTTGAGCATTGCAAATAGAAAGAATTAATAAAAAAAAAAATCCATTTGCAAGTGAATATGGCAGGTAATACATAAAAGTGCAAAACACAGGGTGGAGTCAACGTAAATTGATTGGTTTAACACACAGTGTGATTTTGCTAAAGCATGAAAATCACTCACTCTCGCACTAATTTTCTATCGCTTATCCGAACTTCTCGGGTCACGGGGAGCCTGTGCCTATCTCAGGCGTCATCGGGCATCAAGGCAGGATACACCCTGGACGGAGTGCCAACCCATCACAGGGCACACACACACTCTCATTCACTCACACACTCACACACTACGGACAATTTTCCAGAGATGCCAATCAACCTACCATGCATGTCTTTGGACCGGGGGAGGAAACCGGAGTACCCGGAGAAAACCTCCGAGGCACGGGGAGAACATGCAAACTCCACACACACAAGGCTGAGGCGGGAATCGAACCCTGGAGGTGTGAGGCAAACGTGCTAACCACTAAGCCACCGTGCCCCCCTCATGAAAATCACATTCTAGGATTTTGATAAGCAATGTAGATAATTGTCCACAGTACAATATACAGTAAGGCCTTTTCTCATGACCCGGCTGAGTAAACTGAAACCTCAGGGTTTACTGATAAAAGCCCTGAATGCTCTGTAAGATCTAGCAGCTCATTCCACACTAACCCACGTTCAACACGGCATGCTCACATTCTCCATTCTCTCTGTTCCTGTTCTCTTTCCACCACGTCTTCAAACCACACTATATCATGTCATCTTCTTGTGGCTGGCATTCTCGTTCACTCTGCTCTTCTCTACCTGTGTCACTCAGTCTCTTTTGATGTGAGCGCTTCCTACCTTTTGCTCTTTTCTTTTCTGCCTTTTTTCAAACCTTGCTCGCTGTCCATCAACTGTTCATGTGTATAGGCTTGCTTTTCTATCTTTGTGGGGACCAGATGACCCTAAATGAATTGATTTTTACAAAACGTGCATTGTGGAAGGTCCTTGTCAGGACAGAAAGACTAATCGGTGTGTTCTACCTGAAATGATGTAGCATTAATTTTTAGCACTTTTGCTGTTTCTAAAAAGTTGTTTCTTTCCCATTTAAGCACATACTCTTCCTGACACACTCTCTCTCTCTCTCTCTCTCTCTCTCTCTCTCTCTCTCTCTCTCTCTCTCTCTCTCTCTCTCTATCTCTTTATCCTGCTGTCTGTCTTTCTGCTTCCTTTTCCTGGCTATGTTTTTTTTTTTTTTTTATGTAATTGTAATCCAGATACCCTCACTACTATTTTTATTCTCTTTTTTTGCTTTTATTTGATCTTTTCTGCACTGGGAAGAAAAAAAACAATGGTAAGGGCTTTCTTTCTCTTAACCCTGTCATTGAAGTTAATGTACTTTCTGTCTAAGGGGGGATTGTAATAGATAGGAGTAAAGCGTGTGTGTTGAACACGTCAACATGTTCAATCTGATCATGTCGTTTCATCTCACTAGGCTGTGTATGTGTGTGTGCATGCACGTATGAGCGAGATCTTTATGATTGCTCTGCCACCCTTCTCCTGGGTACAGCTGCATATACAGGGTTCTGGCAGATGGCAAATCTCTCTCCCTGGGGTATCAGGGGCAAACCGCCTGCACTCATCTTCTCCCTGACTGTTTCCCTGCCTGTCTTTCTCATGCATGTCTGATCCCTGTTCCTCTTCACTAGTAGTTTTTTTTTGACAGACAGCACAGAGAGGCACCACCACTGGCAAATTATATCCTTTCTCTCCGTTTTTCTTTTTTCTTCCTCTCGTTCTATTATGTCTCCCCATCAGTTCTCTTTCTCTCCCTTGTTCCTTTCTTTCTTCCATCCTTCTTTCCTTCCTTCATGCCCTCCTTTATTTTATTCATTCTCTCTTGTTTCACACACTCTCTTCTTCTCCAGTTCTTTCTATCTTTCTCCCTGTTTCCCTTCTCTGTGTAATTAAATAAGTAAATAAGGTTTCAGTATAAAACCTTTGGGCTTTGACGTTGCTATGGTTACCTCTCCATCCACAGTGTTTTTGTGTGTGTGTGTGCGCCTGTGTGTGTCTGTTGAGTGTCTCTGAATTTGGTGATGTTTATCTTGCTTTTTTGTTCTTTTGCATGTTTATTTACCGCCTTGTCTTTATTCAGGTGTACAATGCTATAAAAAGCTCTTTGATTTTACTTCCATGGCCTGGGTTTAACAACGCTCTGTATAAAGGCATTGCTGACTGTTTGGTTTATTCACTGTGTGCACAGATATAATGAAATTCAAATGAGAGACATTTAATCAACTATCAAATTGCTCATTTGTGATGGAGCTGTGCAGTCTAGTCATAAAATGTTACTTACTGCACACAGCCCTCCTCCAGCTTCAAGCGCTGCCTCACATACAAACCTCCATCAGTCTCAGCAGGGGTCCAGTAATGCCTATTTACTGATATTATACTAGTGGTCAAGAACCGGTTTGAGTAATTTTCCCTTGATTACAGTTGTCTCTTTGCCCTGATTAAGAAACCCCTAATCTTGGTTTAAACCATGCTGTCCATTTGGTTCAGCGTTAAAGTCCCAGCAGTTCATCAGTGCATTACCCTGAGTATGCTCTCAAGAACTCTCACTGTCTACCAAGCCTTTATTATGTCTGCTTCTAGTAAACTGGTGGCCTCACAATTATCGCTAAAATGGTCATTATGATAACTGTTGATGGTGGTGTCATTAACTCAGAAGATGAATCAATGTAATGGAGCTTAGTGTTCTTGCACAAAAAGCCCCAAAATACTTTGTAAAAAAAATCTGAAAAGTTATTTGTTGTCATACAAGTGACCGAACAAGTCTGAACATCTTTTTATTATAGATATGTATCTAAGAATTATGGTCAGTTGAAATAATATTGACGTGGGATTCCTCTATCTTTCCTTTCCTTCTCATTTCCCAAAAACTGATGTCCCATTCAGGTCATGTTCTCACCTTGTGTTCAAAGTACACCAGGATTCTCTGTACCTTGTGTAGCACCATGTACTCAATCCATCTTCATCTTCAGTAGCCACTTTATCCTGGTCAGTATCCTGGAGCCTGTCCTGGATACACTGGGGTTGGAGTTGTACATCCAGGATGCAGTGCTAGTATATTGAAAGGCATCATTCACCCGTTGCACATTTTTACAAGGTGGGGAGAAACCCACAAGGATCAAACTGCAAACCCTGGAGCTATGAAACAGCAACATTACCTGCTGCACCATCATACCTCCTGCCTTCAATCTAAACCTCATTCATTTTCATTAGATAAAAATGAATGCCTTTGCAGAATTGTATGCATGCCAACATATGGTAGTTTTTGAATAAAGATGCAGTAGATTGGTTGTACAGATTCAGTAACCAGAAGAACTTGAACAGAGTCATTGTTGATCCCATGAGCAATGTCCTTAACCCTCAACCACTCAGGCCTTAGATGCCAAAGCAATAAAAGTTAATCCAGTATTTGATTTGATAGTATGTTTTGTATTGACCAGGCTCATCCTTTCTATATACAAAACTGTGGCGTTTAATCCTCAGTGAGCCGCAGGCAGGGTACTGTATCCTGGCCCTAAGCTCTCCTTTTACCAGCTGTACACTCTAAGGAACATCAGTCCTGTCTGAGCTTTTTTCTACACCCGAGGTGGCATTTACACAGAAAATGCCAACATGCTTCACCAAACAGAATGATGAGATTTTAGGGACATGAGCACTACATTGCTAATTTAATACCAGTCATCAAGAGACTGTGCTTAAGAGCCCCAACATATTCATAGATGCTCAAATATTCATGGCCTGCATGTAAACAAGAAAGGCAGCCATTTTATATCTCTTGCATATGGGACCAGGAGGTATGAGAAAAGTATGTGGACACTCATTTACTTCTACTCCAACCTTTGCAAACCATGGCTTTATGGGCTTTGCTTTATGCACAGGCGCATTGTCATGTTGAAATAGGTTTGGGCCACTTGGTTCAAGTGAAGAGAATTTGTAATTCAACAGTATAAAAAGACATTGTAGATAATTGTGCTTCAAATTTGTGACAACAGTTTGTGATACGTCAATACATGGGTATAACGGTCAGGTGTCCAGATACTTTTGACGGTATTGCGTAGATAGTAGATAATGATCTGGAAACAGATTTTTTTTCTTTTACTCCAAATCTGTAGCATTATTCAATATTTCAGATCTGAGACTGAATAAATATTATTTTGTAGTGTTTACTCTTGTGTATGTGTAAAGAACATGTTATCAAGATGCTTTGTTTCTCACCCACACAAAAGCATAGACTGATTTTTCACCTGCATCATCCAACCCTAACCTTATGAATTAGTCTGGATTCAAGTCTTCTTTGTTATTATTATCTGAATTGTTTTATGCTGTTGCTTTGCATAGCTGTGGAATTATTACAGGTTTAAAAGCCCAGTCTAATGTGAACATTTCAGAAACAGGCTGAAGTATTTCAACCCAACTAAAGAGTGATGACACAGACTTTTGAATGTACTATTTAACATTCAGGTCAGTGCACAGGTAGCCCAACCTTACCTTAATCCTTATGGGCTAGAACGTCTCATACATTTTTCTCTCTTTAATCTGAACAGTAATCATATTGGTTACAGGCGCTGGGCTGGAAAGCCCAGTATTTGTCATTCTGAAAAGTTTTTCCTTAAACAATCTTCTGTTTTCTGTTTGTCATTTCAGCCAACAAGACCCTGCTGGGCGGAGGAGGGGGTGAGTCTCTTTTTTCTCTGTCATTTTCAAAGGTGGAATAAGTGAGAGTGGAAAAATTCAAACATTAGAAAAGAAAGTGTTTGGGTAAAGTGGGATGAGGGTGAATTATGAGAGAAGGTGAAACAGCAGGAGGAAACAAAAGTGAGAAAAAGGAAAGAGAGCTGGAGTGTAAGTGAGAAACAGAACTTGTGTTTTTGTGTGTGTGTGTGTGCGTGTGTGTGTGTGTGTATGCGCATACTGCTGTGTGATGCTGGGGTTTGCACCTCTCTTTGACATTAGAGGTGTATTTATATGAAGGAAAACACACTTTTTTGAGGAGCAGAGGAATGAATCAGAGTCCAAATGTGACACAGGAAAACCTCTGCGACCGATGGTGCAACCTGTGTCATATAGCATATACACATGTGCTTCCACACTCATGCAATCACGCACTTTGCAATCACTCATTCTCTCCAATACACAGCTGGTACAGCTCAAGACAAAGTTGGACAAAACAAACTTGACAATGTTGGACTACTGCATGTATGAGACTGTCAATTTTAATTTAACCTTCAGTTTTAGTGTCAGTTTGTAAGCTTGTTATTTTTTTTAATTATTAAAAATTTTAATAATATTCAAGTATTTTAGAAACACGTGTAAACCTGCTGATTCATGCAGTTCATCACGCCAAACCAGGTCAAACAAGTTAGATAATCAAACACTAGAAAGGGGAAAATTTGATCTGACAGCTTGACACTTATTCATTGTTTTTAGTTTTTTGCACCATTCTGTGTAAATTTTAGCATTGTCTCGGGTGATCAGATGTCCTCAAACCCGCCTATCTGGTAGCAACACCAGACGTCAGTTGTGCCTCATTCTGATGTTTAATGTGAATGTTAACTAAGAATTTTGACCCATTGCTCTGCTGCCAAATGATTGGCTGATTGGATATCTGTAAAATAGTCAGGTATAGAGGTGTTCCTATTAAAGTGGACGCTAAGTGTATAAATATACATTAATTATTGTAAGGATTACTTTAAGATTATTTTAAAATTATTTTCTAATTGTAAATCTATCTATGTATAACTTGTTTTTTCAATTGGCACTAAAAACACACACACATATGCTGTTTTTGTCCAAGGCAGTTAAACTTCGCAATATGCCCACACTGAATTTACTCTCTTTTTGCCAGCCGCCAGGTCATATCATGCAGACGTTGCGCCGGCAAAAAAAGACAGAAATCAGTTCATGTCTGCTAATTTTATTCTGGCTGGTTTTGAAAGCAATACTTTCAATATCTATTTCGTTAAATTCATTTAATTCTCATATAATATTATATTTCAGTTTAGTAAGGAAAGGGGGAGTTTCAGACATAATCGAATGATGAAAAGGAAATGGATTTTTAGATGAATCATTTGGTTTCTTGACTAGATTCAAGCCTTTCCTTTAATAATATGTTAAAATGGCTCTTACCAAAACATAAATATCCTTCAGTAGTATCTCAATTTGTCTACGCTTTCATCAGTAATGAAGGCATGTGTGTGCAGTCTGTCCCGCAGCTTAGCGAGATTTATTAAGCAGCCAGTAAAACAGACACGCTGACTAACCATGATAATAGAATCATTGCTGCCTAGATAGCTAAGTAAACCAGCCTAAGTGTATCAGGTTTATTGCCATGTTTACTAAGCCAACCTGTAAATAAGACAAATAATCTAAATGTGATATTAAACATGCGGATATGATGTACCGGCCAATTGGAAGTTGTGCTGTTGTTTGCTTTCATTGTTTAGACCTAGATGAATGACTGCGTGGATGAGTCGGTATAATCAGAATTAGTGTCGTGTAGTTAGAGACTGCATGTACTGGAAATTCTGTAATTCTTTTAAAAAAGAAAATCAAGTAATAGAAATCAGATCTAAAGACATTAAGGGATTGCAATTATATTATTATTAATTACTTTGTTACATTTTTTTTTAATATTAATTGTTAAAACCATGACAAATCTGAGCAAGTTTTCTGAATTTCATCTAAATGAAAAGGTCAAAATTTCCTAAAGGTTTTTCATGGCCTCTACATGTCTAAAGCATAAGAATGGCATTTTGCAGCACATAAAGAGGTAAAAGCCGAGTGTCACTCATTCTACAACATTACAAGATTGTGAACGTGGCAAAAATAACAATTTCACTACGGCTATATGAGCTTAACGGCGATGGCTTGTGATTCATCTGCATTCATGACCTCTCAAGCTGGCTATTATACAACACCGCATACACCTTATTTATATTTATAGGAAACAATGGAAGCTTCACGTCTACGTGAGGTACAGGATCATCACTTCTGAACACATGTTTTGATGTACTTAATGTATTCCCATTGCATGTTCCAGTAAAATGTTTCCAGTTAAGGGAAATACTGAAGAGTAGGTGAGTAAAGCATGTCAAAGCAAGTAAAGCAAGTAAAGCATGTCTACAGAAATAGATATGGACAAACATATTTATTATATCTGCCTGGTAATAAAGAAACATTGTCAGGAGGAAGTGCACTCAGTATCCAAGCCTAGAAGCTTGTAGAAGAAGCACACTGACATGTTTTAGGGCTTTTATGTAGAAGCAATCTCAGCTCACATGTAATTGCTTTTATGCGTGGGTGTTTTTTTTTTTTTTTTTTTTTTTTTCTAAACAGGATTTTGAAATGGACAGACTAAAAATTATTGATGTTTCAGAATTGTGACTCATCTCTCTTTGGGAGAAGAATGATGACTAATTCAAGTTGTGGTAACGTTCCATAAAAAGAAAAACAGCTCCGTGTTTACCAGAGATGCCAAACAACAGTGTGGGTGTTCGCCTCCGTGACTCTCACCTTAACCTTTAACTACATGTGACCTTGCCCATGCCATGAAAGATCTTCCATACTTCTTAATAATTTAGGAATTATTTCGAAGAGAGTCTTCACATTTGACTTGACACAGAATTTCATGTCTTAACAGTGGAAAAAAATCAGAGATAAAACAGAAATGTATTATTAATATTAATAGAAATGTATTATTACGATCTAGCACTCTGTGAAGGTAATGTATTGTTATTTATACGCACTATCAGGCCTACAGCTATCAAAGAGGACCTTTTGACTAACCTTATGTTTTGTTATTCAGACACTACATCAGTCGTAAACTGGTCATTTAGCTTCAGGCTTTTGTAAATATATATGAAGTGTCACATATATTTAAATGTGCACATTTTATTGATTAATCGTAGTTGTCAAAAGGGGAAAAAATAGCATTATGCACATTGAGGTTAATTTTACTTGTAGTGGTTAGAAATACACTGAATGCAGACTTTTTATTCCTTAAGGTGATGTTATTTATTTAACCATGGTTTCTGTATTAAAATTTCCAGACTTTATTGTACCAACGACTCCCGAATAAATTCCGTGGACTATCTCAGTACATATTTATTTTATGCACAGGATTTAAAAGTATAGAATACAAATTTGGTTTATTTATTGCAGACCTAAAGTTTTTTTTTTTTTTTTGTTCTATCCAAAGACCACATTATGTCCATTGTTTATAAGTCACAATTTTAAAACTATTGAGTTCTGGACTGAATCAGTTCAGTTTTTATGGCAAGTCAAAAGTGCTAAAAATGATCCGACTAAATGATTGATAGAATAACATTGATTACACTGACCTGTGTTTTCCATTTGTGGAATTAAATGAAACATTTACGGAGAACAACAGTTATTTGTATGTATATATGTCTTTATCTATATTTTCTGTACCATACCTCAGATTGCAGCACAGGATTTAAACAGGTTCTTTAGCAGCCTACCGAGCTTTAGTACTGGCAGCTTCTGGCTGTAAGAATTCACCCGACTTGCACCCACAGCATCAGATAATCAATGCGTACCATCTGGACAGATAAAACACGCGCACACACAAACACTAACAAAAAGCATTCTCTTTATCCACTTCTCAACACCCAGCTGTTACCTTAAGCATCCGTACAATCCCCTTTCATATTTAAAAATGCAAGGTATCCATTTATGATTCAAGATGGACATTAAATCTCCCCAGAAAAGTTTGGTTTTATTAAGCATCATTAAAATGTAATTTATAACATAAACAAATGTGAATTACAAGGGCTAAAAAGACAAAGTCTGGTAGCACAAAATATAACAGCTTGTGCATGGTGCATCATAATACAAAAGGTGAAAATCTATTCATCTGTTTTACAAGAAAGACCGCAAAAAGGATCATTTGGCACAGCTTGAGCAGATTCTGTTTTACTAACCCTTTTATTCAACTTTTTTTTATTAAGTGTCATGCCTTTCTACTAAACATGACAATTCATTTCTGAAGTAAAAACTAAATCACTTCATCCATTTATCATGTATCGTTATCATTTGTATAGCACTGTTGTTTATCTCATCTTTTTTTTTTTTTTTTTAGAATTTTACAGAAATTTCAGAATTATTAAAGAATTATTAAAGAAAAAGAATCTTTTGCTCAATGCATTAACATGAAAACACAACGTCACTATATTTCTCTATAATCATTTATTTATAAATACAGAATGTGAACTTTTAACATCAGACAGCTTCATGATTTTGATAGAAATTCCACAAATTAAAAAAACTTTTTTTTTTTTTTTTTGAGAATGAATTTATATGTATCACTGTAATCCCTTTGCAGCTCTGTACACTTGTTACTCTATATTAATTACGGGTATAATTGTAAGCAGTTAATATTGTGACAAGTATTGATTAGTGTTTAGCTATATCGTGTTGTCAAAGTTCTCATGTTAGCTGACATTTGAGAGGCTATAGGAATAAAGCCGTTTTTAGTAACTGGTAGCTAATATTTTCCAACATTCCTTCATGGAAGGAGCATTTACTAAATGAAATTTGATTTAAATTAACATCACCTTGCGATTTGAGTTCTTTTCTGTTGTGAATCTTGTTATATTACTTTGATATATTAGGTCAGTTAAGTAAAAACAAGTTTATAGTTTTTGAGTTTAACATCAGTAAAGATTCTGAAGCTAATTTTTGATTGATTTGAATGAGTAGTTACGCTGTTACGTTCGTTTTGTGGCACTCTTTTGTGCAGGACTTTTTTTTTTTTGTCTAGTAATAGATTACCAGTGAATTTATTTCCACTCTTCATATGTCATTTCTCACCACCTCCAGCCTGCTAACAAGACGTCCTTAAAGCTCCAGTCTGACCAGTCTGTGGATGAATTATACTTTAGGCATTATTGATGTCAGAGATATGACGTATTTTCTCTTTTCTGTGCACTTTTCCATGTTTCCAGGCTGGTCATTAGATTTATTATGGAGTGCCTAATTTTTAGCTGGTCGGTTGATTTAGGAGGATGACACTGATTGTATGTTTAAAGGCTTCTAACAGGGTTTTAATGGGTGGTTAATGTACACTGCCAGTCCAAAGACCTGAAAGTTCTTTTCTCTACTGTTTTCTCTACAGTTTTAACCACAGGTGAAAACCAGAATGTAAAAACCAGAGTTAACAGATATCAATTAGTGAAGCCAATATTTTATTATGTTAAATGTCTAGCTAACTCTTTGTATTAAAGTCATTGGTATCCGGTCCTAATAGGAGACTTATAAGGGTTTTATTGCTTTGTTAAAGGCCTGAACACTTTATGGAAAATCTTTATGCCTGTAGAGAAAAGAGTTATGGACAATGCTACCAGTTATAAGACAACATGTGTTGTGTGCTTCAAATGCTTAATTGGAAAGATTCACATCTCATCCTTTTCCAATCAGTTCACGTACACCTGTTCCTTAGATAGATCATTTAGTTTTTATTTAATGTAATTACATTTTGTTTTACTTAAAAATGCTTTCAATGTAGGATATTCCAAATCAATGAAACAAAAATACAATTATGGTACACAATCCAATTTTCTTTATAAACTATACTAAGCTGTCTCTCTCTCTCCTCTCTCTCTCTCTCTCTCTCTCTCTCTCTCTCTCTCTCTCTCGCTCTCTGTCTCTCTCTGTCTCTCCCTCCCTCTCTCCAATAATCCAATGGTCTTTTGCTGTTGTAGCTCATCTGCTGGTTAAGAAATACTCCAACATAAACCAAAATATCTGACACCATCAATCATGCCATGGTCAAAAATCACTGAGATGACATTTTTTCTGCCCATGCGGATGGTTGATGTGAACGTTGCCTGAAGCTGCTTCCTGTATCTGCATGTTTTTATGCATTACAATGTTGCCTCAAAATTAGCTGATTTAAATAATTTCAGAAACATCTAGGTGTACATTTGTTCTTAAAAAGTAGTGCTCATTGAGTGTATAATAAGAAATGAAGTGAACTTTTATATTTCCAAAACTTTTTTTTTTTTACAAGTTCAGTTCCAGTCTAATTCGTTACAGGATTAAATCCGTTTTGCACCATTGTTTGCTGCTATGAGTCTGATAATGTCCTGGGTATCAGATCAGATGTTCCATTTTGATGTGTAATAAAATAAAATTCTTTTATGAAAAATGGAAATGTAGGTGAGAAAACAGTGATGATAAGCAGAAGCAGACTGGATTGCCTGTGGAGGAGAAAACAGTCTGTTTTTTTCTTAGTAGTTGGTCAGCACTGTAGGTTACTTATTATTGTGAGAGTGTGTGAAAGATGATTTCTTCTGTAGCTGATGGAAGTAGAGTGCTGTGCAAATAAACTGTAATTTCTTACTGTGTTGACTCAGGACTTTGGGGTGTGTGTGTGTGTGTGTGTGTGTGTGTGTGTGTGTGTGTGTGTGTGTGTGTGTGTGTGTGTGTGTGTGTGTGTGTATGCGTGCGTGCGTGTCCGTGTGTGAGTGAGTGTTAAGTGCCTGGCTGTGAGGTAATCAATACCTGTGATAAATCTCTGCTTCACATTTTTACTCATCAGAACCCCCACACACACACACAGACACACACACACACACACACACACACACACACACACACATAAACATATACACCAAAAGACAAATGTAGAGCTGCACTCTGTTGTATTGATGTGGGTTTTATGCAGTCTCTGAAACACAAAGCTCCCGATTTAATCCTGACCATTACCTCACTGTCCTTTCCTGCCATGTCACCAATCTTTAATTTTTCATCCTTCCTTCTTTCACTCTACCTCTCTACCCCTTCATCGCCCTCTGCCCTTCTGCTCCTTCTCTTGCCAGAACTTTAACACTTCTCTCAATTTAACTCCGTTTTTTTCACCTGCGTTCCGACGCACACCTTCCTCGTTGTCTTCACACACTCTCTCCAAACCACACATTTTCCCTTCATCTTTTTTATTCTCTCCTCTCTTAGATTTTCTGTAACACTCTGTCTATTCACGCACCCTCTTCTCCCCTGTCCTTTCTTATCCTCTCCTTTCTTTTCAGAACACTCATTCCCAACACTTTCCTCTCTCCAGTTCACGCCACTCCTCTCCTCCTTCTTGTGCTCTCACACCCTCCCTGTTTCTTTGTCTTCTTCACTCTCGAGGTTTATTAAGACCTGCTGAACCTGGGTGATAATTAGCCAGGGACAGACTATGCAGCAGAAGAGTCTCTTAGCATTAAGAAAGAAAAGAGAGAAAACAAGAGTAGTATGAAAAATGGACAGTAACCCTCAGGTGTAGTACACACTTGTGTGGGGTGTAGAATAAAGGATCCCCCTATCATTTTGGTCTTTCTTTTATGTGATTATAAAACCATGAAGTTAAGTTCTTAAGGTCAGTCTGGTGTTAACTGAATAAACAACTGTATGTACTTTTGGTCTTGTTCTCTTGTATAAATGAGTTCTCTTGAATCCACTTCATGTGAAAATTGCTTATTCTTTGTTACCGTTTTATTTGAATAGACAAAATAAGAGAAAGAATTGATGTGTAATTTTTTTTTTCCAATTAATAAAATGAAACCCTGGAGTTCTTTTAGAATATTAAAGTGAAGCACCTCATATAGCTGCTATATAAATATATAATGCTTTGCTATAATCTTGCTTTGCCTACCTTGATCCTTGCCTTTAAAATAGCCACTGATGTTGGCATGGCATTAAAAGTGCAATCAAATATTAAAATGTTTGCAATGTTGCATCATTTCACAGAGCCGACTCGTCTAGGATTATTTTGCTGCTGAGATAGTCATGTTGTTTAATTTGTGCAGCAGTAGAATTGCTTAGAGCAGTTTAACCAGCAAGTGATGAATCAGTGAAGACTGAATGATCTCCTGCTCGATGGTGTGATCCATCAGCAGAACAATGCAGATGAAGTAATTATCAATATCAGTTTACTGGCCCAGCTTGAAAATGTGACTAGAACAATGCACTGCTACTCGTTTTTGGTCAAAAATAAGAGGTTAAATAATTCTTGGCTTTATATTAGGCTATAAAAAATATTTATTCAGTAATTTAATTACCCAGGTTATGCACCAGTGTCCTGTGGTTAAGATTACAACATACACTGTATCACGTTTTTTTTTGTTTGTTTGTTTGTTTAACAACACTTCTGTATGGAGAGTCAGTATAACGATTCATTTGTTGTCTATATTAAATTTATCATAAATATTTAATTGCAGTAAAGAAATTGCTTTTGTTATGATGTAGGCAGACTTTGTGGTTTAGACATTGCGGTTAACCATTTATCCATTCTTATCCCTCTACCACGTACTCGAATATCAGAAATAGCCCAAGTGCGCATCACAGTTTGTCTGCATCTGTTCCTGAGCGTGCATTTATTATTCTGTCCTTGGCCTTACACAAGTATTTTTCAATTACTGCTGCAATTAAGTGACTAATCAGCTTTTTACCTTTTGAAGGAATAAAAAACGATCTTCAACAAGAAACGTATTAAAGAATATGTTTCAGTGATGTATCATCTTGCTGAAGTCAAAGTTTAAAAAAAAAGTTATTGTAAAAAAAAAAACATTTAATATTTTTTGGATATTTAGAATTCCAGGTAAGGAAGGAATGTAAAGAATCTGCATTCTTCGATGATTTATGGGTTCACGTGCTTTTTCTGCCTTGAATCTTAGGAATTTGAGAATATCTTCTAATACAAAACCTCCCCAAAGCACCAGACACCGTGTAGCAGAACACTGGTTCTACTTAATGCCGCAAGTATTTTTTTTCAAGCATCGGTGTTTGTTTATCATTAAAGCATCAGAATTCAAATATGCAACACCCACTGCTTCCCATCAGGTCAAGTGGTTTGAGTGTGACAAAGTAAAAGACAGCAGAATTTGATGCTTGCATTCGTACACGCTGTTTTAAACAGCTTGGAAAATGTATACTGCAGATAAATGCTATTCATTCTGTAAGCTGCTTTATATTCACATGCTCCTGCACCATCTCCTGACGTCCTAGACGATTTTAACGTAAACTGCATTACACGCTACTTCATAAGACTGTCCACAGGTGTCGCCTCCTCCAACCTTCACTTGGTTCACTCTCTCAGTATCAGGGACGTGGTACTGTATGCTAGTGGTTAAGGTGTCGGACTAGTGATTGAAAGGTCTTGAGTTTGAATCCCAGGGCCATAAATCTGCCACTGCTGGGCCCCTGAGCAAAGCCCTTAACCATGAATGGCTTAGCTGTATAAATGAGATTAAATGTTAGTTGCTCTGGATAAAGGAGTCTGACAACATTTTGAAATGATTGATGTTTTCCATGCCATGAAGTAATTGTTGTCTAATCCTGGAGACTTTTCTTTGAATATTGAGAGCAAGAATAAAAGGAGGATGTGAGGAAGTGTGTTGCAGAGGGAGTTGTGGCAGTGGTAAGCAGATGTGCCTGATCCAATCAAATGTTTCTGCTAATGGCTGCCATGGTAACCAGTTAATCAGCCAATGAAAGGAACTCATTCACTAATCAGCAATTCTAACTGAAAAGTCCAAGCCAATCCAAGGTGAGGCTTAAAACTGAGCAGCAGTTAATGAGATACCGGTGTTTACAGTGTGTGTGTGTCTGTGTGTGTGTGTGTGTGTGTGTCCGTGTCTGTGTCCGTGTGCACATTTGTGTGGCTTTGTGCTTGATAAAAAAAAACAACGAAGAAACGCATGTGCCATAAGATTTATTTTTTCCACATGTTATCAGGTCCCTAGTCGGGTAAGCGCAGAGCCAATTAACACCTGCTAACAAGAAGTCAGCATTTAATCATCGTGTGTGTATTTATGTGTTACAATTACACAGGAAGTGAGTCTATTCCCCTCAGCCATCTTTCATCACCACATTTGCGTCGTCTTTATTTCTCTTTTCTTCCTTTGCTCTCGTTTTTTTGCTCACTTCTGATAACAGTTTGTGTGCCGCGATTCTTTTTCTCACTCCCCCCCCTCACCACCATTTCTCCTCTTCTCTTCTATCCCTATATATTTTCCCTCATCATCTCCTACTCTATGTATCAGAGTGTTTCTCTTACAGAATTAGAGTGCAGTGCACTTTAAGCAGGGCGATAAAAGCCCTTGAGCTCTCCCAAAAAAATGCTGCTGTCAATTCTGAGAGAAAGCAGCTGTTTCTGTGAAGCATCCCAAAATGCACCGGAGAAGAGCGGCTTGACAGAACACCGCAGGAAGCAGAATGCTTTACATTAACAGCGGCCTTCATTGCCGAGTTCACATAGAATTGCATTCGTATCCAAGGCCACATATATCATTAGCATTAACCTATGTCTTGTTCTCTGATGATGGTTAGACTGACATTTTTGCTCATTAACATTCTGATGTTTTCTACATCTGCAGTGGACGGAGCCATCCATCGTGGGGCAGGTCCTCTCCTGAGGAAGGAATGTTCCACTTTGGGAGGGTGTGAAACCGGAGAGGCCAAAATAACTGGAGCATACGGCCTTCCAGCCAAATGTGAGTCACTTCTGTTTACTTGTAGTTAACTCCAGAATTATTAGCACCTTTATTGAAATTAAGCAAAAATGAATAACACGTGCAATGAGTGAAAATTTATACACATTCTCTTTTCTTTTTTTTCTCTAAACATTCTTTTTTTTTTTTTTTTTGACAGTATTTTATCCTTTAAGTAATGTTCAACAGGTTTGAGACACTTCGGTCCTCAAGGAATATTTCAGGCTCGTTTGTATTGAGGGTTGTTTTTGTGAAAGCGCTCTTCACCGAAGACCTTCACCGAAGGCAACAACTCTAGAGAGATTATCAACATAGAATGTGTTAGCAAAACTATTCGTTTTGATTTGGATTCAAGTTAGCTGTCATTAACTTGCTGAAAGACCCACCAGGTTTCTTTTAGGTGCTGATCATGTTGCCAGCTTTTTTTTTCTTTTTTTTTTTTGAGATGGGAAAAAAAAAACCTGTTGTGTAAAAAGGAAGCTAGATGGAACTATTTTTGGAGGAATGTTATGAAGTGTGAAAACTTTTAATCATGTCATTTTTAGTGCATCTTTTGAAGGGTACCAATACATCTGGGGTTACTGTATGTTTATTGGCTCTGGATACCATGTTTAATAGTGTGGTATTTTTTTGTTTTTTGTTCCATCAGACGTTTTTAATGTACCTGAACTAAAATACAGCACTTATTGTACTTCTAGATAGAAAAACTCCTATAGATATTGTCAGCACGATCAATGTTCTCTCTCTGCCTCTCTCTCTTTATTTAATCAAATTTATACCACACTGTAGGTGTCAATTGCAGTTTGGTTCAGGAACATTTTTACTGGAAATCAAGCCGTTAAAAGCAGAAATGAATAATTGGTAGTGGGTGTAGGAGAAGCTTCCTACAAGCAGTGTAACAGTAATTGAAAAACAGTACACATTTATTTCATCTCACTTTAATGTGTTTTACCTTTACAGCAACCGGCAGGCACTCTTACCCATAGCATCTTAGAGAAGTACTTGAAAATGTCCTGATGCCACTATGGATGATTTTTATTGGTATAAATGCCTCTGTGTGTTTGTGAGTCATGCTGTGGAAATCAGATGCACATTATCCAGCCAACTGCTGTTTTCCTGTATCTTTTCTCTTCCTGGTCTCATGATCTCTCTTTTTTTCCCTCTCTCTCTCTCTCTCTCTCTCTCTCTCTCTTTCTTGCTGCCTCTATTCCCACCTTCCCTCCCTCGCTTCCTCCCTCCTTCTCCAACAGTGTGTTCAGCAATTATGTAGTCAGACAGTGTTTACAGAAGCAAGTGCACTTTAATTTATTCGTACACTTAGCAGTAATTTCCCTGCCTAATTTATGACCCTATCCCCGCCCCTCCTTACCTTGCTGTGTGACGATGGAGAGATAGAGAGTGCACATTCGGATGTATATACAGCTTGATCGATACATAAAAACATGCTTGAAAATGCCCATTGTGTGCTTTTCCTTAGCCTCATTACTTTCAGATCATTTCTGTGCCCATAGCTCTCCCACTCTCTTTCTCACAGGCAGTAAAATAGTAACTAATATTTTGGCATTAATGATCGGAGTGTGTTATTCAGATTGTGATTTGTGTTTTATTTACTGCTGTTTGTCAGACACTTTCTCTATGTGTAATAACTGTTTAAACTGCTTGCGTGTAGCAGATGATGAGTGACGGAGGATGCAGGACGGAGCAGCACTGTTTAACCGGATCAGGCTGACTTTAAATCCTTATACGTGAAGCACGGAAGCGATGTCAGGCTCGGCCAGTAACTAACCTCGCAGATTCAGGCTTTACACAGCAGGTGTTATGAGGCATCCTTCTATCTGTAGTGTTGTTTCTAAAATGTGCTAGTGTTCAAAAGTCACCACTACTATAATACTGTTTTTATTACTAATAATAATAATAATAATACAGTTACTATAATACGATTATTATTAACTATATTATTTTGATCAGTACTATTTAATTACTAATTACTGTCATTAACATCTGACAAAAAAATGAAGTTCCAGTCGTGGTTGAGACATTTCAGGTTTGTTGTCTCCAGCCTAGTTTGAATTGATCAAGACTGTTGAAAGGATAGAAGGTATGTCTCGGAGCGTATATAGTCCAGCATCTCTGTTGTCTCCCACCACATATGAACATGCCAATAGGCAAATTAGCTACGATAAAATGGCCCCTAGACATGAACGTGTGCAGAGGTCTGGCATCTGATCCAGACTGCATTCCCAGGGTAAGCTCTGGATCCACTCTGACCCTGACCATGATAAAGCCTACTGCATACAAATTAAAGGAGAGAGATGACATCACTTAAAAACTCTGGGGGAGGAAGGATTTCAAAAAAATAAATAAAAACTTGATTAAAAAAAATACATGAGACCAGTTTGCAAAGTGCTCTCACAAGGTCTGACTTTTCTCTATCAAATATATCTCGCAGAAAAGATTCTCTTCCGTTTTAACCAACATTCAGAAAATGAATGATGGATGCGTTGGGTTTTTTAAAAAAAATTCAGTTGCTATGGTTTACATCACCTAGCGCAATCCTGCAATCTGATTAAATTAGTAAAGACAACTACAGTCTGTTAAAAAGCCTCGCTTTATTTTCTCATGTGTTTTAATTTCATGTTAGTAGTTTTCTACATATGCATTAACGATACAATATCCTGGTCATATCGCAGTCGTGATGGTGATGCTAACCATAGACACCATCCTGATAAACTAATGCTGTGAAGTGAGGTGAGTGATATTTTTATATCGGTTACTGTCACAGGATATAACATAAAGGACTTTTAACAGAGTACACTTTCAGAAAGTGAGGTAAGTAAATAAAAAAAACTGGACTTATTAAAAAAAGTGGTGGGGGTTTGACCCCAGTCACACCTACAGATCCCTGATAGGGCAGGTGGCATTTTTCCAATCTTCAGCTGTCCCATGTCAGAGACTCTGCTCCTGCTGTAGCATCTTGGCTGACAGGAGTGAAACCTTATTCAGTCTTCTGTACATGTAGCCTATCCACCTCAAACTGAAGGCTGTGTGTTCTGACATGCTTTTCTGTTCAGCACCATTGTATAGAGTGGTTACATGAGCCACAGTACCATATCTGATCAGTCACATTCAATCAGTCTGGCCATTCTCCTCTGTCTTCTGTCATCAGCAAAGTGCTTCTTTCTTTGGTTGTCTCTTGTTTTTTGCACCATTCTGTATAAACTCTTAAGACTAACTGTGAGTGAAAATAGGGATAAACAGAGATCAATTGAATTGAATTAAAAATCTGGCACCAAAATCATCCCATGGTCAAAGTTACTGAGTTGACATTTTTGCTCCATTGCTGAGGTTCATTGTGAATCAGCGAAAATCCTAGATATAGAAACAATAATGTATTAGAAATGAGTGCATTAATATAAACCTGTCGGCTGGAGTTGTGATCATCTTTCAGAGCCACAGAAACCGAATAGACATAGATTCAAGGTAGAGTTTTTATAATGCTATGACCTATTTCTTGATCAGTCTTCAGTACGATAAACTTTTGGATCATGTTGAATTGTCAGGTGCTCAATGACTCACCGTAGTCTAGCCAGTGGGATGTGTTTACACAGTGAGTGAAAAGATCCAGTAGCGAGGATCAACATCTGGCCTTCAAATAGCAAGTTTCTTATCTGGGATTTTAAGGCTTTTGCTGAAACCCTTAGTCAGATCTTGTCTGCCCGTGTGAGTGAGTGTGTGTTGGTTGTTTGTCCTGTTCTCGTTGCAAGGCAGGGCTGTGCGTCTTTGTACGTTATACTGCTGTTTTGACGGCATTCAGGCCGCTTTTTTGTGTTTGAGGCTATGCACCTTGGTTGAGATTTTATAGACTAAAATGTCCCTATGTGTGTGCGTGCATTTGTGCATGCCCCAGTGTATGTGAGTATATGCATCTGTTTGTGTTTAGTGCTCAGTGGTGGGCGGTAGAAAGAAGCAATTAGGTAGCATCCAGTGATTCCAGGTGTGTGTATAAGAGAGAGAGAGAGAGGCAGTAAAAATGCTGCAAGGGAAAATGGCAAAGAGCAAAACACAGGAAGGGATTAAAAGTATGGCAGAAAATGTGAGGAGCATACAGATAGCAGAAACAGAACAGGTGGGAACAAAAAGAATAATCATTAAGGCAGGAACATTATTGCTTATTGCAAAATCAGAAACGGAAATGAGAAACATTCACAATGTCATTAGTGAGATCTCTCTTCGATTTTCCAGCCGATTGGCGACGCATCGTTGCTCAGCCGCTCCTTTACACAGATGAAAGGATGGTTCAGATACTAATGTTATTTTAGTCTATAAAATCTCATAACCACAGTGCAGAGGGTCTGCTGCTCATTTTTCAACAAAGGAAAGATCTGCTTCGTTATGCATCACGTGTTTCTTTTTAGACTTCAAAAAAGTAAACCATATGAATTTAAAGGAGTTTATCTACCAGTCGAAGCTCCACGAGGGAGAAAGAAGGAAAGGTGTGAGAGAGGTCTGTAGGGTGGCTGACCCAGAGGATGTCAGCAGTGTGTGTGAAGCAGAAAGAGTTCGGTCCCACTGCCCACCTGTGTACCAATACAGGACCTGACCGGGGATTTAACCAGCTTATAAACAGCAACCATCACTACGGAGAAGATAGGGGAGGGTCGAGTGGCTTCAGCAACACACACATACTCACATATGCACACACAAACACAGACTCATAGGTCTCATTTCCCTCAGTGGCCAATTAACACTAATTAAAATCCTTACAGGCCAGATGAACACCGCTTTCCTCTCTTGGACATTCTTTCGGCTTCACCTCTCTGAATGCACACATTCACAGTCTCTACTCGGTCACATGGACAGTAAACAGTTTTATTTTTCTAAAAAAAACGTATTTGCCGTTTAGGTCACGACATATGATGAATACGTACTGAAGCAAAAAAGTGAGGTAGTTGCTACTCTTTTTTTTTGCTATGCTCCAGTATGTATTCAGTAACTGTAAAGCCTTCGATCTGAGTCCAACTTGGCAAGATAAAGAGAAAAATATAAAAGCAGAGAAAGCAAAAGGGAACAGAAAAAAAAAACAACATTCACATCATGCACCTTGGAGTCTTTCAGATGTTAAAGAGCTCCACCTCCTGTCTTCTCTCCCCTCCCTCGTTCTCCTCCGCTGCCTTTTTTGAAATCGATGCACCTGCTCTTCGTCCGCCCCGGAGGGGGCCAGGCGGAGCGAGGGTGGAGGCAGGTGGACGGGTGGCCTATAGAGAAAGGCGAGGTGAAGAGCCCCACACTCTGCCTGGTCTCTCCTGAGGCTTTGTATTTTAGACGTGGGCCTCCTTTTGTGCCAGAAGCTGCGCTTAGCTGCTCATGGATGTGCTTCAGTGAGCACCGAAAACCAAGACTGTCCTAGGTTTGTTTAAAGAGTGGGCAAGAGGAGGTGTGTGTGTGTGCGTGTGTGTGGGTCTGTGATGTCCAGTTTAGGACCCCTCATCTAAACCCTAGTTTATGGACAGCAGTTACTCACATAACAAAGCAACCCCTAGGACAGCTAACAGGCTCATGGTAGAAGTTCAGTGCTATCTCATGTTTTTCCCTTAAACAATGCTTGATCTCATCAGGAATTGATTAGATTAGATCACAGAGAGCACTGACTGAAAAGCAGTGTTACAAATAATAATGGATGTACATTACTAGTCCAGCATAGTCTGAATCCTAGATATACTCTAGATGATGTCATGTGATCTACTGATAAAGACCTTCATTTTACTTCCCTTAACTATCACAGTCACAGTAAAAAAAAAAAACTGTACTTGAGTAACTGAGTGTTTTGATTTTATATTTTATTCTGTCATTTTAGTTGTAATTTTTAAACCGCTGGTATATTAGTTCCAGATCCTACCTCGCACCTCCAGGACCCCTGGCTCTGATCTCGTATTACTCACTGTGCTGAGTTTCCGTGCTTATGTTCATGTGAGTTTCTTTTTGGTTTTCTCATTTCCTCTCAAAATTAAATAGGTGACTCTAAATTGCCCTTGTGCTCTAAATTACTAAAGATATTTTTTTTTTAACTAAAATAATCATAGTGATCAACACAGTACAGTAAATGATGGATCCACACTAAAGCAGGGAGATTGATTGATTGATTGATTGATTGATTGATTGATTGATTGATTTTGAAACCTAGAGAAGCACTTGTATGCCTTCAAGAACTCTTGGGTGTAATATTAACCAGTGCAGGGTCGAGGAGGATCATAGGAGAGAGCATGGGAGCAGAACAATAGCAGTGATGAAGCTCATGTTTTGCCTTTTCCACCTTAATGTCTCACACCTCAGGCATGCAGAAAAGAGACAGATGCTAATAGAGAATCAGCATGTGGAACGACCACAGGTGTTTGATTTTCTCTCTCTCACACACAAACACGCTTTCACACACACAGCCACACACAGCCACACACGCACACACACACACACACACACACACACACACACACACACACACACACACACACACACACACAGCATGTTAGTCTAGAGCCATTAAAAATCATGGGGGGGTACAACAAATTACTGAGAAAGCATGAAAAAATAGTCTCATTTTGAAGTGACAAAATGGGCAATTAACAAGCAATCTGCATGTTTTCTTAATGTTACCAATTACCAGTACGTTTTCTACTTTAAAAAGGGCATTTTGAAATTAGCACTTTAATTTGTGTGTTTCTAAGGCAACGGGACACATCTAAGAGAGCGTGGCAGAAATAATGTAGACTATAGATAAGACTTCAGTGGCAGGGTTATGGTCGGAGTCGGAGTGGAAATAGGATTAAAGGTCTATATAATTTGTAGTCTTTATAGGTGATGATGATGATGATGATGATGATGACATTTGCATTCATGGCATTTGGCAGACTTCCTTATCCAGAGCAACGTACAGAAGTGTTTTGAAATTTCAATCAACGAATACATCAATACTGGTTCACTAGTTCACAGACTTACGATACCATGAGTCTAAAACTTTTTGGGAGATAATAATGCACACAGATTGATGATGATGATAATGACGATGATGGTGGCTTGTAAATGAATGATAATTAATGATCTTTTAAAGTTTCTTCTAAATTTCAAGTAAAAGTAAAAATCTGTTGGAATGCATGTTAAAAATCAGTTAAAAAATATGTTATTTCCTTTTCTTTCTTTCTTTCTTTCTTTCTTTCTTTCTTTCTTTCTTTCTTGTCTAACCCCTTTGGCATAATGCCTACCTCTTTTTGACAGACAGACCGACTGACTGAAACACACACATCATCAACTACAACGACAACACAGCGTGTGAAAGAACTGCTCCTTTACCCCCTGTGCTTTGTCCTTTAGCAAGATTTAACCTTTAGCTGCATCTGGGTTTCCATACACTTATCCAGATTACACCCCCACCCCCCAACCACACACACACACACACACACACACACACACACACACACACACACACACACGCACACACACACACCTCCTTACAACAACAAAAATTTCCTGACATCTTCCAATGTCTCTTTTTTTTGCATTACATGATGCAAAACAGTAAAAGATTTTTTCACCTTAGCAACTTCATAAGTGCATTAATGGTGTGTTCTCCTTTCACACATATTCTGGGAGAATGTAAGGTAGATACACATGTTTCAGCTCTGCAGTACTAGCAGGGGGTTAAGTGCTTTATTTAAGGGCAAAGCAGGAACAGTCAGTGGACCAGGGACATTGGAACACAGTATTCTTTGTCAACAAGAATCAGTGGCTCGACTGTGATTTAAGACGCTACACTTTGGTTCCCTTTCCCACCGAGCCACCTCTGACCTGTTAAGAAGGTTATGTTTCTGCTTTTTATTTCCTGTCTTTTTAGGCATGGGTTTGATGTATAGCAGCACAGTATACATCTGTTTAAACCAGACAAGACAAGTAAACACAGTGGAAGACGATAAATATTGCCGTTTGACATAACCTTGACAAGCTGACCAAGGAGAGAAGGATGATAGAAGAGATCCCTGTGATCACTGTGATCAGGGAAAAGGGAAAGAAACGGTTAGGACCAGGCAATGTGATGATATATCGATATTGTAATTCAATTCAATTAAATTTATTTGTATAGTTCTTTTAACAATTGATTGACATTGTCTCAAAGCAGCTTTACAAAAGTATAAAAACACAATAAAAATTGTAAAGTTTAAAACAAAAGCAAGGAAAATCTCCCTGGGATGATATGAGGAAGAAACCTCGAGCGGGAACCCATTGTCATTTGGGTGACACTGGACAATAAATAATATAAATGTAAATAATGTGCTTTCTAGAACAGTTTATAGTCGGGTGGAATTGTGCAGTCAAGAGCTCCTGGGGGACTAATAGGTCAGGATAATTTCTGAGTTTATTACAGACTTAACACTAATTCCTTAATGCCGAAGTCTTTAAATGTTGACTGATGAAGACCCGAGCACAATGCTGACCAACGCGATGACAGTTCAAAGACGGCGTGATAGTCTGCAAGCAGTTCTATCCACAGCAGTCCCATGGGCAGATCTATCAATGATTCTATTCACAGCAGTCTCATGTAGATCTATCCCAGCAGAGTGTACCACCAAACAATGAGACTATGACCAGGGGTAGGGATGGATCAGGTAGGACTGGAAAGAAGAGCCACACTGTGAAATCAGAACACTGGGAACTCAAGAGTGGCATGTATAGCTCGACACAGAAACAGAGAGAAAGAGAGAGGGACAAAAAAGAGGGAGAGGAAAATATGAGGTATGTGATGTAATCATGTGATGGTTAAAGACAATGTACATTATGTACAAAGTGCAGGAGGGACCAGCTATGACAACATGACTAAAAGATATAATAGCATCATGGCACACACTTATAATTATTGTCATTATGAGCAAGTGTCGGTTTTACGGCTCCTTATATAAGGTCCTTTCATCTAATTCAATAGAAAAGTGATTAGATGAGCTTTTCAGTCGTGTTGGTCCCCACTATATGGCTGACAGGAATGGAACTTAAGGCGGTCCTCTAGCGATGCTACACATCTGCCTCAAGGTTTGACGTTTGAAATGCTCTGAAGTGCTTTTCTGCTCTAGAGAATGATGTGCATGAAAATCCCAGGAGATCAACCATTTCTGAAATAGTCAAAACAACCTGTCGGGTACCTGCATCCACGCCACTGTCAAATAACTGCGATCACATTTGATCATGCGAACATTAACCGAAGCACTCGACACGTACTGTGTCTGCATGCACTGGATAATTGCAGGAATGAGTGGATGTTGTTTTAAAGTAACCGCTGAGTGTACAGTATATAGTATATTGTGTATATGTCTTCAATTATTTTTGATATGACATATTTGCAATTTCAGATGAAGTCGAGGATTAGAGGAGATAGCAGAACCGCTAGTATGTGACTCAGGTGGCATTATAGACAGAGAGGAAAAGACAGAGGAGAAGTGAAGGGTTGAAGGAATTTAGAGTTGATCGTTTAAAAAGGGAAAGGTGGCACAGTGATTAAAAGTCAAGAAGAGAACGATTTAGGAAACACTGGCATGTGGAGGACTGAGAAAAGAAAAACAGAAAAAGCAGAAGAAATAGCAATGAAATTGGAAGCTTAGGGGAAGAAAGTCTAGACAGACCGAACACATGAGGGTGGGAAGATGACAGACAGTAGCCGATGTGTGAAATAAAATTTTGATGTCATGGCTATTATTTTTATCTTTTCACAATGTTGTGTGCCTTTGTTTCAGTGTTGCTGTAAAATCATGAGTAACACAGAATTATTGCTGAAGTCCTGCCAGTTTACTGGAGTGGTTATAGACAGAAAGGAGAAATGAAGAGGGTGTTTATGGACAGTATGACACTTGTGTGAATGGTCAGATAAAGGGGTGAGAGAACGTGTTTGAAGTCACGCATGAAGTGCTGGTTTATGATTAGAGTCAAGATTAAAAATGGAATTTTGGGAGAATGGTTAAATAAATTTTTTTGTTTTAATAATTCATCTCTCTCTCTCTTCTGTTCTTCTCTTTTTGACTCAGACGTTATTCACACCGTGGGGCCAATAGCTCACGGCTCAGTGGGAGAGACGGAGAGGCGAGCGCTCAGAGACTGTTATTATAACTGTCTGCGCACAGCAACTGAGAACCAGCTACGGACAGTGGTGAGAGAAAAACACTCAGATAGGATGCACTTGTATCACTTCAAGGGCAGTAGGTTTCTCTAGTTAATAGATACACTAAATTTTGTCTTCATGTAGACGTGGAGACATGTAGTCTGCTATGACAGCCTGAATAAGATCATTCAAATGTGGCTCACGTTCAGTAATACGGCTATCCGTAGATAGACTCTAGAGTCAATGCAAACATGTTGCAGGGCTTTCTAATATAAAAAAAAGACAGTACAAGGTTTCATTTTTTTCATTCATATAGTATGATTTGCTGTTGAATAAACACAATTTTACTGCCAATTAGAGAATAGCGGAGAAATACACAGAAGGTTATAAGAAACAAACCTTGGACTGAATTCTTTCTAGCACAAGCTATAGATACATGCAGCCTATATCAACAATGTCAGGTGATTACACAGAGAAAACATGTAGATATGTTATTTAACAGATGTGTTTAATATAGTTCTATTTCTATATAGCTAGATCTACCTTATTAGCCTGAAATGGACTCATCGAATGAGTCTCTCTCTACGGTGTGCACTAACCAGATCCAACAGATCGATCATAGAAAACATCCAAATGTAAATGTGCAAAATTCTGTAGCTGCTGGTATAGTATGACTATTTCAGATTATGATTAGGTTTATTGAAAATGTGGAAAGGGCAAAACCACTTTAGTTTATAAAGGAAAATGTTTTATTTTTGGTTTTTCTTAAGCACTCATACACTTTATATATTATTATCTGCATGACTATAACAAACCAGTTATGGTTGTACAGTAGAGGTCTACAAGGACTGCCCGAAATATATGGACATTAATTGTCTGGACCTTGTCATTTCCTTGTAATAAATCCTAGTTTATTATGCACCTCTGCCAACACTGACACACACCAACACATACTCATACTCACATGGTAAACATCTGCAAGCAAACATACATAAATGCGTGCCTTCGGTACTTCACCCCTCATCACTGTGACTTTAAAGATGTAGCAGTATAATATACACTGTTGATTCGAACTTTGATGCTTCTTTTATCAGAATATGCTTTAAAAAAAAGCTGGCGGCTGTGGCATAAATCAAACGGCACTCTCAGGTGTCAGGCACTTTATATTATATGTTGTCACCGTAACTGTTAGTATGCAGCTCAGATCTGGTGCTGCTCTGTTTAACTTGTTGAGGACCTGAAAGCTTGTCCATTTATATCAGTACTGAGGATGAAGTTTCACACGAAGGCTATAAACAATAAAAAGAAGCCTTACATTTATATTTCCATTTATAGCACAATTACCACTGTTTAATTGCAGTTCTATAAGAAATATACTATATAGCTGGACTACAGATAATTATACAAGATCATCCCACGGCACCGATGGAAATTCTCTAATGGAAACTCTGAAAGTGGTGGCAGCTGTTAATCAAATATTAATAATAATGCTCTTGATCTAATTATATCACCTTATAGTTTCTGTAGTAACGGTCTATTCTCATGATCGGGTGGTGGATGCTGTAAGGATTTTTTGGTTGCATTTCCACTCAGAATTCTTGTTAATTATTTTACAAGAATTGTTGAATGTTTAAATGTTCAAAATATCTGTTTGAACATTTTATTAATTTGAAATAATTCATTTTCTATTCATTTATTAATTATTTTTCAATATCAGCGCTTCCCATTGCACTTTGTTCATTACATATTGCCTTGTTTTTTGGCATTACATTCATTCATTCATTCATTCATTTTCTACCGCTTATCCGAACTACCTCGGGTCACGGGGAGCCTGTGCCTATCTCAGGCGTCATCGGGCATCAAGGCAGGATACTCCCTGAACAGAGTGCCAACCCATCGAAGGGCACACACACACACTCTCATTCACTCACACATTCACACACTACGGACAATTTTCCAGAGATGCCAATCAACCTACTATGTATGTCTTTGGACCCGGGGAGGAAACCGGAGTACCCGGAGGAAACCCCCCAGGGAAGGGGAGAACATGCAAACTCCACACACACAAGGCGGAGGCGGGAATCGAACCCCCAACCCTGAAGGTGTGAGGCGAACGTGCTAACCACTAAGCCACCGTGCCCCCCTTTTTTGGCATTACAGTAGCGTATTAATTAACAGCCGTTTGTTAGATCTATGTATGTTAAAGTAGTAATTACTAATAAAGCAGTAATGTCACTGCCAGTCAAACAGCACCTTTGAGGCAGTACCTTGTCATCACACTTGCCTGGGGGTCTGTGGTTAACATAACAGCTGTTATGCATTATTCATTAGATTTTTTTTTATACCTGTGATGTTTCTGCTGCAATAAAAGTTCAAAATTATTATTTTGTTAAATTATTATAATTATTATATTTTACATGTACTGAGTTATATTATATAAGTTACACACACACTCGGTGGAAATTAGGTAGAAATAATTTTTCAGATTTTTAGCCCTTGACATTCTACTGACAACAGTGTTAAAACAAAGAAAGAATATATTTTCCATTCACATATATTCACGTTCTCTGGAAGATAGCAATTGTGAAAAGGGCTTAGCGCCGCCCTCTTGGCACAAACACGGTATGTCATATCCTGTAAACGTTTGTTTGCTGCTGTTTCAATCTGTTTTAAGTGTTTTTGATGTAGACTCCTTATTTTTTTTTATTTTGTGTCTCTCACTCTCTCTTTCTCTGTTTTCTCACACGTATCCTATTTGATGTCCTTTCTAGGCTTTTCCCTGTATCTCCACTGGAGTGTACGGTAAGTGGGAGAAATCCAATGAGACTCATTTCACATAAAACTGTCAAATGTTTCATGCTCATTTTTAATATAATGTTAATTTTACAAATTATTTCATCGATTTCCACTAGCAGCTTTGCTCTTTTTTGGGTTTCTACATAATCTAAATAATATCCAGTGGGACTGTTATAATGCATTTGTGAAGCAGTCCTTTTCAATGATAACACTTCATTCTGTGATGCCTGTGGTTTTTCATTAACTGTGCTTATAATGATGCCCTCATTTGTTCATCGCGTTCATGATCCGCAGCTGTAGAAACTCATTTCTTTCTGGAATACTTTCAGTAGATATCAGTTGCAATACCATGTGGGATTATTTAGATTAACAAAGATTAACAAAGAGACTGGGTGAACAAGTATGTCATGGGGATTGTAATCTGTGTGCCCTGATTAAAGGAAGATCCAGCACTAACTCCCAGAGCTCTTTTCTTTTAAATATATGGCTTTCAACTTTATCAGCATCCAGTTTTATCTGTGCTCTCTTCTGTGTGTATGGGGGAAAAAATGAATGTATAGATGCAATAAATCAATTTGGCATTTTTAGTTATTTTATTTTTCATCTTCAATGATCATAATTAGTTTGTACATTCAAAACAGCGTGTGGGAGTTTGTGTAGACAGATGCTGACACAAATCACTGATGATAATAAGATTCTTCTGTTCCACTCACAAGTACTTTACTGAGTACTCTGAAAGAACTTCACTAGCATGTTATCAGATGCTTGCAGATACAGTAATGATTCAGCTGTTAGAAGACATGAAGTTAGAAGTCAGTAAGAGAAATCGGCTAGCTTAGTCTTATTATTTTAATATATTCCTTTGCAAAAACAAATATTACTAAGCCAATAAAAATGCATTTATCTAATAGTACAGTAGCTAATGATAATTGGCCTTACTCCACAGCGCCGGGTGTTGATTAATTTTCCGTTACAGTGCAGACATTCCACATAAAATAAAATGGAGCTATTAACAGATTAAAAGTATGCCGTGTTGTTCGTTGATGAACGAAAACATATCGTTGGCAGATTGCTGTGAAAGAATGAAACACTTCAAGATGTGCTATTATAGTAAAATAAAATTTAGGGTTAAAACAGCTTCAGTGTTTTTACTGTTCAGTATGATATATTGAGCAGTAGGATATGCTGGGTAATATTGTTTTATGCTGTACTTTTATTTATTAACAAATAAAATCAGCAAAATTTTATCTGTCTGTCAGTCAGCAGTATCAGAGTCAAATGATTAGATCTTAATGAAAAGTTCTGGCACATGGTGACTTCCAGCAACGTGAGGGACAGCGACAGTGTGAATAGATGTGCGCATGTCCAGTGACAAGACAAAAGTTTCAATTTTTTAACAAAAGTTTCAATTTACAAATACGAAGTAACTTGGTACAACGCCTACAAATTGGAGTGAAAACAGTAGAGCGCATGCGATTCGTGGCGAAGATCACACACTGCTTCTCCTTCATCTCATATGATATGATACATACAGTAGACTATATTTATTCTCCATACAACAGTGAATGTTATATACAAACAATCTCCTCAAGAATGTTCATATTAGGGCCAATAAAACCGACTTGTTGTAAAGTGGAATGCTAGTTGCGCTACCTGCTGCTAAAGGTTATTACTATGGCAACCAGTAGAAGGAACGCCTACTGGCGACTTTACAGTACAACGACTTGGCAGCTTTCAGTGATAAAAAGAAGCTTTAGCCTTCACCATTCCTGGTTGTTAGATGTTGATGCTGGCTGGTGGGTGGAACTTGACAATTGACCAGAAATGTATACAGTATATAGCTTTGTTTTGATTGCAGTTTTAATTCAGTTATGATTTATAGTTTATTTAACATATATGTGTGAATCTAGTAACATTTATACTGTGTGTGTGTGTGTGTGTGTGTGTGTGTGTGTGTGTGTGTGTGTGTGTGTGTGTGTGTGTGTGTGTGTGTGTGTGTGTGTGTGTGTGATGAAGGATACCCACCTGAGCAGGCAGTGGAAGTGGCTCTGAAGACTGTAAGAGAATACCTGGAGGACAATCCAGCGCAGGTGTGTGTGAGCGGGACAAACTCCCTGTTGGTGTTCTTTTTTAGCCGCTGCTGTTATTGTGTGATGCTCAATAGTGCATCATGTTGTCATGGTGGTCACAGAGGGACGTAAGCTCTGTCTCATCTTTATCACATACATATGTACTATTCTAGGAGTATTTTTAACTGTCTTTTGGGGTTACACAGAAAAAATAAATAGAAATGTAGTAAATGAATTCGGCCAACAGACACTGTTTTCACTAATCTGGTCAGACAAGGCACTGTCTTGGTCCCTACCTGCATTAGGCGCACTCTCTCTCTCTCTCTCTCTCTCTCTCTCTCTCTCTCTCTCTCTCTCTCTCTCTCTCTCTCTCTCTCTCTCATACACACACAAGCCATTCATGTATGCTTGAGTGAAAAAAAAACAATGCCCATGGTAGATTTAACATGAAACGAAGCATCAGGTAAACTGTGCCTGCCTTCTCTCTCCCTCTCCTCTCTCTGTCTTTATCTCACTGTCACTTTCTATCTCACTGTCACTCTGTCCATCCGGTCCTGAGCCTCGTGCTGACTCGCTGACAGTTCATCTGCCTCTACAGTTCTGCGCAGTGACAGAAACGAGCTAATTAGAGAGTCCTAATTAACAAGCCCTCTCCTCCCCCCAGCCACACTACACCATCAACACACACCAAATTAGCAAGAGAGAGAACAGAGTAGAGAGATATTTGCTGAAGAAAAGAAAAACGTGAAGGAAAGAGGACAAAACAGGTGGTAGGAGCGAGAAAGGAGGAGAGTGCTGTTTGATGCTGAAGACAAAGGAGGAACAGCAGAAATGGTGGTTGCACACGCAAGCTGACAAGTCAGATCATAATTTGTTTTTCAGGAACAAAAAGGTTTATAACATTTCAGCATATTAAATCAAAACAAGCTTTTATTCTCCCCTTGTACATTAAGTTTAGTGTATATTCATGCAGAATTTTGGGATGAGTTCCTCATCTGATTACACAAATTTCACATACAGGGTTTTTCTTGTGTAGAAGCGTTTTTTCAGTAGCATACAGATCACAAAAGCCACAAAAATCACTGATCAAGAACATGGACTGAAGTCAGAGATATAATATGATATAACCTTAAAGCAAGACAAAATTGTACTTAATTATTCATTTAATTTAGTATCATAATATATTTGGTTGCCTAATTCAAGATGTTAACTTCTCCAACTTCCATGAAAAAAAGCCTTTTATGTTGACTTTAAAAGGTCATCGCTTGTTATATATATTTAATCGTGTCATACACATGAATTTAATGTTGTCCTCAAATGACAGTCCATTCCATGGTTTTTTTTAAAGGACTTACAAAAGCATAACAAGCATTTAAAATAACTTGGAATTTATCAAGTATTAAATTTCTATAAATTAATGCATAGGTTTGGATTAGACTTGAAAGTTTTTAGGCTATCTTTAATCTGCTACTGTTGGGTGGGGGGGTGGGGTGTTTTGTTGTTTGTAATGTAATTGAATCTATTTAAGCTTGACATCATGTCACATAGTCACAGATAATCCAGTGTTGGGGACATGTGAGCCACATTAACAGAGACACACATCTTAGGGGACATGTACATTACAATAAAATGTAGTAGTATGTGTATACACCCTGTGGTTAAATGAGAGGCAGAAATTGTAATCATTATTAAATGATACTTAATTGTGCTGCACTGCTCTGCTTCTTTGAGTGCTGTAGCCGGAGAGAACATAGTCGAGCCGAGTGTGACTGTAGGAGAAGGTCTTCCAGTTCACACAACACTCAGATGCTGCTTATATAACGTTTAACGTGTGTGTGCGTGTGTGTGTGGGTTTATCTGTGGTTTTGAGGCCAAGCATAAACAACCCTTGAACCTTATTTAGCATCTGCTCACAGCATTAGAAGAGGTTGAGGATGAGCTTGTATTTGTTGAGCTTGTAGTAGATGAGCTTGTAGTAGTTAAGCTTGTACATGAGTTTGTAGTAGCTGAGTTTGTAGTAGATGAGCATGTAGAAGATGAGCTTGTAGTACATGAGCTTGTTGACAAATTAGTAGTTGAGCCGTAACATGAGCTTAAACAGGAGTTTGTAATCGAAAAAAAATGTAGCAAAGCTTGGCGATGAGCTCGAGGACAAACCTGTAAATAAATTAAAAACTTTACAGTTGTGCTAGTGGATTTGTAGTAGTTTGTATCTAAGTTTGTAGAGCTTGTATCATAGCTTGTAGATTACATTTGTATCTGAGTTTGTAAACTGAGTTTGTAGCTGAGCTTTTACATGAACTTAATGAATTTTCCGTTAAGATCATAGCATGATTTTGGAGAGCTTGTGATAGGAGCTTATAGATGAGTTTTTAGACAAACATTGTAAAACAGCTTGTAGACTGAGTTTGTAGAGAAGCTTCTAGGCACCAAACTCATTTTATTATTCCAGTGAATTTTGGTGGTCATTAGAGTTGTAAATATTCGCTTGAACTGGAGTGACATTGGTGATGACATCTGCAGGCTGAGAGTGTTATTATTGTAGAAGATCTCTTTAGCATTCTCCTGCTCTCGTCGCCCTGACTGATTTGTGCTGATTTGAGTCTTGATTTGTTTTTCTGTCTCATCAGATGGACCGCGTGATCTTCTGCGTTTTCCTCAAGTCAGATGATGATCTGTACAAGAGTCGACTCCCTGCCTACTTTCCAGAAGGTCTGTTTCTAACTCCCTTTACTTTTATAAAGCATTTTCTCTTCCTCTATCTTGGAGAAAAAAATCTTTTTTACTTTGGTAAATATATACTCTCACTATTTCCCACTCTCTCTTGAAGACACACATAAAAAACACACACATTGTTCCCAGTTGCCCTCTCTGCTAAAGGGCTTTTTTCAAAGGCACCAGCCAAAAGTCACTCTGAGCCCTGCATCCATTAGATTGCTTTATATTCTGCGGCCTGGCTTTTTTTTCTGCATCATTTTTTTTTTCCCTTCAATTGTTGTCAACATTAATCTAGTTTGATAAAGCATAGTACATGCCATGGGACTGGGCTGTCACTTTCAATCATCTGTAATGTTATTTTGCCTTTCTAAACAAACAACACACTGTCCATAGTGTGGAAAAGAGCAGCGTTCAGTACTTCAGAGTTAGCATGCAAAATTTTCAAGCCTAAAGAGAGAAAGTCATTTTATTTTTTTTCCCCCCAAATCCTTATTTGTGTCCCCACCCCTTTCAGCCTGCTGACCAATCAGAGAGCTCGTTGTGAGGACAGGTAACCAGCCTGGTGTACACTAACTAATACTTGTGCTTTGTTTTAGTGTTTTGGAAAGGTGTATTGTTTGAAATAGAAAGCTGTCAGTGGCAGTACTCTGTTGTAATGTTTACAGATAAACATATGTTAATAGTTTGCAGTGCTAACAAACCAACGCTGAATATATTAACATTTTCGTGTGTTTTTATTTTCTTGCAAATAGAAGATAATTAAAAACAGGTGTAGGGTTTTTTTTGTCTGTTTTGCTTTGATTTTATCACCATACTAATTTCTAGTTTTTGAAGCTGACAGTGGCCGTGCATATTTTACTTACCCGAGTATCATTCTTCATTTCTTTCTTTCTTTATTAGTCGAACGAGATACCGCCTTCTCTTGCTATAACTGTTCTGTCAGAGGTTTATTGGCAGGTGGTGTGAGTGTAACCCTGTGGTTTTTTTTAGTGTTGCTACCTGTCAGTGCAAGTGTGACACCGATGTGTGATGATCTTTGTGATTTCTTGTGCACATCATCTCAGCTAAATGTGTTTTTCTTCCCTCTCAGATGCGCTACCTAAAAGCAAATTATGAGTGGATGTAACTGCGTTGGATGCCTCGCTCTTCGCCTACTCCTGCTTCCCCAGCATCTGCCCTGTCAGCAACACCTACTAATTATTTTTTTGATTCCACGGATTTTTATTTTGATGGCATGCATCAAGTAATTTCTTATTGCACAGTCCAGTCTTCTTTGAGCTGCAGCATTGATGATCAAAGGATGGCTTCTTAGCGTAGCACTTAAGAGAACTGCAATCACGCACGCAGCACATCAAGTAAATAAAATGACAAGTGTTTCATTATTTCTCTGAAGTAGATACTGTAGCAATCAGGAATCCCAAAAGGTTCTTTCCATACACATCTCATTTTTGATAAATTGGATTTTACTACAATGTTCTGGATCACGGGTAATCAGTCTTATTCTCAATGCCTTCAGGTTTTCTTTACAGTCATGCAGGAGTCACATCACTTGGTACAACTCATTAATTGTTTGAAGCCTGATACCAAATTAATGTATAATTGGAATATAATCAGAGTATAAGCACCTACAGTCTCAGTCTGCATTCTCTGATAAGCTTCAGAGATCTTTCACAGATCTAGAACTCATTTTCAAATACGGATTATGCATTCGCATTGATTACTGCGCTTTGGCAATGTACACTATATGTTGAATGAAACAACACTGTATGTTGAAGTAAATAAAAGTTGGCACTAAGCACGCTGGGATTATATGGAGCCAAAAATCACATTGACTCCAAGAAGTCTCTTTTTTTTTGGACTATTTAAAGGCAAAGTGATAGTAGATATGAAACCAAAATCTAAGTAACATTATGAAGCCTCAACACTGCATTGCACATTGTGAAATTTCCACTTCTGAATCAGTAAGTACAACAGAGGGCCATTCATATGGGGATTGCCTTGTAACTCTATTTGAATGTAGCAACAGATCCTAGGCACTGAGTTTCTCAGATCAATTGTATTTAGGGATTCTTTATTTCCTGTTTTACTTTTTAATGAAATTGAATTGTTTTTGTTGCAAGAATACTCCTTGGATTCTGTCTCCCTACAAAGGTAATAAGTCTGAAATTGCCTATTGCCGTTCTAAAGAAAGTAAAGTTTTTGGGCAAAAGTTATGATTTGTACAGCATCATTTTAAGCTACTACAATGGGCATGAACATTATGTGTAAAAGTATATTATTAAAAATGAATTTTAAAAAGAAATCAGGCATATTGCAACCTATTCACAGCGGCTCACACAGGCCAATGCTCATAATATTTAACCTATAATGAAAATGCAGTCTTTCTTCCTTTGCTATGTTTATGTAGGTCGCTATGATGAAGGATTCTCATTAAAACCCATTCCTGCCACTGAATGAATGGCCAGTTCTTCTCTTAACGCAACTTTTATTAATTACACCCGGTGCCTCGGTGCTAGCGAGCGGCAATAGAGCAGCCGCTCACAGAATGCTTCAAAACAGAGCAAACAATTTGAAATATTGATTTTAAATCAAGAGTACATTAGTCAAACTAGCAGTCACAAGAGAGTCGTTCTGTTAATGCAGTGCTTTTTGTTTCCACAACATTTTCTCCACCCAGAGATTGTACAATGTCACATTCTTCTTCATCTATATCTACTCTGTTCTTCCCCTGAGGTGGAAGGACAGCGAAAGAGCGCCTGAGAGAGAGAGATAAGTGTGAAGGAGAGCTTGATGAACTCGTCTGAAGCCGTGTTCATTTTTAATAAGCAGTGGGCAGCTCAGGTACTGTCATCAGATGAGCCGTGCGTAATATGGAAGTGAGGAGTTAAATAGAGGGGGGGCAAGAGTGAACGAAAGAGGACGCGCATGAGAGTAATTATCCTAAATCGAGACTTCAGTGCTGTCCCATCAGCACTTTCTCTCTCTCTCTCTCTTTCTCTCCCCCTTTTCTCTCTCATGCTCACTCTCGTTCTGTCCTGCTTACTGAAGTGTTATTTAATTTGCACTACTGGTGTGCTAAATGCAGGATAGAGAGCTGCTGACAAAGTATCTCCTCACTGGAGATGAGATGCTCTGAAGTGTTTGCTTCATGCCAACAGCAGAGCTATGGAGAGAGATAAGAGGACTTTTCTTTTCTTTTCTTTTTTAACCTTTGCTGTCTCATCTCTTTGGCTCTGCCCCCTTTTCATTCACTCTTATCAATGGTCATCTTTTCCTCTTCTTACTTTCTCTTTCTGTCAGTATCTCTCTCTCTCTCTCTCTCTCTCTCTCTCTCTCTCTCTCTCTCTCTCTCTCTCTCTCTCTCTCCTAAATTTGTGAAATCATATACTTTTCTACTGAGTCCTGCATATTCCCCTATACAATGTACATATTGTTCCCTCTGGAAATATGCAGTACATGTGAATTATTATTTGTTCTATTATACATGTGACAATCTGTCAAACATATTCACCACAATTAGTTATCTGAGAAAGACTTTGCAAAAAAGGGGTGCACAAGCTAGAAATACACACACACACACACACACACACACACACACACACACACACACACACACACACACATAACTAGCCAACTGGCATAAATACAATTTTGTATCAGATTAACTGCCAGAAGTTAAGAACGAAAGAGTGTTTCATGGCACATATTAATTTTAAGCATTAATTTGTTAAATGAAATAACAACAAGGAGTTAAACTGCTAGATTTATAACATCTTCAGCCATCACTAACTGGTGAACTCTGTGTTATCAGAAGATTTTGGTAAAAAAAAAAAAAAAAAGAAAGATCAGAGCGACCAATTATGACCTGAGTTCAAATGCCTGTGTCCAAATGAGTTCCTGCTAAGACACACTGAATTTAAGTGCTTAAAGAACACCAAACATACCTAAAGTAAAGTCTTTTTTTTTAAATCCTGGCAATAGAAAAAAGCAGGCGAGGCAATCAACATACAGACATGTTTTGATCCCTCTGATATTAACTGACGATATGTGGAAGCCCCAACCTCTTCTTCCATCTCTCAATAATAAACTTCCAGCTGGTTCTTCTGTTTTGACTTGACTTCCTATCTTGAAAGATGTATTAAACTAGATATTTACTATAGATGTTTGAGTAGCAGATCAGCAGTGATAACTGCAGCCACATGGAAGCATTTCACAAGTTCAACCAAAGACATTAGACAAGCCTAATCTGCTCACTGACATTTAGAATATTGTACTGTGATTTTTTTTATACTGTATGATGTGGTTTTAATATGTCTTTCCCATTTACCGTTTACTTGTCTAGAGGACAGTGATGTATCTATGTAGCACAAAGCCATTCAATTTTAAAGGAAAGTCACAATGAAAACAAGTTCATTCAATTTTATGAAGCGCAACATTTTGTTGGGATACGTTGCACAACAAAAACAAAGGTGTAAATACAGTATATTTTTATGTCTAGCTGTCAGCATAACATCATACTGTACAACTACCATCAACTGACTGCCAGAAGATTTGTTCACATGGAGGCTTCTTGTAAACATGGTCAGTAGAGTTTTAGCTACATATTAAGAAAGTCTTTAGCGCACATTCATGTTGATTAATAACTGGAATAGTATATACTCTTTCACCTGGGGTTTAGTATGAGTAGTACGTTACTGTATGTCGAACACAGCCTGTGCCTTGTAACCGCCACCAGTTTAGCTAGAGGGCCATCGCACTGCACACCTGACTTAACTGAAGAAAGCCTTGATAATTAGTTGACATCAGGTGTGTGGAGCAGGAAAGCCATTTAATGTTGCAGTTTTGGACACCTCCAGGGTGAGAGGTTGTGTGTGGGATTCTTTTTTCCAAGCTAAAATTGACCAGAGGCCTACAATGCAATCAAAAAGTGGAAAAAAGAAAATGGACCTTGCGAGCTAGCCGGAAAGAGTCACGCTCATCACAGCTGTGTGCGTGTGGACAAGCAGTGCTCTGTGTTGTAGGTGAAGTTGAGGGGTGATGTTTATGGATGCTGATGGAGAGGGCAGAAAGGTTGTGTGTGAGGGGGTTGTAAACCGCTAGTGAAATGAAAATGGCTCTTTAGCAGAAGCCAGGACGCTCCACTGCCCCCACAATCAATGTGTTGATTTACTACCTGAAAGCCTGTCAAACCAAGAGAAGTGTGTGTGTGTGTGTGTGTGTGTGTGTGTGTGTGTGTGTGTGTGTGTGTGTGTGTGTGTGTGTGAAGGAGTTCAACAAGGTGGGAGAGCAAGATTGAGGTAAGCTTTAGATAGCCAGTTATGATGATACGAACCCTTTCATTATAAAATTTCACAACTCCATATACAAAAGATTGTGAAACTTCCAAGTATGTGAAATCAAGTGCCAGGTTTAGTTAGTAAGAACGCTACACCAAACAGCCATGCCTTTTCTTCATTTTTCTTTGCTCTTCTTAGCAGTTTCTTATTAAGTGGTATTAAGTTATCTGTCTACATCTAAGGTGTATGCTATGTTAGGCTTGAGGAGATGAATTCATTTGTCTGTGCGGTGTGTGAAGCGTTACTGTCTTCCTTACAGCGCACTGCGTCGTCTACCTGCTGTGTTTCTCACACCGAATTGCGTCTAATAAAATATTAATCATGTTTACTTGACGGTAGCAGAGTGTCTAGGAGGAGACTAACATATTTTCTCATTCTGTCTTTCACTCAAACACGTGTGTGTTCATCTCAATCCAGATCAACAACTATTTTCTAAACGTACTGAATGATCTCCGTCACGAAGCTAATAACACATTCAAGTGTCTCTACACTTCAAGCTAATGAATAAATATGTTTCCATGGAACTGAATTCAAATGAATGAAATTTAAGCTGACTGATTAGTAAATTACATTCATGCAAATTGATTGCATTAATTTGTTTGCAAATGATTGCATGATTAATTTGGTACTATTTAAAGATTTTTTTTTCCCCCAGAGCAAAGAAACATGTATGAAACATTTTTAACATTGCAAACATATTAAGCATATTAAATTGGAACATAAAGCTGCTGACAATTATTTAAAACAGACTTTACTCACATTAGTTTAATTTTGTTTTTTTTTTTAAATAGTTTTTTCAATTATTAAACGTTTAATTATAAGAACATTAAGAGAAAACTGCTAGAAAACTTTTTAATTATTATTTTTATAAATACTCATTTAAATTAGTCTGATAAATTCCTTTCGGAAATGCTAGTATTGAACACATTATAGTGTAATAACAATATTGTGTAATAAAATCTAAGAGCCAATCATGTTCCAATATGCAAATTAGGTTAATGTACCAAGAAAATGTGCTTTGGGGGCATGAATCTTTTTTCTGTTTATGTCTAATGACCTGCACTCAGTTTTGAACTTTGGTTTTGAATAATATAGAAAAAATAAAGGTTATTAAAGCAAGTTCTGTGATGACTTAAAATTCCATAAGATGAGAAATGAATGTGGTGGTATGGGGATGATCTATAGCTGACTTTTAGTAGATAATAACATTTAGAATACTTATAATTAAATAAGGAGAAGAAGAAGAATTTCAGCTGTTACTTTATTATTCTAACTGCTTTTCTTATACAGGTTCTGGTGTGTTAGTGTATTAATACAGAGCTGAAGCGTAGCTTTTGCTGTATTCAGCCAGCAGTCCTTTTTTTCCTCTGTTCACACTCAAGCACAACAGATGGTCTTCATACAAATAGTGTTGCTTTGGGTTTCACTTTCCTCTGTAATTATAAATCCATTAATAATGTTCCTGCTGAAATGTAGGATTAAGAGAGGTGAAGCTCATTTACATTTTTACAAAGCGGATCTGAACCACTTCCACACGCGCTCTCACTGTGTAAGAGCTGAGAACTGTGATAGTGGGGTTCAAAAATAAATGGAGCATTTCAGATAGTGACTGTAGGGTACGGAGGTGTGTAATGTGTGTGGTGTGTGTGTGTGTGTGTGTGATTTGCTAATTAACAAGACTCATTTGACACTTACAGATGCACTATGCTTGCAACACACATGTATTATTCATATAAACGGAAACATATTTCACACGCAGCATAAAACTGATGTGTTTTGTTTTCCGCCCCCGTCTCCTTGTGCTTTTCTTTAAGTGGCTGAGTTACTAAGAGCCCTGAGGACATATGCATTTATCACAAGAGTCCATCCTCACTAATGCATGCCTGAATGCGAAAATGTGTGGGTCTGTGTGAGCTTTGACTGTTTTTTTTTTTGTTGTACAAATCTAATACATTTGTGCATCATGGATGTAAATGTCAGGGGGTTTATCCTGGTATCTTAATGCACTTGGAGTTTGTTTGTTTGTGTGTGTTTGTGTGTGTATGGGTTTGAAAAAAAAGTCATTGAAAAGCACAGGTGTGAGTGCTTGAGAGAGTGTGTGTGTGTGTGTGTGTGTGTGTGTGTGTGTGTGTAAGTAAGAAAGAGAGAGAGAGAGAGAGAGAGAGAGAGAGAGAGAGAGAGCTCTTGCGTGGACAGTACTTGAGTGCTCTCCCCTCACCCATCCGGATTTTGTTTTATTTTATTTTTATTTTGAGCGTTTAATGTATTAAAAGGGCTGTGGTAATGAATTATAATCTTTAATGCAGCGACCGATCGATACATCCACAAAAATAAATCAGCTTTTTACTGAGAGCGTCAAAGCCTTTAATACACTAGGGGGCGAGATGGTGGAGGGAGAGGAGGAGGGGAGGCTGGCTGACAAGAGCTGGTGATGGAGGAAGGAGAGAGAGAGAGAGTGAAACAGAGGGAGAGAAAGAGGATAGATGAGAGTGGTTGAGATGGATATTATTAGTGACCATGTTTAAGTGCACATCCTCAGAGACCATATGTTCATAATTAATGTGTGTAAGGTCAAGAGGTCAAGACTTATCACACACTGTGTGCAGTCATGTCGCTGTTCCCTCAGGTTCAGCCCTGGAGCCACAAAGACTCCCGATCTCTCTCTCTCTCTCTCTCTCTCTCTCTCTCTCTCTCTCTCTCTCTCTCTCTCTCCCCATTTCTGCAAAAGCCAAAACCCCGCAAACAGTCTGGTTGATTTTGTGACCAAATCTTTCACACGACTGTTGTTACTTACTGCTGATATTTTATTCTACCTTCTGGCAAAGGAGCAGAAACACTAATGCAGTTTCTTTTCAATAAGGTCCTATGTCCTTTCCTTGCACTTTATTTATTCACACGCCTACAAATCAGTAGCTTAAAACTTTTGAGCAGAATATTTCTGACATGTTGGTGAACTGCAGCCAGCAAAACGACACTGCCTGATTGTCGGTGAAGAGTCAGACATGGTATATCATCATTTCATAAACAAAATGCTCTGTGGTCTGATGCATTTTGATGAATGTCGCCATGACAACTGCATAATTCATGAATTGTATTAGTGCTCCATTTGTCATTTTTGAGTTATGATTCATGCTAGGGATTGTCAAAAAAAAAACCCTCTTTGCTTGCACCCTCAATGTTTTAAGATCCTCACCCCCACCCCCTAAACACCCCACCACACCTCTTCCTAAATGTCAGCGTCAGCTGGTGCGGTGTGATGCAGGCCGAATTAATCTGCACTCATAAATATCTTGTTAGCATCACTTGAGAGTGAGAGACCTGCTTGTGTTTATTCTACTGGCAGGGACATCATGTTCAGCAGCTTCAGAGTGTCATTGCTGCCACCGAGTGGTGATGGAGGGGAATATAACTGTCATAATGTTTTATTACTCCTCCCTCCATAAGTCAGAAAACAATGAATTTAAAATACAAAAATGAATTTATTCAAGCTGTATATATGCAAAGTACATTTGTTTTAAATAACAATGCAAAACCATTCTGTTGCATTTACCAAATATCTATCATGGACTATTACAAGCTTATAAAATATAAAACAGTTTACATAAAAATAGCATATAAATGAAAAATTTGAAAAACTAAATGAAATATGATCATACATGTCTCACAGTGGCTTGAATCTCGATGTCATTCCTTGTCCAGGCTTTTGTCAAAACTGGAATGTACATCTGAGGTAAAGAGAAGGAAAAGGCCAGTGGTTACATTACAGGAACTCGTCTTGCTTGGGTGAGTTTCTGAAGGCTGGGTCTGAGAGATAAGACATTAATGACCAGCAGTGCGTCTCATTTTAATCTACTGACCTTCAGCTCCAGAGGAGACACGACTAACGTCCGAGTGTTCAGGAGTGATGTTCTCGTCACTCTCACCTTAAACAGACACACACACACACAGACACACACACAGACAAACACAGACAAACACACACACACATACACACACACACACACACACACACACACACACACACAGACAAACACACAGATTTTATGATTGCTTTGGACATTTCTAGGTTCTTCATCAAATGTCTTAATGTCGTTTAATATGCTCATATATAATTAATGATTTTTTTTCTTTATCTGCCATTCCATCTTTGGGACTCGCTAATTAATTAACTGGTAGTAAATTTGGGTAAAAATCCCCTATTTGTATTGGCCATTTAAATTGAAATGCAGTAACATCTGTAGTATTTACACATTTCTGTGTTAGATGCATGAAACTCGGTAACCAGTTATATGGTTTTATAGAGTTTAATTACATTATTGTTTAAAAGTAGGTTTAAATAAATAAATTAATTAGTTTTTTCTTTTTGTTTTATTACATTATTTACTTCTTCAAGAGTAAAGTAACCAAGGTAATTCATTGCAATGAGCTCTGCTTTCTCTCTTTTACTCTCACACCTGCTCATGCTTCTCTCTCTCTCTCTCTCTCTCTCTCTCATCAGTACTTTCTCCCTCTCACCTCTTCCCTCCTCACTAGGCGTTGGACTCCCGTCCTGGTCTTTTTCCCACAAGGCACTAGATGGCGGGTTTAAGCGGCGCATTGGCCGTGAGCAATTGTCTCCCGGGCTGAAGGATTGGGACACGCCTCCCTCCCGGCTCCTTATACCCCAGACATGTCTGGAGGAGCCCAGTTTACGGCGTGTTGTCCTCAGGATCACTTTGGATGGCTCATCTGTGTCTCCCTGAGAAGACACTCTCCTCAGTGTCGATGGAGATCCCAGGGCGCTCTTGGGGTCTTGCTCCTGACCTGTACAGATGGCCTTATTACAGCTCATATTATTATAACACTGATTATAAATAATGTTAACAGCCACACTGACAAATTATTAGTGGCAACCTGTGAGATATTTGCTTATCCTGTGAGGACATTCAGAACAGACTTCCAAAGCTCTATAAAGAGTTACTGCTCTCTAAGGTGAACTAAAGTGAACACCTCTGGTAGAGGTCCAAAATTAAGAATTATAGCAGGCTGCTTTAGAGTGCAAGCCTCTTATTGTAATGGTTTTGTAGGACAGAGTTTTACAGAGTCCGTAGCTGTGTGTTTGGTGTGTGTGCTGCCTTGTGCGAGGTCTGGACTGCATTAACTCTGCTGTCTCTTACTGAAAGCTGATGATGTGATGGAGGAGGGCAGCGCAGAGTCTCCAGGCTCTTCCAGGATGTCCATGCTGCCGATGGTGATAAACTGAGCTCGACCTTCCCTGCCTCCTTTAGGCTTTATCAGCTTCTTCATACGGTCGGCGATCCAATTAGACTTCCTGGTGGGTGAAGAAATATGTGTAAGGCCATGGACAACAAATGTAGACAGAAGGCTGAAGAGTAGTGAGGGGACAGCTTTAGAGGACCGAGGATGCATTTTTAGCATGCATTAAAATAAATGTAAAAAGTGTACAGACATAGACATCAGATTACATACAGGTTACACATTACACTGTACATTACTGAGGAGGTGAGTGCAATGTGAGGGAGATATTTATGGAAAAAAATCAGAGGTGTGGTAGATTTCTATTACATGTTGGCTAGCTCTAGTGCAAAACCTAAAGCCTGCTTTGGACAGCACATATGTCTTGGCTGATAGAATACATCTGTGGCAGGAGGAAAACTGTGTACATTTGATTTCTAAAATCCTCCTTGAAATCTGACTGACTTGGGTTGTTTGGGTGCAGACATGCTAGGATCCAGAACCCGATATTGATCCATTATCTTCTCCACCAATTTCTGCTTCTCTCTGTTTAGCTCGTTCAGTTTATCACTGGAAGACAATAAGGGAGAGGAAGAAGGAGCAAGATGTTATGTGCTCATTAAAGAAGAGGCATATTGTGTTTCTAAATCTATTTATATCTATCTATATGATAGAGCTACTTTAATGCATGATTTGGGAAAAAAGGCAAGTAATAAAGACTGTAATACAGAGAGAAGAGTGGGGGAGTGTTTGTAGTACACACCGGTATTCTCTCTGCTGGTTGTGGTGCTGGTCTTGGCTCTCCAGGCTGCGTTCCAGGAGGGCTCGGTTCTCTTTGGCTAGACACTGGTTCTGATCTACCAGGTGCCTGTTCTCCTCCTCCATATTCCCTTTCAACTGAGTAAGAAGCTAAAAGCAAAACAAACACAAACACACACACACACACACACACACACACACACATTCCATCAAAAAAGTGCATAATTACTACCATAACGTGTATAATGTTCTGGTGTTATTAACAAGCTATAATTCAAGTGTCACAACATTGTGGCATTCATAATGTTTTTCTTTTTCACAACTGTCACTGCTATTAATTACAATAGGCACTAACACTTAAAACACTTTATAAAAAGAAGTCTTCCAGGGTGTTAAAACAGCTAAATATTCTGGGGGGTTGTAGTTTTGTTTTTGTTTTTTTTGCACATATCATTTGTAATCATCTGCCAGGATTGAGGTGTGTGGTTTTCTTGGACCTGGTACTGGCTGTTGAGGCGGACATTGTTCAGGTCCAGTTGCTGGTTCTGTTCTTTCAGCTTGTTGAGTTCTCCCTCCAGTTTGGTTCGCTCTAGCTGGGCCGCGCTCATTTCATAACGCTGAACCGAAACCTGGGCCATTAACTCCGACTGCACCTGGACCCACTCCTTCTGCTGGTTCACATACCTATAGGTAATTCAGCTAAGAATCAGTCAGGCAGTAGGACAAGCTTTCAGTCCCCTTGCTATCTGAAAGGGATAATCAGAGTTTTGCGAATCATACATCAACAACGTAATTTAATAGAATATAATAATATAATTACAAAATTAGGATCACCTAACTAAATAACTCATACATGTTACTAAATAATGGATAGCCTTTAATCATCCTTCCATTTAGGATTTAGCACTATTTAGTTTACAACCGCAATCATTTCAAATTCTCAAAACTCAAAAATCAGGGGAGGAATGAGTGAAATTGTGAAAATATGAATTATTCTGCATCTTTGGCATTTTTTTTTTTTTTTTGCATCTTTGACGATTTTTGGCTGTCATATAACATCAAAACATCGTGAGCACAAATGATGAATCAGCTATTCCCTTACCACCACATACATCACATCAAACATACCCTTATTTATCCTAGAATGCGATAGGGAGAGAATATATGGAAAGTCGTTGGTAAACTTCAGATATCCAGGACTCCCGGAAAGAATTAAATTATATAGAGGGAAAAATCATTTAAGTCAGGCTGAGGTAGAACTGCTTCAGGCTGAAAACTCAAAAGATTTGAACACAGAGTAGCATAAGAGAAAGAAGCCACAATAATAAGGTTCAAAGACACGTGTAGTCTCGCGGACAGATTGTACACTCAGTCCACAAATCTGTCAAATGAGAAGTTTTTCCACTTCGGCAAGGTCTTGTTATTAGTGTGCATTTCAATCAAATGTATGAACGAAAATCAGCAAAATAGGGTTAGTTAATAATTCATCAAACTTTCTGTGGCACATTTTATTAGAATTATTTCTCTACACCCTAACTCATAAATAATTATTATTTTTTTAAATGCAAAATAGCATTTTAGTACCAGAGGGCAATTTTTTTTTTTTACATTATCTTTCAACATTACTCAGGTTGTGTTAATAAATTGTTCATGAACTTTAACAAAAAACTGCCATTGATTAAAAAACCTCTATGTGCATTTGTTCTGCTCAGGTTTCTATAGTACAAATGTTTTAAGTTGCTATGCAGCACAAACACAGAAATATAGAAACTTTGCCATGAGTCACGTTGCACTGTGCATCTCTCTAACTTAGTCATGTGGGTTTAGGTTTTTCTCTGTGGGTGTCTGCATCACTTCCTGTTATATCTAATCCTGATAATTTAATAACAGTATTTTCAAACTTGCCTCTCGTTCTCCATTTTCAGCCATTCCAGCTCTTTCTCTCTGTCGACCTGCTCCTGAATGGTCCTCTCCATTCTCTCTCTCTCTGCTTGTATTTCTTTCTCAGCTTCCTCCAGCTTAGCTTTGCTTTCCATCAGCTCTTTATGTCTGGAGATAAATGGTGCAAAAATGAAACTCATTGAATTATAATACCTTATAAAAGCAACTTCAGTTTCCACACATTGGAACTTATGATTCTGAGCCTGTACCTGTATCAGTGGATATTGTGTGACAGTTTCTCAGCAAATGCGGACATATATAATGTATAATGAACATGAAATTTGAATAATGTGCTACATAAAAGGTTATATAGAAACCTTTATCAGTTACAACTGGCACAGTAACATAAATGTCAGGTAACTTAATGTATTTTGTTCTTTCCATTTACTAAAAACAGATTTTAAAACAAAACAATTAAAAGGTTAATGTTTTTGGTCAAACAGAGAGCAGAAAAAAAATTACTGAACAGTTTAGGTGATATCTGGGCAAAGATTAGTAACCTCAGAGTTTTGAAAAAGAAAAATGATACCTTTCGTTAGTGATACACCTTGTATCTATAGTATATACATCCAAATGTACATTTCTTATAATAATATTGGTTGTGTTCAATTTTCCATGTTAAAAGAATACATTTTCAAGTCGTGCTTTTTTCAATTTAAACTATATAGTGTGCCATTTGTAATCATCACACTCATATCTGGGGCTTCCCCAAAATGTTGCCACAGATTTGGAAGAACACAGTTGTCTAGAATGACTTTGTAAGCAATACAGTTTCCCTTCACTGAAACTAAGAGGCCTAAACATAGAGCATGACATGACAACATCCCTGTGCTCAAAGCCATCTCCATGATTGTATGGTTTGCCAAGGGAGGAGTGGAAGAACTCGAGTGTCCTGCATAACACTGATTCTAACTCAACCCCATTGAACACCTATGGTAGGAGCTGAAACACTACTGCAGCATAGGCCTCCACACCTAACATCATCCCCTGACCTCAATAATGCTCCTGAGTTGAGCACTAAAGATTCCTTTATGACCTTGAGTTGACATTTTAGGGGGATGTTTGTGTAAGGCTCCCAGAACATTTCCCCATAGCGTTGTGAACCTTACCTGGCCTCCAGTTCTCTGTACTGAGCCTCTACAGCTCGACCGCTGCTCTTTAGCTGACTGTGCTTGGCCAGTAGTTCTTCCAGTTCTGCCTCCTGCCTCTGCTGTAAAGCTGTCAGCCTCTCATGGTCACTTCTCAATGATTCACAACGCACTGCTGACTCTTCTTTCTCTTTCTGCCACACCTTAGACTCAGCCTCTAGACTGGCACAGCGCACCTCAATCTCTCTACGCTGTGCCAACAATGAGGCATTCTGGGAGCTTAGAGAAGCCTGCTCCACCTAAGTAAAGAAAGATGAACGGAGGCCAAGAGAATAGTACTTATAGTTTTACCACAGTTCTTCTGAATTCTCAGATCTGATTCATTCATTTTGATTAACTTTCAATAACAGAAGCTTTGACAGGAGTGTAGGCTGTAATTCAAATATATATATATATGTGTGTGTGTGTGTGTGTGTGTGTGTGTGTGTGTGTGTGTGTGTGTGTGTGTGTGTGTGTGTGTGCTCACTTTAATGCTTTATCATTTCTGCTAAAAAAAAACAAAAAAAACTCCACAACATCTAAGCTTCTAAGGAACAAAACAATTTGTTATGTGCCATCTCAATTCCAAAACTGTTATCTTACAAAACTGTGATGTTTATTCTAAAATTGTTCATTTGAATGGGTTCACAAATTGGTAAGTTGTTCCATCATTACAATCCATTCATCACACTTTTTACATATCCAGAGCTCAACAAGCACTTTATAAAATTAGGTCATGCTGAATGTACAGGGATAAAATTATGAATCAATTTTAAGGTTGGTGTTAAGGCCCATTACTTTCCACAGACAGCATAATTCGATTTGCTTTTCTTTTCTTCTTTTTTTTTTTTTTTAGAAAATAATTTTATATCCAAAGAAATCTCATTGTGTGATATTTTCTGCTAGTGGATGCCAATTAGGAAAGCGATGAAGATGTGACATGGATGTGAAGGAGAGGTGATACATGACAACAACTGTGACGTAAAACCAAGGACAAATCGAGGACATACTGTATAAATACTTTGCTGTTTAACTACAATTATAATATATTATAGAAATGATTTGGAATAAAAAATTCCAGTCTGGGCTTAATTTAGGGGTGACATCAAATTCAGCTTTTCTCTACCTATTAGATTCATGTTAAGAAGTGACAGGGACATGATGAGGATGTCAGGGCAATGTGAGGGAAGCGTAATAAGGTTGTAATGGGAACTTAACGTTGATGTATTGGGTGTTTTAGACATGTTGGGGACTTGATGGGAATTTGATGAAGACATATTAAGGATATGATGGAGACGTGATGGGGACATGATTACAACCACACTGATAACTATGAGAGTATGCTTGGCATCACAGGAAAAAATCTTTAAAACACTATTAATTACACAAACACACACAAGTACCTGTAGTTTGGTGTTGAGCTCCTGCAGTTTAGAGCAGCTCTCCTGCAGGCTGATGGACTGACGTTGCAGTGTGTCCAACTGTTCTCGCAGCTGAGTGCAGGCTGTTTGTGACTGAGACAATTGTGATAGCAACACCTCTCGTTCCTCCTGCAGCACTACAACCTGGGACATAACACAATGACAGGGGTTACGGCACATCAGCAGGGCAGTCATAAAATGATTTTATGTTGTTATGTTGAACTTTATAGATAGGCAGTTATGAAAAACATCATTAGTTAACTGGATAACCTCTCTCTCGGTCTCTCTCTCTCTCATATATATATATATATATATATATATATATATATATATATATATATATATATATATATATATATATATATATATATGAGAGAGAGATTGCTTTCCCTAACCCTAACCCAGTAATAATACTATATATACATATACATATATATATATATATATATATATATATATATATATATATATATATATATATATATATGTATATATATAGTATTATTACTGTTCATTAATGTAAAAGCAATCGTAGGCACAAACATAAACAAACCTTTTTCTCTAAATGTATCAGCTTCTCGCTGTCAGGATGTTGGCCCTTACTGTTGATTTCAGCACTCTCTGCTTTTTTATCTTCGGAGGATGACTCGATGGCTCTGACCGGATCCTCAGAGCTGATATCTGTTCTTTCTCTCTGCTTTGGACTTTGACTGGAATCATCTTTCCTCCCAGTGCCCGAATTGCAAAGAGATGCAGTGGTCTCTGACACTACTCTGGAATGCTCAGCTTGCAGCTGTGCAAATTGTGAGGTGGCCAGTTTAAGCTTGCCTTCGAATTCTTCAATTAACTGGTTTAACTCAGCAACCTGAGTGCTCAACGTCTGGGACTGTACTCTCTCATTGGTTAACTCCTAAAAAGGAAAATAAATAAGAGAAATTAAAAAATTCTATTTGGACATCCATAGCAAAACATACTTTCACCACAAAATTGAATAAAATATTTATAATGAGAAATAGTTTTTGATGGCACCTGTGTTAAAGAGGTGAGCTGTGTGCTGTTCTCTGCAATTAGTGCATTCAGTTGTGTGTTCTCCTTCTTCAGTTCCTCTAGTTGGATGCAGGTCTCTTTGAGCTGGGAAAGTTCCTGACACACCCGTCTACAGAAACATGGGGTGAGAAACTTGAGTCTGTGTTTCGGCAATACAATGCTGCCCTAAAGCCTTATGCGTAAAACCGCTTAATGAGCACAGCAGTTACAGCAGTTTGTGGTTTTAGAGCCCTTTGCTACCTGTGAGACAAACTATAATTACTTGAAAACAAGCCATTCCCTGTAACCTACTCAACCCTTATATCTTAAACTTATGGTTAATGAGTCAGAGCTGAGAGACTTCGTTATGGCTAGGATGGGGGTCATTTGGACTACAAAATAAATTAATGAACAAATAAATATAAGCATAAGCCTTCTTTCTTTCATTTTTAAACAATGTCTAGTATAGCAACCTATAATAAAGTGTGCATCTAAACCTTTATTTTAGAAGGATGTACTGTTACTAGTAGCTCAACAGTTATATTAGACAGCAACTTGTCTTTTAAAAACCATATCGCCCATACTACCAAAACAGCCTTCTTCCACCTTAGAAATATTGCCAAGCTGAGAAACATCCTGTCTGTCTCTGATGATGCGAAGCTAGTTCATGCATTCATGACCTCTAGACCCGACTATTGTAATGCATTACTAGGTGGTTGTCCTGCATCTTTAATAAATAGGCTACAGTTAGTCCAAAAAGCAGCTGCCAGAGTTCTCACTAGAACAAGAAAGTATGACCATATAACCCCAATTTTATCATCTCTACACTGGCTACCTGTTAAGTTTAGAATTGATTACAAACTGCTTCTACTTACATACAAGGCTCTTAATGGTTTAGCTCCCATGTATCTAACTAGTCTTCTAACATGTTACAATCCTTTGCGCTCTCTGAGATCACAAAACTCAGGACTTCTGGTAGTTCCCAGAATCTCTAAGTCTACTTAAGGCGGTAGAGCGTTTTCTTATTTAGCTCCCAAACTTTGGAATTGTCTTCCTGATAGTGTTCGGGGCTCAGACACACTTTCCCAGTTTAAATGTAGATTAAAAACTCACCTTCTGCTCTATGCTCTGTAAAGCTGCTTTGAGACAATGTCTATTGTAAAAAAGCGCTATACAAATAAACTTGAATTGAATTGAATTGAATATAGTGTCTACATTTTAATTAAGTGTCTAGAAGCCTTTTTTTAAAAGCTGTAGGAAATTGTTTGCACTGATTGCAACCGCAAAGCAAACAGTTAAGTTAGTCACTGTCTTATTATAATTATTATTCTGGCACCAAGGTGGTGGAATGAACTTCCCCTAGAGTCCCTGGCTATTTTCAAACAGCGGTTGAAGACCTACTTATTCAGGAAACACTTCAACTAGCACTTCTTTCCCTATCTTTTGCATTTATATAATAAATAAATAAAAAATTTTAAAAAACAACCTTTGACACTTTTTCATTGTAACTTTGAACAATATTTTAAACTCATGGTATCTTAAGTATGTAACCTAGTGAGCATTAATGTATCCAATGTTAGAGATTTAAGCACTTATGTACGTCACACTGGAAAAGGGCGTCTGCCAAATGCTGTAAATGTAAATTATAACTATTAGTGTGGAATTTGACTTTATAGGATTTGACTTGTATGCCGGTTTGTTCTTGGTCTTAGTCCTTACACCATTTTTTCCCTTACATCATTTTTTCTGTGACATCCCTAATAAATATATATCATTTTATGTACCATTTGTACCATTTTTATTGGGGGGGGAATGTTCTTCTTGATTGTTTTTGAGTGATCTTAAAATGCGCAGTTAACTCATAAAATTTATAAAGGCTGGTGTATTCATACAAATGAATCTGTGCTTAGGAAAGCTATTGAATTTATTATACAGTTAAATGGGTCTCAGACTTAATCTTTGTGGACATCTTTACTTAAGTATATCTGAATTTCATTGATTATTATTATTATTAGTATCAGTAGTAATAGTCGTGCTACAGTAATCAGGGTCTGAACCTGTTCTGGAGCTCCAGGCTGCAGGCCCTCTGATTGCCGTGTTCCAGGGCCGAAGCGGTGCTCTCCAGCTGCTGCCGGAGTCTGGCCATCTCACGCTCTTTCTGTCTCTGCTCACGCCGTTGACTGTCCAGCTCAGATTGACACACCTCCTTCTCCTGCTCCAGTCGTGCAACCTCCAGCATGGCCTCATCCTGCCTCTTGCCTAGAGATTCGATCTCTAGGCCAGACTCCTTCAACTCAACTTCTAGCTCCTCCTCTCGTCGACGGGCAGAGTCCAAGTTCCGTCCTAAACGCTCAAGCTCCGCCTTCAGAGTTTGATTGGTCAACTCAAGCTGATCACCCTTTAAATATCAAGAAATGATAGAACTCAACAAGATCACTCTAAATATTATATATATTTCACAATAAAAATGATTTTGAGAATAAATAAATACTGTTTATTAAATAAACAGTGTTTACATAAAATTTTATTTTATTTTATAAAATACGTGTTTAATAATCCCTCAATAAACAACTTCATTTTTACTCATCTAATCTACCTTTAATATTTATATCGATCTACAATCAGATATAAATGAAGCTAATAAACTCAGGTTTTACAGCTCTACAATGAAGTTTTATTGGTGTGCAGCCCTACCTTGCGCACTGAGGCTCGAAGAGAATCTATGGTTGCTTTGAGGGTTTCTCTCTCCCTCTCCAGTGCAGCTCTTTCTCCCTCTAGCTGAGGAATAAGTGCAGCCTCCATCTTCTGCAGCTCTGCCTGACTGCGCAGATGCATCAGTTCCTCCTCCTGGTGCATGGATTCACACTGCAAAATCTAACAAAAAAACACAAGTATGCAACTTTTGAAAAATATTCAAATCATTCTTGTGATCTTCGACGGCATCTAAAATTTGGGAATATATTTTTTAACTTAAATCTCTTTCAACAAGTCGGTCTATTTACATTAGACTAGCTTTCCCACAATGCCGTCCAGCTACCTTGTGATAGTGGTGCCATTGGGATTCAGCTCTTAGCTTCTCTTAGTTTTCTTAGAAACTCTTAGTTTCTTCAAATACCTAAAGAAAGTGATGCAGCAGTGCTTTGTTGCTTTATTGCTTTAGTCTGTCCAGCTCTCTCAGCTGTTCATCTTTACACTTTAGATAAACTTTTAGAGCTTCAAAATTCATCCTAGTACTGCCGTCAACAATGTTTAAGCCTGATTTTTTATGATTCTCTGCCCAGCACATTTAGTCAAGTATGGACATAATTAATACTCTTTTGTCTTAAAGTTTGTGATACCTCTATTTGTTTCCTGGCCTCAGTCAGGCTCTCAGCTGTTTTCCTCAATCTCTGGCTCTCAACTTCCAGAAGAGCCAATTTCTGCTCCGTCTCCCGAGACTTCTTAGTCTGCTCTCCCAGTTTGGATTGCAGCTCTTGCACTAGTTTTGCTTGCTGATCTGCCTCCTCAACTGCCTGCTGAAGCTGAGTGGATAGCGCATAGATCTCCCTGTGGAGCTTATCCACCTCCACCTCCATCTTTCTCACTTCTTCTTCTTGGTTTCCTTTTTGTATGGATATCTGATCATCTGATCTGCTTTCCTCCTCTGGTCTCATGTGTTCAATTTTATTTTTTCCTGTCCCTGTCCATTTCTCTCCTTCTGCCTCGCCTCTTTCTTTTCTCTCTATATCATTATTAGTCTCTTCTTTTCTCTCTTTTAGGAGGACTTCCTCTCCTTCTCCATCTTCCCTCTGTGCTCTCATCATCTCTTCCTTTCTCTTCTGTCTTTTGTCTGCCTCCTCTTTTCCCATGTCTTTTCCTTCACACTCCCCTCTCGGGATCTCTCTCTCCACCTCTCCAGCTGACCTCTCCTGCTTTTCTTGGAGTCTGGTTTTCTCCAGCTCTTCAAGGTTTCTCTTTAGACTGGTATTTTCATTCTTCAGGTTCTGAAACTGACAGATGGAAGGAAAAAATAGATTTAAAAAAAACTGAAACCGAAGCCTAAAAGCAGCAGATCAAACAAACTGAAAACAAACTCTGTAGTGTGGGCTTTCTGTTTATTGTTTGTTGAGTGTGTGCATGTGAAGTGTCTTACCTCTCTGAGGGTATTCTGGTGCTCTTCTTCCAGTTGTTTGAGTCTGTCTGTCTGTCTCTGAAGAGCCTCTGTCACCTCAGGAGAGTTGGTCTGCAGAGCCTAAGCAACACAAGTTAAGCATCTTATTATCACCAACAGAATGAGGAAACCAGGGTTAGTGGTCAAATTGGAAGCATCGGCTTAATCAGCAGCATTTTCCTTCTAAAGCCTTTAGTAGTTCAGCAAACTCATCTGATATACACAAAAAAAATTGTTGGTAACTGTCCATGAAAAAATATTTGCCAGCTCAGATCAAAATGGCAAATATCTCTTACTTCATTATCCATCACAATGAAGATTCACACTTGTACATTAACACTGTCAGACTTTTCTTAGTCGGTGGGTGTGAATCTAATTAATATACTGGTCAAACATTTTGCCTGAACAAAAAAAAAAAAGATGTTCTTAAATTAAAGTTTAATCCGATCATCCAATCTTACTTTTTTGCAAATGTTCTAAATTATATGTAAGAGGTCTTTGGTATTCATGGCTTAGTGTTTAATCGTGACACTGTCATCTGGAGGCAAATGACTGCTGACAACCTGCAATTATAGCATGCTCTGTAATTAAATATTTGTAATTCAAATGTCTGTCAAATAGACAAACTGGTGCTGAGGTTTTAAATAGAAAAGATGCTATGGAGTTACATTCTTGGCAAAATTAATCATGCATGAATACACTGCTGATTATATTTTTATGAATCATTAATCCCATTATTGTATATGAAATTTGATAACATGTGAGTTGATCGTTGATATTCATAAAAGGTTTGATTGATGTAAATTTTAAAAATTCAGATTATATTCAAGTAACTATAGATTTGCAAATCATAAAATCTTTTTATTGCATTAATTTGAGCAAAGCCTGCCATTTGACACCTAACCTCTTGCTCGGCTTGCAGGTGCTCCAGTCGTCTCCTCAGTTCAGCATTTTCGTTCTCAGCTCCCAGAAGCCTTAGTGAGGATGCCTCGTTTACCTCCACACTCAGTGGCTTCAGGTCCATTTCTGAGTAGAATTACAGGCAAGGAATAAAGATTAAGAAAAAAACAATGAACAAAAATTTTGTACTAAATCAGTCATGGTACTGTACTAAAAAAAGTCATGGTATTAGATCAGAAAGTGTCAGAGTGGTCAAGTGCCATGTGTGATATAGTCACCATGATCTTCAGGGGTTTTGGGTTCCTGAAACTCTTCATCAGATTCCAACTCAGAGTAGAGTACACGAGGATGAGTCACTCTCTGCGTGACATCCACAGAATGAGATGGGTGCTTTAGATCCATCTGCAGACTCATATTCATCTCCAGCATCTCATCAACCCTCTGCCTCTCCACATCCCGCTCCTACACACAGACACACATATACAGACCCTTATACATACAAAAACACCCCCCACATCGACCCTCTGCCTCTCCACATCCCGCTCCTACACACAGACACACACATATACAGACCCTTATACATACACAAACACCCCCCTCGTCGACCCTCTGCCTCTCCACACCCACACCCCACACACACAACTTCCTCCTTCCTACTGAAGCTATTCATTATGGGTGGCACTTATTCATTACTATATTTAACATTTCTATTCAGTAAACATCTGATTAAAAAGATCCGTGGCACTCTCGTACCGCCTCCATGTCCATGAGTTTCTGCCTGAGCAAAAGATTGTCTTTTTCCAGTTCCCGTAGGGCAGAGCATCGTGCCCGTGCGTCATCAAGTTGCTCCTCCAGCAGGGCCTTGTTCTCCTGCAGTGAAGCACAGTACTGCTGCTGCTCCTGTAGGGGACATTATAGAGGCATAATTACACTAGCTACCTGAAAGTCCCGTATAAGCTACCGGATAAGCATCGATTAGACAAGAGCTGAAAATAATTTTGCATGTTCTTCTTGGTTAAATAAAGTCAAGAAAACTCACAAGTGTCCCAATTCAGGTAATACCTAGACTTTATGTATTTTAAAAATGGCCTAGTTATTCCATAAGAAATTTTATGTTATATTGAGCCACCTAAAATACCTCCAGAAAGTTTTCAGAATTAATGAAATGGAGATCAGTGTAATTTTTCCAACCCTTAAACCTTAAACCCCACAATTCATAATTTTCAACATAGGCTACCTAGCACACTGATATGCATGTTGATATAATGGCAAGCTAATGTTAAGCGAAAGCCACAGACAAAATGAGTCTTTTACCTTTGTGCTGTTACTCATATGGTTACTGATCTCCTCTAATCCCTCCTATTTGGACTGTAATAAATCTTGACAAAAATCTTGATGTTCCAGTAGCTATTAAACGAAGTGGGTTATCTTACCTAAAACTAACGGTACACCGGAAATTCTTGTTTGAAACCAGGAATTTCAAGAAAATCTTTTTTCCAATGTAGAAAAATGAACAGAAACCAGACCTTTTTCTGAAACTTAATAAAAAATTACATAAAAACAAATATTTAATTGCTAAGTACTTTTCATAGTAAGTAGATTTAAACAGGCAATAAAATGAATGACTTCAACACACTTTAATGTGTTTCTCAGGAGCAGTATGGATTAAGAATGATGAAAAATTTGATGTTTTCTGGCAAGTGTGGAGCAAATTGGCCAGAGGACACAGATGGCTCAGGCCAAATGACTCATAAAAAGTGCAGCAAGTTTAGTGTTGGACAGCTGCTGCCAAAAGTTATTGTGGGTAACTACATTTTTTTTTTTATCAACCTGCAATCATCCCCAATTTTGTAATGGTCCCTTAGATGACAAGATGCCATTATTTCGAAGCCCTACCTTTTGTAATGCGTATTTTCAGCCTTTATGATCTTTGTTCAACGTGTTGGGTGTTGATAAGTTTACCTTCAGTTGAGTGCGGTACAGCTCCATGCTACGCAGACGATGTGTACAAGTCTTAAGCTCCATCTGTAGCTGCTCTGCTCTGTTTGCACGCTCACGAATACAGTCCACTTCGTCTCGCAGATTCCGACTGACACGAACTTCGCCCTGCAGTGCTCGGTTCTGGCCCCACACACACAGTGAAAAACAGACTGGGTTAAAAAGTCAGTAGTAAAGCAGTAACCAGAAGTTTTAGGAGTTTTTTCTTATTAACTTCAAGACAGCTTTATATGAATAGCTTTATATGAGTAACTGCTGAAAACATAAAAAAATGACAAAAGTAGTGTTTCTGTTAGTTTTGCTAGTTCTTAAGTACCTCACACTGTAGTTTCTTAAGTTCCTCTTCCATAGTTTGTATTTCTCGTTTGTAGTCAATTAATTGATCTTCTTTATCCTCCCTGAGAACAATTCAGAGATGTTACTACACAACATTGATTTTTTTTATTTCTTTTTTTGATCTGGTACGGCTTAGTAACTCATGAACTCTTTCACACACCAACTAAGCATAAAATAAATATGTTTAAAGACCTTAAACTTGCACACATCCATACACACTGATACACTCACAGTTCCTGTCTGAGTCTTCGTTGTTTAGCTTTGCTATCTGCCAGTTGGATGGACAGTCCCTCTGGAGCATTTTGCCAGATGCCCGTAGGGGGTGCTGTGGGGGATGAAACTGACTCACATTGCAGACTCAGCTCTGCAATTCTCTGAAAATCACACAGTGAGACAAAGACGGTCAGTGAGTATGCCTATTGTTATTCTAATAATTGGAAAGATATTCTCCTTCTGCAAAACCATGTGCTGTTGTGTTTAGTGCTGCTCAAATGAGATAATGAAAGTTGGCAGACACACAAACACACAAAACACAGTTGTTTTTCTTTATAACGATAGAAAATTCATGTTCAAACTAGACTAGAGTGTTTTAGCAATCTTTACACAAAAAACAATCACTGCAGAATGGTGAAATTGACAGGGTTCAGTGAATTCCTGATTTCTGAATGTTTACTGGTTACAACTCCATGGTTATGAATCCATGACATGATTGTGTCAATGACAGATTTAGTTGGGTATCCACTCTCTAGTAAATTCTTCAAACATATCAACATGTACATATCACAAGTGAATGAAAACAGCTGCATCTCTACTTTCTCTGGCAAATTTGAAGGCTTTAATGCAAGCCTAAGACTTTTAGAATTAGTTAAGTGTGCCATCCTGAACAGTGCTGAGACCCTTAACTTTATTTCAATGTATGCACAAGGGATTTACAAGTTGTCTTGACCTAAATTACATTGTCTTGTGCATGTGAAATTAAGACTAGTCTGTGCCAGACAATCTGTCCTAATGAAGATTAAATTAGATCTTGGAAAAGGCAAGGTTTTTTCCTATCACCTCTAGATGTGTGTCTCTCTGAGCCAGGAGGCTCTGGATCTGTCGAGCAAGGGAACAAAGCAGTGCCTGTAATTCCAGCCCGTCCAGTGCACACACCTCTCCATATTGCAGTGGCAGGACTGAGCTTGGGTCCTGAGTCACCTGGAGCAAATCAGTTTAATGCAATATAAAACATCCCGATAGGTAGGTAGGTAGGTAGGTAGGTAGGTAGGTAGGTAGGTAGGTCGATAGATAGATAGATAGATAGATAGATAGATAGATAGATAGATAGATAGATAGATAGATAGATAGATAGATAGATAGATAGATGGATATGTTTACATCATTACATCACATATCTTAACACTGGAACTGGATTATTTACAGTGTTCTGAATTTATTTTAGACACGAAAACAGTGTTTGTATATGTTTCCATAGGTGGAACATTATTCAGGTATAAACAGGTCAATATTTCCCTTTACCTGATAAGTTGTATGCTTAACAAGCGTGCAAAAAATATGGGCTCTGGCATGATAAAATCTGGTGTTATGGAAGACTGACCTCCTGTATACAAAGAGCAAGTTCTGCCTGAGTCTCGATGTTAAGTGACTGGATCTGCTGAATAAACGTTTGCTTCGTCTCACACTGGCCAGAATAAAACACAAAGACATGCTCTGATCAGTTTATTTGTTTCTACCCATAAGTTAACTAGAAAATCATTTTAGTGTCTGTTTATATGTGGATGTGAAATGCAGAAAGAAAATTTACCTGAACTGCACATCCCAATAACAGCAGCAACAACCTTCTTAGCTCCTCCAGAGCTCCCTCTGTTGACCAGAATTCAAATAAGTATAAAAAACATATAGAAAATTCTTTTCACTGAAATATATGTATGCAATTTTATTACTTATGTATTATTTGCTACACCATACTATTACTTACATATTATTTCTAACATTTAGTGAAATCTAAATGTGAAAAAATAGCCACAGTCCATAACTAGAATAATTGAAAGGCGTTAGCTTACCAGTGAGAGGATCTCGGCCCAAAATTGCTACATTGGGAAGAGGCATTAAAACCAGTTGCTGAAGATTTTCCTAAAAATATACATAGAAACAAAACAGAGAGAAACAAAACTAATCTATCAATGCCACACTATGGCTGGGATATAAATATACTATAATAATATTACAGTGCTGGCTCTTTCTTTGTGACATAAGTAGTATGATTGTCAGATATAGTCATACAGTACGTCTGTCATCTAGAAGAGGCATGACAAAAGCACTACAGCTCAAGTAATCAACTCTACAATGAAATCGACTTAGACCAGCATAAAGAAACTGGGCAGTAAAACCAGCTTTACCACCAAGCTTTTGATAGTCTTAAAGACCAATTAAATTAGTTTAACCAAATATTTGTTTTAGAGTTTAGAGAACCTAAGCTTGCTGTTTCGGGTTTTTTTTTTGTTTTTTTTGTTTGTTTTTTTTAAGATAACTTGGTGTTAGCCAATGGTTCATGCACAGTTTACATTTTGGAAATCCTGTGATATACAGTTGCACCCACCCAAATATATTTTGGTTATGATACTGAAAGTGGTTTCCTGATATATCCTACACCATGTGCACACTGTAGCTAGTATGCTCAATGTAGATCGTACTTCCATAGAAATTACAGCATTCCCGGAAACTCCATATCTACTCTGATCAAATGTCTAAAGTATAGACTCAACAGGTCAAGAGGATGGTAACTTTTCCATATGTGACAATAGTGTGACAGGTTCTGTTATTGCCTCATGGCCCAGGGTTGAAGGTTTGATCCTGAGCTCAGGTTATTGCCAGTATGGTGTTTTGCATATTCTCCTCTTTGTCCACTTGGGTTACCAGTCCTGATTTCTCCCATCTCTTAAAAAAGCTGGTCGGTGCCTATTGGCATCCCATCCCAGTTTTCCAGGGCATGCAGCATGAAGAACAGGACTCAAAAGAATGCTTACAATCATGTCCAATAGATGCCAATAGATGTTAATCTGTGATTGATTAAAAAATGTGCACTTCAATACATCACTCTGCTTTTTGGGCCAAGTGTCCCCCTGGCCTTTTAACATTTACACAAAAATTTGGAGACTGCACTGTTGAAAGAACATTAAGGGTCAATCGACAGAACAACAGTGCATTTAGATATGCCATAATAACATACTGCACAGAGGCTAGCAAAATTTGCCTCTTACAACATGTGATATACGCTGATTGTCATCTCTAATTTGTCCATAGTATACCTGCCCCAAGTCACTATCCAGGCTCCAGGTTCCCTATAACCCTGTGCAGATTCAGTGGCATAGAATCTGGATAGACGAATATACTGCAGTGTGTGATGACTAATATGGCCATGTGGTTAAACGTTCATTTAGAGGAAGCTCTACTGCTTCTCGTGCAGTTTTAAAGCTTTTGCCTGTGCAGAATTAACAAACAAACTTTAAGTGTTAAAGCTAAGTGTGCTGCAAAATTCTTGAAAAAGTGAAACAGAAGGCAGCAAAAACGGGGAGAATACGAATGGGTGAAAAAAGACTATTTCCTTCAAAATAACTGTGAAATATTTTGATTTTGCTCTTGCTTTAACAAAACCTGAAACAAGAAGTGAAACAACTTGCAAACCAAGTAAAAAAAATATAACAACCATTTGTTGTTTTGTGTTCAACTACATCTTAAATGCATCCTAGAACAAACTGACCTCTCAACTAATTCACCATGTTTAATATACACAAATGAACACATAATACAGAAGAGAATGATATATATATATATATATATATATATATATATATATATATATATATATATATATATATATATATCATTATATATGTAATTTTCTAACTAAGTACTAACATTCCTTTTAAATCATATGAACTAGTAAATCCTATGTATTTTTAACTCATACATTACAAAATGTCAAACAAAATAACATACAAAATGGCGCAATCATCCCAAGTTTAGGAATTTCTTCTATAAAGTTCTTCTGTCTGTAAGTACTCTCAAATCTGGTACCTGATAATAAGACCTGAGGTGCCGGTTGAGGATGGAGAAGTTTTGAACTCGGCGAATCTTATCATCATCCACATTATGATAAATCTGCTCTACCTTTGGATTAGAATCACTGGGGAATCCACATTGATAAAGGTTAGTGCTAATGACGAACGTGGTGTTATTTTTATTTTTGATCAGTATTAGTGTGACTATACATCTTACATGATTCTCATGACTTCATTGAGGTAGACTCCATTGGTGAGGCGCAGGTACCCCCTTAGTGCATTATGGGAGTTGGAGTTCACTTCCATATAGTCCTGGCCTTCATCACCAGCCATGTCGTCAAAGAGATGCACCTTTGGTAAAATAAAAAATAAAAAAAATGTATTACTTGCATGCTATTATAATATAACTGATTACTATTATACTATCAATAATTTATCAAATAAAGAGTAGAAGGAGGAGCAGGATGTATGTTATTGCATAAAAATGTGTGTGTGTGTGTGTGTGTGTGTGTGTGTGTGTGTGTGTGTGTGTGTGTGTGTGTGTGTGTGTGTAGGGTAAGGTAAGGTAAGGAAAAAATATGAAGAACATATAAAAAATTACATAAATACTTTTATCGGACTCTTTACTTAATCTTATTCATTTTTTTTAACTGTTACTCAATGTTTAACTTACCCAAGTAACAAGTGCGCTTTCCATAAACTCTTCTAACGTTTCCGTAAAGTTTGCGTCCATATTGTTCATCTCACCAGGTGTCTGTTGGTTCCAAGTATAATATAGTAGATCCTTTATGTACTTTACAGTTTATTTCATTTTAAACGTCTAAGCCATGAGGTTTCTAACCGAAAATAAAAGCGAATACTTTTTTGCATGGTGACATAAAACCGTTAGCTCATCGTTTTTCCACTGCCACTGCCCTTCTGCTTTTCTGTCATGTTAGACGCACGTTGAGTAACCACTCCGGAATCAGCCATCTCTCACCACAAGTGTGTGTGTGTGTGTGTGTGTGTGTGTGTGTGTGTGTGTGTGTGTGTGTGTGTGTGTGTGTGTGTGTGTGTGTGTGTGTGTGTGAGAGAGAGAGAGAGAGAGAGAGAGAGAGAGAGAGCGATAGAGAGGGGGACATCTAAAGGAAAGTTTTACACCTCTCAAAACGCGTCGGTACTTTTCTTGTCTCTTAGTGGAAATTTCGTCAAAAGCCTTTCATGTGGCTCTCTGTCACAATTCAGTCATTAGGATGGTAAAAAGTCTTGTTCAGTTTTACTTGACAGCGCCATCGCGTGGTCAGTGCCCTGTTAAACGTATAGGAATATTACACATTGAAATTCGTTAAATAAGTTTATATTAGTGTTTATCATGTGGTTGATCGTTCAATTTCTGACTCATATTTGAAAGAAGCAGCCTTTATTTTTTACATAAGCGTACAGTGAAATTATTTCTTCACGTATCATTTGGGTCATATTTGGGTCAGAGCACAGGGTCAGCCATGATACAACGCCCTTGGAGTGTGAAGGGCCTTGATTAAGAGACAAACAGTGGCAGCTTGGCAGTGCTGGGGCTTGAACCCCAATCCCCCGATCAACAACCCCACAGCCTTACCAGCATGAGCCACCAATTTTCTCCAGTTTCCTACCCCAGTTCAGAGACATGCATCTGTAGGCTGACTGGAATCTCTTGTCTGTTGTGTGTGAATGGATATGAGCGTTTGTGCCTTGTGATTGGCTGTCAGTTCAGAGTTTCCCCTGCCACAGTTAGTGGTGTTAGAATTAAAAGGAGATCCTAAACAGAGCAAGGGCTCTTTTTCACACTACTTTTCAGTTCCTGTCAGTTCATGAGAATGCTTCTGTAGAATTAGTGGAGACTGCAAACATTGATTTAGGTACAGATTAAGCATGGACTAAATCCAACATAGATGCTGTAGAGATGTAGATATAATGTACAGTTGCCTCATTATCAGCCCTACTGTTCTACAATCCTCCCTCTCTCTCTCTCTCTTTTATATATATATATATATATAAAAACAGGAGACAATCACTAAGAGAATTCATTAAAAAAAGCAACCAAATAGCAGCACAAATCAGATACACACTCATATCTTTATTTGGCTCATGCATTTTTCTATACTGATATATCTTTACATGCATAAAGCAGAAATGATGGCCTACAAACAGCATGCATTGTGGTTCCCTTGACGTTCCACAAAGTAACTGTAAATTTAAAAGAAGAACAGAAGAATATTGTCAGGGTTTAAAGTTGCTAATGGTCTAAATCGCTTCCTTTAGCTGGAGGCCGTGTCTGATTTCTCTGCTGACGCTGTTGCCTCTGGTTCAGCTGCTGGAGCGGCAGCTTCCACCTGACCTTGCTGAAACAACTTCATCACCTTCTCCTTGAACTCGTTGGCTGTCTCCTTCATGCCTTTCTCCAGGATGTAGCCTTCGGTCTCGATCTCCACATTCTCCTGTCCTTCCACAGCTGCCATGGAGGTCTGAAGGTAGCGCAGTCCAGTCAACACGGTCATCTACAACAGAAATAAGGGTAGGCACCCAATTGGGTATATGTACATTCTGAAAAGGTATTTAACTTGATTTTTAAATGATACATATTATATATTTGATACATGATATATATTTACTGGATGTATTATTACAAAATCGATGTGACAGTTTTTATCAAAATGAAAACAGAAAAATTATAAATTTATCTAGCTACAAAACAGAACTTCTGATGAAAACAAAATTGTGTTATCTTTGTAAAATGGATTAAACCTTACAAACTAGCAATTGAATTTAGATCAACAGTTACCTGCATCAGCAGACTCTAAATATTACATCCTCATTGGCATGATCTAGTTAATTTCTACGATTTGGACTCGAAACAGCTACAAACACAGACTGAAAAATAAATATCTGAAAAAACAGTAAATCATAGCTTATCAAAGCAGATTTATTTTTTTGGATGGCTATATTTCTACCAGACTCAGCTGGGAACTTAAAAAATGCTTAACATGGTCAAGAATATTAAATACACAACTGATTTTATTCTAGACTGACTATAAAATAACACAGTTACCCAAAGGCTTATGTCAAATTAAAAACTGAAAATACCTACGCAAAACACATTATTTTTATTCTTCAGCAAGACAGAAAAAGTGAAACGTTTTCAGAGGCAAAAACAACATTTTCAACACTGATAGTGAAGAAAAACAACCAAATCTAGAAGCTTAACTCGTAGCATACTGTATATTGTGTTGGTTTCATGTTTCTGAAGCGAAGGTGTAAACATTCAGCTGAATATTAAATATGTGGTTTTCAGGTATATATATATATATATATATATATATATATATATATATATATATATATATATATATATATATATATATATATATATAAAAACTATATAAGTCACATATCAGCATATCTGGCATGTTTTTCTCATTTTGTTTGCCTTTGGTTTAGCTGGCAGTATAGTTTAAGGTGTCTTGATCACAAAAAAATGAATTAAAGCCATGTATGTATTGGATTTATGCGAACATTCGTGTTAGGAATATATAAATAAATACAACGTGTTTTAATAATACCTCTGGCAGTACTATTGCGTTTAATACTACTATGTGTTTAATAAGAAATGTTCATGCTTATTTCTGTTATAATGGACTTGTTATTGCAGTTCTTTGTACTGCAAAGTAAACCTGTACATGAGCCAACAGCTTTTTGTATAAAACTTTCATTTGATTCATTTACACAGTAACTGTAGCTCATAAACAGAACAGCAAAATGGAAGTGCCTCAATTGTGAACTGATCATGCATGGATGTGGTGAACAGTGACTCAGTTTACAAATAATTAAGTATTACTTTTAACGTAATTTTCCTCAACTGTACCTGAATTAAAAATACACACAGTACTCCAGGCCCAATCGAGTTCATCAGACCCATGTAGTAGTTAACCAGAGCCTGACGGCAGCCACGGTTATAGAGATTCAGTTCCTCACTTTGATACTCATAGTTGTAATGAGCTGTGTTGTCTAGGAGCTGGTACTGGATGCATGGTCTGGGGGAAGCTGGATTACAGCAGCTGAAAGGGACACCATCTACTAGGAAACGACCATCCACGTTACTCTTTACACGGCTAGACAAGAGACCAGGCACCACAGGAAACACAAAACAGAGTTTGGTCAGATATGAGCATGATCTCTTTTTGCAATTTTCTTCTATATTTTTATAAAATTTAATTGAATATGTGGAAATTTGAAATAACTCTCTTGCATTACTAAAAATTAAAGCAGATTTTCTTGAGTCAGTGTGTGGTCAAGGTCATTTGCCTGGATCACACATAAGGCTCTGGATACACGTGATTGATTTGAATTGTTCAATGCACACGTGTGGAGACATGTAATCCGCAGTTTCCACACATTCATTAAATTAAAAGCAAGGATCTGGGACTATCAACAGTGTTTGCAAGAAATACAGGAAGCAAATTCACACCACATGGTGTTAATTTCATTTTCACACCTCAATCCTTATTCCTTAAAATGTGCTAAGCGGAAGGATAAAGGTCTGTTTTTTTCTCTCTCTCTCTCTCTCTGCTTTTTACTCACTCTTTCACTTCTTTTGAAGTGAAATCCAGGTAGCGGTTGTTGACCCACTGTACTTCAAACCAGTCCCTGTAATTAGTGTTCCCACAGCACTGGAACTCTATCTGCAGACGGTCAATGGTCTCCTTCTGGAAGCACCGGCCTGGAGTGTCTGTGTCCTGAGTGATGGAGTACAATTTTACACTTACCTTGTGCACAATGAGCATGAAACTTTAAGCCTATTCTTGAACTAAAGCACACAGTTAATGGAGAATGTCTAATTGTTCATCAGTACAGAAAACTAATGTGTAACAATCCCTCTTACTGATTGCTTATAATAAGTTTGTTATTTTGGATTTAGATTATATTGGTCATTGATTATGTTTAAATAGAAACAAGCTCAATTTACTTCCTTATTATTAGCAGGCCTCTCATATATCACACCACACAGAAATTGCCATTATACTTTTTTTTTTAGAATACATATACAGTAATACACATACTAACAACACATTTTCACCTATAGAACATGTGAGCACATAATGTGATACAATGATTATTACTATCATTCAACCAATACTATGAATGAGTGGTGGTTTATGTAAGTGTGATTTTACTATAAGTAGAAAAGTCATAGGAAAACTTTATTCATGTGTAAGAATATTCTTTCACCTTATAGAAACGGATGCCATTCTTCAATCCCACTTTAAGAGACTCCTCCAGGCTGGGCTGCAGGGCATAGCTCAGTGTCATAGCAACCAGCAGGAGAGAAGTAAAGAAGAGAGAAAGGCAGAAGAAAGGAGTGAGGATGTTTTTCCAGCGTGGAAACCGAGAGGCATCCAGAGAGTCCTGACACACTTTACCAGCACAGATGTTGATGCCCACAGACATCAGCCCCACCACTATAAGCAGGTTGGGCACAATATGGATGTCATTGTTATGCATCACCTAGGAAGTAAGGGGAGAATGAAAAGTTAGATAAAATAGATTCAGACTTGGAAACCTTTAAATAATGCAGTGCATTTAACAATTGATTAGACCTTCGATCTTGTATCTCAAGATGAATTTTAAGACAAACATCAGAATTTAAGGGACAATGAGAATAATAATGTTATGCATAAAAGTTTACCACTATAAATACATCATCCAAGAAATATTGTTAGGAGTCAAGAAGCTTTTGTTGTCATTTCAATAATATATAGCTGACACAGTACACAGTGAAATAAAATAACATTTCTCCAGGACCATGGTGCAACAAAAATGACATAAAGCTACAAACAACAAGACAAAAACAACACGGAGTTAAGGACTTAGAAAGATAAAGTGCAACATGTGCAGCCTAGTGCAACAGTGTGAGACAAGGACAGTGTAGACAGACAATAGAAAACACTACAAGACAAAATACACAAAGTGCACAAAATAGCACTGGCCAGTGTGCATAATGTATTATAAAGTACATTGTGCAACAATTGTAAACATATAGAAAGGTATTTAGTAGCAGTAGTGGGGTATTGAAATGTGTAGGTGTAGGTAGGAGCAGGTTTTACTAAGCAAGGCCAAATCAAGGAATGAGAAGGGCTAGCTCAATAACATGGTTACCAACGTAAATGATTTTCGTGAGGTAATTTGTGACAGTGGTTTTGTTGTTCCTTATTCCTTTATCATGAGCAAGGTCCAACTATTCTTAGAATAAATATCAAGGTTATGGATATGCAAATTGTCAAATACCCAAGATCACCCTGCCGGCACTCTGCTTCAAAAATGCAATAAGTGAGCAATACGCAATAAGTGGATGATCTGAACTTGCCATGTATCCTTGAACAGTCTTATCTATGAGCCCTGTGACTTAAGAATTTTATCCTACATGCAGCTGCGAACGGCTTATAGAGGCACATAAGAGAATACTGATGTCTTAAAAGTACATTTATATGTAGGTAATATATTCCGGACTCATTTAACATTTAAAATGTATACATTTTAAATGCAAACCTTTTATCAGAACACAATAAATTATTAACCTATTAAAACATTAAGTAACTTGTCATGCCCTAGGATGCATTTGACCAGTAAAACAAATAGTCTATAAAATAAATAAAAAAAAATTTTAATCTCAACATAACAACTACAATAAATACAAAACAGCTCAGTTGCCACTTGGGTGTTTTACTGCGTATTGCCATTAGAAATAGGTTAATAAAGGCTTAGTACCTCATCCCTTCGGAAAAGTTCAGTTTTGAGGAAGACTCCCATGGCAAAGGTGATGGCACCAGAGACCATAGCAACCCATGACAGCAGCCAAAGACCCTGGGCCAAACGTACCCTCTTCTGGAAGGGAAATTTCATCTTGAGGAGTGACATACTAGAAAGAATAAAGAGAGGAGGAAAATAGGGATGAATTGAAGGATGATAGACAAATAATTGCTAAGTCAATATTGAAAAAAATCTATGCAAATAATTACATTCATGGCATTTGGCATATTACATATAATCATTAATCATTTTAACTAAATTACAAATATTGAGGCTAGACCATGGAGGATGAGGGGAAAGCTCAGATTAACAATTTAGGACTTTGAAAAATAAATATCTGCCACAGTGTCTGATTCAAATGTAATCCTTAAATCTATTAAAGTAAAAAAAATGTAATATAATAGGTCCAATTCAAGGCAATTACTCCATTCTTGCTACGTATTTAAATGTTCTTTAATCCATTAATCCAAGCTTTGCTGTAAAAAAAAAAAATCATTAAAAATCAATCAGAAGCACTGCAGAGCTACTTTGTTTCTTTTAGTATATGCATAAGATTTTGGATTACCTTTAAAGATTGTTTAGTGTCCTTCACTTAGGGCTGAAAACAGCACTTTCTACAGTTCTGCAGCCATTTTGATGAGGACTCAGGAATATGATATGAAGTATTATGCCTCGGGTGTCATAATCTCTTCTGCACAGAGCTGATCCTATTAAACTGACCAATTAGAATAGCCAACAGCAATTCAGACCATTGTCCTCTAAATAAACCTGCCCTTGATCTGCAAAGCCAGAGAGAAGGAGGGAGAGATAAACGAGGTGCATTTTGGATCAGAGGAATACTCACGCAAGGCAGGATTGATGAGAATGGAACAATGAGAGAGAACGTTGTAACAAAGTTGTCAGCGTATAAGAAAGACAAAAATAATCTTTAATGTTTTTGTAGATAAATTTATTGCTTTTGTCCCATTGAATGAAAATACAAGAGAAGCTGAATTCTATTACATATGAATAACTACAGGTGAGAGACACATTGTAGAGACACATTTATTTATTTAGTCAGCTTATTTATTATTATTTATTTATCATTATTATTATTATTATTATTATTATTATTATTATTATTATTATTATTATTATTATTATTATTAGCATACATTAAATAAAAGGGGCTCCTCAGAGATTTTAGCCTTAACAAATCTCAGCCTTAAAGAGCTTCTAATGGTCTCCCAATGAACCAACCATGTAGGGAAAGTAGGGAAAATAAATAAATGTTGGCTCTAGTTCAAGGTTTTTTAGGACATTTTGTAGCCAGTTACCCCTTTAACTGTAAATACCTATTTATTAAAGCAATCAAGCTTCTTTAATCCTGAGATTTCCACTCTAACTATGCTTCAAAGACCTCTAAACAATCATTGAGTACCTCTGGTTATAAGGTAAAATAATATGCCAAAAATATGAGAACACAATGTTTCAATATTTAATAGTATTTATACTAATTAGTGAAATAATAAAATATAATAAAATATACTATTATGCTGCAACTATATAACTTTACACTACAATTATTTTATTTGTGTTACTTTTGCGCATTATTTATATGTGAGTAAGTAATAATTAAGTAAATAATTTATCTTTTTTATTTAAAATAAAAAGGAAAGCAACTGGGCATGCAATAAGCAATGAAAGAAAAATAAACACTAAACACACACAAAAAAAACATTTCAGAGTTTATCGTTAATATCTTCTAGAAAATATATTAACGATAATTTCTGTATTGTTTAAATTTTTTTGTTTAATTATTATGATTCAGTATAGAAAATCATTTTTAGACCATTTTTAAGTCAATCATTATCCAGAAAACCAATCCTGCCAGATGAAGAACATTAATAGTGTTATATGGGATTAAAAATACAAGCACACAAAATCCTTATCTTAATGTTTTCAGTATATTCCTAACCCAGAACAGGCTCAGTAAATTGGCCAACATATATTAAGTATATATATATGCAGTGTAAAGCCCCTCTGTAGGCCCTCTGGTCCAGTCTCTGTGCTCTCGATCTCTCTGTAACTGCCTTTCCTTTGACTGGTAAATGAATTTTCCTTATAAATTTCAGAAAAAGAACATCATACCAACAGTAAAATATGGTAGTGGTAGTGTGATGATCTGGGGCTGTTTTGCTGCGGCATGACCTTATAAAGGCGGTTCATGCTCGAAAACCCTCCAAAGTGGCTTGATTACAACAATTCTGCAAAGATGAGTGGACCACAATTCCTCCACAGAGCTGTAACAGACTCATCACAAGCTATCTCAAATGCTAAGGGCGGCCAAACTAGTTAAGTTTAGGGGGCTTTTTTCACACAGGGCCATGTTGGTTAGAATTTTGTTTTCCCTTAATAATAAAAACCTTCATTTAAAAACTGCATGTTGTGTTAACCTGTTATCATTGACTAATATTTAAATGTGTTTGTTGATCTGAAACATTAAAGTGTGACAAACATGCAAAAAAAATAAAAATCAGGAAGGGGCAACCACTTTTTCACACAACTGGATTTAGCTGTATATATATATATATATATATATATATATATATATATATATATATATATATATATATATATAGAGAGAGAGAGAGAGAGAGAGAGAGAGAGAGAGAGAGAGTATTTAACGAAGAGTGAACTGAAAACCTGTCCTAATTCTCCAGGCTGTATTGATTACACAGAACTATGGGCCAGCATGCTGACTGAGTTTATTTCTGCCTCTAAGCCTAAAGATTGCATTGGGCCCCTGGGGATATTTGCCTTTGCATCTGGTATGTTCCTGTAGATGGCAGAGTTCATATCTTCAGCAATAGAGTGAACACTGGAATGCCCTGACTTAGGAAGTAAGAGGTCACTTGCATCTGTCTTCTCTAATCCAACCCAGGGATCTTGACTTTCTGCCCATGGCAAAAATGCTGCCACATGCTCCTGCCTGTCAGCTGAATCTCCTTGCCCAGGGGGTAACCAATCAGATACCCTATCATCCCTTTTCCTTGTAGATGATTGGTTGTCCCTGAGTCCTATGGTTTTATCTGATTTGTCTGTGTCCAATTGACTATGTGATAATAATAAGAAGCTATTCACAATATCTTCAGAGTCAAAATGCTTGTCCGAAAGCTCTTTAATCAAGGACGGAATCTGAAAGTGGACGAGAAGAGAATGTTTAAATCAATAATAACCAGTGGTAAAGAACAATAATGTTATTACTCAGGTTTTATCACAATCTATACAGGAATCAATAGACTAGCTAATTAAAATTTTATCACATATTTGTGCTCACATTAATGGATTCCAGTGAAACAACTGTATTTTTTGCTGTATCCGGTTGTTTGGTCAGCTCTGAAATCCTGTAAAAATAATCCTTCTGCTCTGAGTTCATGCTGTCCACCTAGAAACACAAATAAGCATAAGTATGTATTTCATCCGTGTATATTCCTTGCTTGCATAGCATGCGTTGCCACATGACAGAGCTGTTGTGATGTGGCCCATTGCAATGTGGAGTGGGCATACCATCCCAAAGTTGATTTAGTTTCATTAAGTTCTTCATATACAATTTTCCACCGCTAAACACTTATGTTAAAAGTTGTGTTATTGTTAGTACTGGTAGGGATAGTAGTAGTAGTAGTAGTAGTAGTAGTAGTAGTAGTAGTAGTAATATTATAGTGTAGTATTTTTCGACTGGCTATATTACAGAATACATTCATATTTACTACAGACATTTGTGTGTGTGTGTGTGTGTGTGTGTGTGTGTGTGTGTGTGTGTGTGTGTGTGTGTGTGTGTGTGTGTGTGTGTGTGTGTGTGAGTGTGTCTCACCACAGAATGGAGTTTTTTCTCAAGGACACTGTTTGCCTGCTGACAGCTTATGTAGCTGTCCTGAAGCCTGTGAGGGAACAAGAGTTTATAAATAATATCAGGGTTAAACCAAGCATGTACTTCCTGTACACTGAAACAAATGAACGTAGAAAGTGAAGATATCCATTTTCTATTGATCTTAGCTTGTTAAATATATCTTATAATAATATTTGAAATAAAAAAAACTTGAAATAATATTATATTTATTAATGCTTTGTTATATTATATTTAATATATCACCACATTATCTGATACATTTTTCCATATAAAAAAAAAAATTACTTTTGCTAATATTTTTGCAGTGTATCAATTGGACATTGCATTGGACAATGTTATTTTGGTTCACCAGTCAAATAATATTTTTTCAAATCCAAGCTAATTATGTGATAATAATTAAAGACTTAATAAAAGTTATCTTATCACTGATTAATCATGTTTAAAATCAAGTTAATAGCAGCTTAAATGTTTGTGTCCCATTCTCAATTTGATATAAACTTTCTATAACAATTGGTAATTCCATGTCTTGATCAAATCCCAAGCCTTCATATAATTGTCCATGCCTTCATATAATTTTTCCAAGAACTTTTTTCTTATACATCCTATGAACAGGTTTTTGCCATTGTTCTTCCTGAATTCATTGTTCTTCAACTCTGCTACTGTCAAGTCTGGTCTTTCGTTTGATTTTTTTTCTTTACGTTTTACAGTATATTTGTTGTCTCTGTGGTCAGTGTGGTCTGAACATCTTTTTTTCTTTGTGAAATTATTTTGTAGAACAACAAACAATATAACAGAGATAATATTTCCCTGCAGGTATGCAAACTTAGAGGTAAATTGTATGTATAGTGTAATTTGATTACAATTAAATTAGAATTAAATATTTTCTTAGAATTATTCATTTTTATAGAAAATGCATAAATAGTTTATTATACAACTCCACAACTGTACAAATTATTGTTTGTACTATCGTTCTTATATCACAGGTTTTGAGTAATTAAATCTGGCAGGTTTTTTTTTGTTGTTGTTTTTTTTTTGACTCCTTTGAAAATCTTTTAATTTTTAACATTGCCTGTTTAACATTGCCTGTATGCATGTATTTTTAATACTGCTGTTGTCTTTATTCTGAATGCTGTGGGTAATATTAAAATACAATTACAACATTTTCTCACTTTTTGCATTTCTCTTTAATCCTGCTTAATTCTGTCTTGGTACATTGTAGCTCTGCCTCCATGTTTTGAATGCATGACACCATCTGCAGCAAATTCTCATGTAGGTCCTTGTTGTAGTGCTCTGGCAAGCTGCAAGGCATTATGGGATTTTTGTTAGGGTCAAAATAACACACACCAGATTCTTCTTAATTCCAAGATACTTGAGATTTGTCATCTTGTATGACAGAACAGTAAACATGTCTGTGTTACAAAACTGCTGCCGATTAACATTGGCAAAAGAAGATTGATTAATTTTGCAGCTAGCTGGCTCGCAGATTATAGAACACACAATGCACAACAGATATCAGAATAATGAAAATCAATAGTGGGAAGTAATAGAGCAGATGGGGAAAAACACTCACTCGACTCTGTTCATACTACTCACTGAATCCTGGGCGTGAAGGACAGAGGCATGAGGGGTGAAAGATGATAAACAAAAAATTGATTTTCAAAGTCATGTGCTTCTGGATGGATCATTGATTCACCCAGATTCACTGAACCTGGGCTAATGAACAAACATATTTCGCTCTTTTGTGTGTTGAAATGAACTGCAAACTGCCAAATAAATACTAGAAAACTGTAAATAATATTATAATATTACATTAAGGCTTGCATGGTTTTTTTTTTAAATCTCAAATATCTCAAGCTTTTAAAAAATATCATGTCATTTTTATAAATGTGTTAAAATCAGAAAAACAAGGATATAGAAGAGTATACTAGAAGTAGGGTTGAGATTATTTCAGATGCTAAGAGTAACATACGTATGTTTATATCTATATTAAAATATCATACATTAAAAAGACAGACAAAAACATGTAACTGATCAGTGTAACCCAGATTTCTTAATATTTATCTTACATAAAAAAGTATTTTTTTTATTTAATTATTACTCATATATGGTAAAATATAATATATACCATATTTTATTTTTCAGACTCACCCTGTGCAATTGTTTGGTGTGTCTTCTGTAACCCATGTATTTGCGCTTGCTAATATTCTCCAGGTTAGGGGAAGTCATTGTGGGAGATTTTTTTGTGAACTGCATGCCCAGTGCAGCAGGCAGAGATGAGACATTTTGCTTAATATTAAGCTCTCTACATATGCCATAACCATCATTATAACCCCATTTGCCTTTAGCTTGATACTGCTTCTCCTGCAGGATGGACTCAGAACTGGTGCTGGTACCTTCACTGAGGAGCTGGCTGTATTTTCCTTGGTGCTTTTGGCACTGATGCTGGTGTGGCAGACCCAAAGAACTACCAGTTTGTTGTTTCTGACCATGTTTATTATAACCAATTCTTCCTTTTTCATTGTTGGATTGCACAGAATGGACATTGTGCTGTTTGAATGTTTTCTGTAAATCTTCTCTTTCCTGGTTGGTTTTAGCAGGCTGTGTACAGTCTTCCTGAGGCAAATGAGATGTCGGCGTATGGCTGCTCCTGCTCCTGAAAGAGCTGAGTCTTGAAGGGCTGATAACCTGCCTGGTAATCTCATCCAGAAAGGCAGAGAACTCGGTCTTCCCTCTTACAAAGTTATCCCTCAGTGTATCGACAGAACTCTGCATATGAGGATTAGTACTTTGTCTCTTAGTGGACAGTGCTTCCATAGACTTGGCTTTCCGGACATTTCCGTGCTTCTGCCCTTCATCTTTGTTTTTAAGAATACCTTTGCTTGGCAGCTGAATAGATGAGACAGCCCTTTTAGGTCTTGCCATATTTACTGTTGCAGCAGCCTTATCCTTAACAGCAAGGTTTTGTCCCAGGCTGGTGGTCTTGTAAAGATGGTTGAGGTCCAATGGATGGGGTCTCCCATATGCCTTAGTACTGTGTTCTTGGTTTACACTCTGCAGAAGCCCGTCTTCAATTTTGCTCTGGCATCTGAACAGTGGTGATTTTCTCAGTCTTCGCTCTGAAACCTGTTGTTGCAGTCCAGAATGACCAAAATGCTGTTGTTTCTGTTGTTTGTGGTGAATATTCAGTGCTAAGTCACATAGATCAAAGTCTATGTTCCCAGATGCCTCATCTTGAAATATCCTTGCTTCTGGAAGGTTGGAACAGGACACAGAATGCTGGGGTTTGTTTAGCAGGAAATGCCACTCACTGTCCAAACTGGACTCTGAAAACAAAGATGCAGTGGAAGAGGAAGAAGATGAGGAGATGGTCCCCTCTGTGAGGACACCCTTGTGGCATGCGGTGCCCTCAACGTTTTGATGATGATCTGGCTGATTTTGGGAACCATATTGATGGAAGACATTGCTGTTCCTGTGGAAATAATTGGGACAAAAATTACCTTTCAAAGAGGAATTCAACAATTACATGTATAAGACTGAAATGTTCCAGGATTCACACCACAGGGTTGTTGTTGTTTTTTTGGGTTTTTTTTGAAGAAAAGATAATGTACATACCCAGATGAACATCTGGAGTTGTGCTGGTTGAGATGGTGATGTGATAGATCCTGATGAGACAAAAGATGTTGATGTTTCGGAAGTTTAAGTTCATCTTTTGATGATTTTGACACAATTTCACGGGTTGTAACATTAGGAATAAAATGCTTTCCCAGTTGTCTCTTCATTACAGCAGATATACCAGTTCAACCACTGTTCTGTTTTGTACTGTTGTCACCTATGTACTGTATGTTTAACTATGTAAACAGTCTACATTAATTTTTTTAAGCTACAAAGTCTTATTGTAGTATTTTCTAATGCATCTTAAACAGTTGTTTTCAAGCTGAATCTCTATGTCGACTAACTAAGCTAGCACCCAGTTGCTGTGAATCTATGATGACCTTATGCTAGACTGAGCTTAATTACTTTGACTTTGTAGGCTGACAACAGCAGGAACAATATTGATTGGGTTTGATCAGGCAATATATATATAATGTTTTATAATGGTGTAAATGTGTTAAACACCAGACAACAAAATGCATTCTCTCTTTTTCTATCTATCTATTTCTCTCAACAGGGGTTTAAAATAATCAAAATGACTTATACAGCTCCGTGTGATTCAGTTTCCTACTGAACAATGGGAGAATTTGGTGTTTTATTTGTGTAGATATGTTTCAAAGATATTGTTCGAGTAAAATGTCTTCAGTTGTTTCTGTTGTGCTAACAGTACACAAATACACATTGTGATGAGGATAAGGAATTTTGTTCAAAACAGTAGTTTTATTAAAAGCAGTCCTCAGTGCCACAGATACCACACAGATTTTCTCTATCCCAGTGTGGACCATTTAATCTTGCACCATCAAAGCAAGACCATTAAATAGACATTGAAACTAAACACTACTGTCATTTACTTTCAGACAAAATACATTCTTATGCATGTTGCAGGCAAATCCCATTTTATACCTTAGAAGATGTGCAAACAGCCAGTAATTTACCTCCAGACGGGATTATCACACTGAGTGATTTAAATGTTGATGAGCAAACTGTGCTGCCAGACATTATTGCAGTTTTTAGCCTATATTAAGCTGCTACATTACAGATTAAAATGTCCATGTTAAGGTCAATGGACTGAGACCTACTTTCAAAAAGAATCGGCCCATCTATCAAACCTGAGTGCTTAATAACAAAATGTGACAAAAAAAATACAATCTTGTCACTGTAACATTGATAGGATAATTTTCATTCAGGACCATACTTTTTGTGCCCCCTCGTGGGTGAAGTGATTAAGTCATGTTAAATGTGCATGGAACTTTCTGGCACATCAGAATTAGAATCAGAATCAGGTTTATTGGCCAAATGTGTTGACTCACACAAGGAATTTGGTTCCAGCTGTTTGTGATTCAAGAGTACAGACATACAGTAATTAACACTATACTATACATTTAGTTTGGACTATATATACAGTACCATGGCCTTAAATGTGAGAGGAAGAAAAATACACTGTGATTAAATTGTTCAGATCATGTTAGACCACTTGTTTCAAAATGCTGGTTAACCAGCAAACTGGTTATGGTAATGCTGGTTACCTTGAAGCACTTCAACTAGCACTTCTTTCCTTATCCTTTGCATTTAAAAAAAAAAAAAAAAACCTTTGACACTTTTTCATTGTAACTTTGAACAAATGTTTTAAACTGATGGTATCTTAAGTGTAACCTAGTGAACCAGCATTAATGTATTCAGTGTTAGATATTTAAGCACTTATGTACGTCGCTCTGGATAAGGCCGTCTGCCAAATGCTGTAAATGTAAATGTAAATGGTTAAGGCCCAAGTCACATTCTCCACTGTTTCACAATTTTATGGATTTGTGGTGAGTAAATGTAATCTCAGGTCTGCTACCATGGCATGGTTAACTAATGTAGACAGTGATGATTAAAAAAAAAAACCCACAAGAAATCATTGATTGCATTCTGTACTTTGTGACCCTAAAGATTCTGATCGACCTTAAAATGAGTCTATTATCTTATGTCAAGCTTTGAATCAGAATCAGAATCAGGTTTATTGGCCAAACGTGTTGACACACACAAGGAATTTGGTTTGAGCTGTTTAAAAGATGACATTCAATTCAATACAATCGACAATTCAATCCTATTTGGTCAGAAGGTTGTGATTCATGATTCTATTTGGTCAGAAGGTTGTGATTCGTGATTCTATTTGGTCAGAAGATTGTGATTCGTGATTCTATTTGGTCAGAAGGTGTTGATTCATGATTCTATCCTGTTTGTCGATTCCAGGGCCTATACTGTATATATACGATAGACTGAGACTCTTCATTTATTTTTTAAAATAGTTCTACCTTTCTTAGTTCTGTCTAATGCTTTATTTTGATACATTTTTTGTTTAAACATTTCCTGTTTGGTTCTTATTTCTTCTAGTCAGACTTTATTGAAACATTATTGTTTAATATATAAAATGATAAGAAAACACACAGCCTTCTGAGTCAAGAGAAATTCAGTTCTCATTTGGCTGTTATGTCGTTTAAAATCAGAAAGCAGAAATTATGTACGAAAACGACTCTTTGAATCGATTCAATTGATTCATATTCATTTGAAAGAAAACCAGAGACAACTCCCTATCTCTGGAACCGAATCAATTGTATGCTACACCCACCCCCTCGGCATCCTGAAATAGGGATACACGTGTTGTACGTGACAAAAAATGACGTGGCAAAAAAAGTCATACGTATATGAGGCATATTTATTATATTACTTATTTACAGTACCCTAATGCTTAACATGAACATATGGTGTATTGTTTTTTCATTTGTCCACATTACTGGCGTGAATAGCAAGTGTTTATTTTTAGCTCTTGTAACCCCTAGATGTTTTAAGACTGACTCTACTATGAGTCAGGGTTTTTAAATAACAAAGTAGGCAGAATTCACTGGGGAATCTATTACTTGATCAGTGTGGATTTTGCTAGAACATTCCGGTACTTTCTGAACTAAAGCAGAAACTTGTTTTTGTTTAAATGACCTGCGCATGCGCACTGATTCAATGCAGTAACGCGCTAAGTAGATCCAGTCACACAAACCGGTTAAAACTGGAACGAGCAAGGTTTGTTTACTTCTGAACATATTCATCCGCATTGCGTATGTGACGTAATTGGAAAGTCATCCGAGTCATTCGGTATTAGTCATAGACTTGTTATATCCTTTCCACATAAAAAAATGTGGAAAATCCACATTATTTCTTATAAAACACCTTCTCAAACTCTAACGTAGTGTTAGCACTGTATAACTAATAACCACATCGGTGTCGCAGTGGAACTATTTTTTTTTAAAGGCGTAAGGATTTTTCATGTGACCAGCCGAGTCATGTTAGTATATAAGGAAGCGCGAACGCTTCCCCCAGCCACATTTGGGCTGTGAGCTTTTTGCGAGGTTTAGTTTTGCTGCGGACGGGAACGGTAGTGGTCTGATGTGTTTTATTTGAATTTCAGTGTGTTCTTGTATTTTCGTGAATTTCGTTAGTTGTAGTGTTTCTTTCTTTATTTTTTTTCCACATCTTTACATTGTATATACATATTATAGTATTATAGTCAGGTATTTTATGAATTTGTTTTATTTAGACTGAACATCAAGACAATGACGACTATTTGATCAAGCTCGAGTAATTAAGTTCTAAACGTACAGTTCATACCTAAGTCTTCTGATATCGTGTTGGTTCACTACTAATTTAGTGAACGCGCTAGCTAAAAGATTTTATTAGCTTTTATATATATTTTTTAAGATCGTCGAACGCTGTTATTTCTAAGAAAATCTATCTTGTTTCGTTCTGTTAACCGACTTAATGCGGGGAAAAAAATATTCCATGTTGAACTGCGTAGCTAGAGAGTTTTTGGTGTCTACAAAATGGCGCAGCTGTCGAGCAAACAAAATGGCCGCCGTTAAAGACGAGTCTAATTGGTTATGTTGTGAAACTAACGACTATTTTGTATACGTTTTCACGTAATTATTTCTAAAGTCTGTTCATTTTACTTTATTACTCGCTTTCAGTATCTGTGAAAACTGGTATTTTATGCCATTTAGCTTATGGTGACGTAATCACTTTTAAAAAAAAACGCCTTTTACAAATCGATGGGATTTTTCAAGGATTTTTTTTTGTTGTGATTTTGAATACGCCGCATCGACGGCGATTATATTGAGTTTCCTCAAGAACTGAGTTTATTTTTGATTTGTTTATTACTCAAATGTTGGTCGATGGCGACACTTTTTTTTTGTCGTTTTGGAAACATGGACTGAGTTTGTAATAAGGACTTAGCTGTAATTAGCTGTAACCACAAAAAGAAGAGATCGGGATCAGAGGGAGAAGCGAGGACCAGTCGACAGCCAGGGGAGGATCAGGAGAGATCAGGCCAGTTTGGAGAAGATGTCGATCTGGGAAGAGCAGCGGGGCAAGGCGGTGGTCCAGAGGGGAAAAGGGATCAATTCAGAGTAGCGACAGCACCATATGTGGCCACAAGGGGGAGCACAGCCGATCTAGACCAGACCAGACCAAAGGCAGCAGACACAGCGCGGAGGGAGGGAGAGAGAGGGATGTTCAGGGCCATCTACATAGCAACTTAGTAATTAGAAGAGGGCGCTTGGTTTGTATAATGGGTATAGGTATCTGTATACATTTAAAGTGAAATTTTCTCCCTCAGGTTTTTGTAGAATGCATTTGCTCGCAAAAGCTCTGTTCTTTCTTTTCAGGCGTGGTGTATGAATGTGTGCAATTCACCGTCAATGTGTGAGCCACCCTGTTGTTGATCAAGTTGGGTTTCTGCCGTGATGAGTGCCTGTAATCGGCGACGCACCCGCATACCATACAGATGTAGTCTTCCCCGGAGGAAAGGCGTCTCTCTTTCTGTCCCACTTGCAATCCAATAGGTCTGATCCAAGGTACAAGCTACGTGAAGGGTTGTTGGGAGTTGGAAGTTCTTCAGCTTCGCTGTGCTGCTACACATCATCTGTCACTACAGTCACGTCCGTGTTCCTCGTGTATTCGGTGCTGAGGCCATTGTGTATCGTTTGCTGGTAAACTTGCCCTCTAAGTTTATGCATGATAAAAAAAAACAAGCCTTGGATTCAAAGGGAGTAACTATTCCCTTATTTAATTCCGATGTAGACTTTGCAAATGCAGTCTATAGCCGTTTATTCAGGTATGAAAACCTACGTCTTTTGGGGAAGTGGGGAGGGACAACTGCGTTTGAGTTTTTTCTTTCACAGGCCAATCTCAAAGCAATAGCACCAAGGGCATCCTTTGCTGTAATGCATCAAGTGTTCTAAGCTTAAGTAAGTAATGATGCAAGGACGAGTGAATTTCCATTACTTTGCACTTGGATACAAAGGCCAATGCATAATACTAGTTTCTATTACATTTTTTTGCATTTCTTGTATTTGGGATGTGGAAAGGGGGTGGGGGGTGTTAACTTAAATCTCTTCCTAGCCTTTGCAGCTTTTCAGAGTGGCTTAGTTAGAACTGAATAATGCTGTATGGTGAAGGAACCTGCAGTCTGTGACGGACCATAGCAGGCAGCTAGCCCAAGGCATGGGACCGAGGAAGGAATCCAAAGGCATCAAAGAAATACACTAGTATCGTAAGATGGCACACTATCAGGATTGTGTTGAATGTGTACCTCTGTTCCATTTATGGATATTGAGTCATGGGGTTTTGGGACTGGGGACTGCTTAATTGTGACTCTTGCAGATTTTAGAGGCCCAACCTCTCAAAACTGGTGGTTCATCTGCTAGCTATTCCCCTCAAAAGGATCAAATCTGCTGAATACAGACAGCATGGGTTTTACCTGTTCATACGGCAAGTAATCGGTATTTTTGGAAATTTTAAAATTGCATTTGGTTTCATGTACATTTGGTTTTTTGTTTGGGTTGTTTAAATGGGTGGGGTTGGTTGTAGGTTTTCTCCCCTTTTTTCCCAGTGTGCTGTCCAAGTGCTTTCATGCTCGAGATCTGAAGATCAAACTCTTAACACTTTGTATATTAAGGTTTGCTTTTGCATTCATCAGTCTCTATTGGTCTTGCAAAGTCTCAATGTTGGCTCATGTACTTAACATTCATTGTACTTGATCATTCAGTTTCTTGTGACTGCTTGAATTCTGTAAAAGTTTTTTGAGTAATAAATTCATAGTGTTGTGAAACGCCTAGTATGCAATTTTTTTTTTGGTGTTTGGGAGGGGCTTGTCTTGGGTATTTCCTGTGTTTTTTCAGGTGTGAATGTTGAGCTTGGCAAGTTAGTGCACGGGATGGTCCCAGGGCTTGATGGCAACTCTTTTCAAGGTGGAAAGGAAGTCAACACAAATCCAGTCCAACTGCTTTATGGGAAGCCCATGTGAAAAGGCAAAGTCCACATTTGGTTTACTGAATTTCATTTTAATATGGTTTTATTACAAGTTTGATTATGGCATAGCTTCTTTCAAAGGAACCAGCCCAGTTTTTATTATGCTTTGCAAGCATTTCAAAATATTATTTTGAATGCTATGTGAGGGGTGGGCATGGGGTCTCCTTTTTTGCCTTTTGGTTTTTCAGAATCATAAAGCCCTTGAAGAATGCCATCTATCCAGGAAATAGCATGTCTAGGATTCAGCTGCTCCATTGAATTCCAACAGGCAGGATGACTAACTCTGAGGCAAATCTTTTAAAGTTACTTGGGCCATAACTGTGCAACTGTGCAGATGTGGATTTTTTTTTCTCCTTTTAATCTATAATGCTTTGCAAATGTAGAGCAAAAAACTGTTGTGCAATTGCACTACAAATTCCAAATTGAGTGGCTGAGTTTAGCTGTGCAACTGTGCAGCTAAAATTGGGCGATGTATTGACTAGTGTGGAAAATTTTAGTATTGGCTGGGTAGGGGGCTTTTTTTTATTCCTCTCTGCAGGAAATATATATTCCTCCAGTTATCTGATGCAAACTAGACGGGGGTCATGTGGAGCACGTAGAAACCAGGTGTCTTGTGTTTTTTATTACTTTTTTTCTTTCCATCCTTCTAAAAATGGCTAATGTAAATAACATTTGTACGCTTAATTATGTTCTTTAAGCTTTTATGGTGACAAATTCCTTTTCCATTTTGGTTTTGTATTGCAATTAGTGTGGTGGAAGTGTGCGTGTGTCTCTCTCTTGAAGCCTCTTTGTTCCAGATCACTCGTCTGTCAACTTGGTTCATAACTGCATCTGAATGCCTAGCTGTTTGTGGTCAATGACCATCCTCACTGAATGGTGATCCTTTCTCCTGTCTGCTTGAGAGCTTAATCCAAACCTCTGAAGGCCCCCTGTCAACATCCTCTGCGTGCTGTGTTGCTGTGTGCGCGTCTTTCTGTTCTGTTTCCCCCTCCATTTTCTCAGGTTAATTTTGCTAAGGGTGCAAAATTTGTCTTGAGTGTGCTGCCTTGGACAGCCCTAACTTTGATGGAGCACTGGGATATCCAGTCACTCTCTGATCAACTTGAGGCTTGTCTTGCTGCTATTTGAGCATCACTCTGCTGCTACCTGATAATGGAGTTAAGTAAACATGGTTCATTTCATGGGTATATGTAGCTTTAAATTAATTGCATGCACACCAGCTTTGCACAACAAACGTCGAGTTTCATTTAAGGCAATTCATCTGAAAGTGTAGTTGTTTTGGGTGACCTGGGGGGTGGAGGGGTCGGGGAAACACTTTCTCTCTTGTTTTTGCAGATACACCATCATGGCTCGACAAATTTTACAATCGTCCTGTAACGTTGAGTGGATGGATGTGTGGTCTTAATGTTCCTACAGTCTGGAGCTGCCAGCTGTCTTCAGTAGTAACAGTCCCTTTTTTGTATTGATTTGGATGGTTGGATAAAATAATAAAATGATGTAAGGGGTGGGGGGGTTGCCATAATCTCTCCTTTTTCTTTTTTCCTCCTTCATTGCAGCTCACAGCAGTGTGGTGATGGGAACTTTGTAAGGATTCACTGGTGAAATTGATAAGTTTGCTTCAGCCATTAAGATTGATTTCGTACTATAAAAAAAAAAAATCCAGAAGGCATTGGGGATTTGTTTGGGAAGGGACAACGTGCAACTTTTGTCTAGTTACAGGAAACGCACCGTTTGAATCACGACATACCGCGTCGGCCATGTAACTTGTCCAGTATCAAGAGGATTGCACGGTGGTAATTGCTAAATAGTTATAGCTTTCGGGGATTTGGGGGGGGTGTGTAAACATGTTCTTTTGTCTTTTCAGATATTCACATGGGAGCAATCGTGGTTGCCTGAAATGAATGGCCTTGTCTTAAACTTTGGTCAGAAATCCAGCTTGCCTTCTTGAAAGTTAAAATTTTATCTGCTTCTGTTAAGTGTTATGGGATTGTGTGGGGGAATGGGAAAACCTGTGTAGTTTCAGGAGTAAAGAAAAGCCATCGAGGAAAGGCCTGTAGAGCAGCAGTTGAGGTTTTTCTTTTCCTGAGGGAACAAACGTTCCTTCAGGTTTTGCTTTTTAGCCTCTCTCAAAAAAAAAAAAGCAAAAGACTCCGGTGGTGGCACTCCTGGTTTCTCTGGGACGGGGTTCAATTCCCTGCGGTGTCTTTGCTTTTCAAACTGCTGTTCTTACATGTTTAGCATACTTTCACTTGGTCTTCTTTTAGTTTTACTTACGGAGTTGTTAGTGTATTCATAATGTATAATGTAAACATTACCTTTTTCTGGCTGTATAGCATAGACACCGATGACTGTGTTCAGTAAATATTTACTCAATGTTTCCTTCTTGAATAAATTCAATGCTTGTACCTCCACTGCTCATTCAAGTGCACATCTAGACAATGGTGCAATGTGTGAAATCACAATTGTATTACAGGCTGTCTGTAATTGTATAAAGTCTACAGAAACTGGCATGACTTGTGCATAAAATGTTTGTGTAATGAGTGTACCCTGTACATAAAATGTTCAACTTATTAAAGTGTCAATCTTGTGCATCTTAACTTGTGTTTACAATAATTGTTTCAATAATTTAAAAATATTAAAATAAAAAGTATTTCTGATTTTTGCTCTCTGATGCCCATCTTATAGTCCAACCTCTATTGTAATCGGATGTACTTGTATATATTTTAAATAATCCCACTGTACTGGAGCAACCTTGTTGGATAATGTAGTTGGCAATACTTGCATACTGCATTGGATCCCTTATCAATTTCTTAGGGATAAGAAAATCATACTATTCTCAGCTGATCAGTGGTACTGCAAATATTGTAAAATGCCCAGTCTCATCAAACACTGCCCTTTTTCTTAATGTGTAGGCTATGCTACATGATGGCACTCAACGTCTTCCTTACCTGCTTGATGTGGTTTGTTTTTTAAAAGAAATCTCAGCATTTTGGGTTTATAATCTAAACTAATATACTGTTTTCCTCCTAGAATATTGTATAGACTTTTTTTTCTGTAGCTCTTAAATTTTTATATTAAACCTTATTTTGTGAGAGAAGGAAGTATGGTCACCCACAAACTTTTTGACCGCAAAGACACATTGGATCTAGTTTCTTTTTTTCTGAACACTTGCCCATTTATGTGACGCGTATATAAAATGTACTGTTAAAAGGTGTGAAGGTCTAAATCATGTAACGTTCAAAATCTGCCATTTTTAATCTGCCAAGTTGACTCAATTTTACTTAATTTTATATGAATTTGTAAAAGTACTGTTAAATACTGTTGCAGTATGAAATTAATTAGAAACCGTTCCTTATGTTAATACAGCAGTCAATAACGCAGTGCAATAGTCCAGTGTCCATGCAACATATCTTTATAAAAATGTAATTGAAGAGGAAAGTAAAAGCCTGAACAATTAAAAATCATAAACTTAAAAATCATAAGTCACAAATATTCACCAAGTTCACAAACTTCCAAGACAAACTGATTTTAGAAATGCATCATTGTTTTTCTATGGCAAGAAAGCTTAGAAGTGGTAGAAATTAAAAATAAATTTAATTTGTATTTAAACAAGCATCTGAACTCACCCAGCTTTTCTCCACATGCCCCCTCCGCAGCGCCCCCTTGCGGTGATTTCCTCGCTCCGGTGTTAGACCGGTTACTAGCGCTGCTCTACTCAGTGTTTAATGCACTGCAAACGATTGAAGGATGTGGTCTTTTTTTTCGAGAGATCCCGTTAAAGACTTCAACTATGAAATTTTATCAGACAATCAAGACAAAACGGGCATATGGACTCTTCATCGTGGGAAACGCAAGGTGAGAGATTGAGAGGCTGTTATTAAAAAACGCTGTTCTGTGCGTGTGACAACAGGCCGCGACGTGCATCCTCGGGCTAGAGTTATGTAGCTATCCGGTTAGCATTCACGGCAGCTCCTGCAATATTATTAACAACAAACGACTTGACAGCTTATTCTTCAAGCTTGTTTATCTCTCACGTAATTGACATTCATGTAGTTATTTATGTGGCGTTTGTTTTCGAAACGTTTCGAAGTGAAACCGTCTTTAGAAGACTTTTGTAATCAGCCACGTAGGTTAGCATCTCGCCACGTCAGTCAGTAAACAGTGGCAGCTAAACTAGCTGTAAGCTGGATAAGCTAGCTAGTATTAGCATTAGCGTTAAATCCTGATTGTCTCGACCAGCCTTGAAAATACACACACATAGATATCCTTTATGCAGAAGTAATAAACATTTGAGTCCATTTATATGTCTGTGTAAAAGTCAATCGATCAGAGTTTTGCCCATTGAGTTACAGGAGATTGTGCAGTTTTTTTCTATTAATTGCATTTTACTCCTTGGTTCATCTCCACTATAGCTGCATTGTCTAATTAAAACATTCAACTTTGTGTGTCTGGTGTGTTTTTAATTGTTAAAAGCGACAGTGTAACTCCTTTACAGATAGAATCAGTATCAGAATAAGAATGTGTCAGTCTGATGCTGAGCACCAGAACCACTGAACTGGTAGCAGACTGGATTTGATGTATTTGATGTAATAAAATATATTCTGTTGACACATGTTCAGACTAATGAAACTCAGATACTGCGTGAGAAGTGAAGGACGTCTCCTGTCCATATGATTGTCCATATATATGTCGTCCATATGGTTGAATTTAAACTTTCTGTGCATTTCCTCTGTAGACAACTGGGGAGCCGGTGTCTGTGTTTTTGTACGAAGTGGCCCAGGGTACAGAGGAGCAGACACAGCTGGCCAAAGCAGCATTCAAGCGCATGAAGACGTTGCGGCATCCCAACATCCTGGCTTATGTAGATGGACTGGAGGTGAGTACCGATGAAGGCGTACAGGGAGAACATACAGCAGTGCTGACTCATCCAGCATCACGAAAAACTCAGTGCAGTTCATTGTCCTCCCTATAATATCATCTGATGATGCGATGAGGAACATTTTTTACATTTGGTTGCTTGTAGTCAACACTAGAATCGTTAGCTCTCTTCTTTAATTTCAGGTTCATAAATTAACTTGTAATATGAGTGCACTATATAGTTACACAGTGTTTTTTAAACCAGCCACGAGCATTGTGCGGTAATGTCTGACATTTGTTTACTTTACAGTGTGTTTTAGTTTATTTAATACATCAACCTACAATTATTTTGGGCTTCAATATCATGGCACTTTGAATTGTTCATATTTACCAGCTGCAAACTGCAGGGTGACCGTTTGTTTTGTTTACTGTAAGTTTAATTAAATTGCGGGGGAAATCATTTTGAGGGATAATATGCATGCACAAATGGTGTCTAGGATAACTATTTCTGTTTATATAATGTCTTGCAATATTGACATTTTATTAATATATGAAGTTTTCTTGCTTTTATATATATACATATATATACATATATATATATATATATATGTGTATATATATATATACATATATATATATATAATGTGTGTGTGTGTGTGTATGTATATATATCATATCAATATAAGTAATAGATTCCTGTTCCCACTGCTGGTTTATTACCTGACTGAGTTTTTGATGCATCATTATATCATACCAAAGAAATATAACATGGTTAATAAGACATGCTCTAGTAGGACAATCATCAGTGATGGTGTGCGATGCAGACTGATGCAAGGCAGACATACTGTTACCGTCCCATCGTTTATTTTTCATGACCACATGTATCAACGTATTTTGATTCCTCTTGTACCACAACAATTGAAAGTGTGGACAATCCCAAAAAAATCCCTCCTTCGAAAAAAAGTTAAATGAACGTATCCTGATGAAAATGCCACCACATCAACAATTTCTCTTGTTTGTTTCTTCTGACTACTCAGAAGTGAGCATTCAGCAGTGACATGGTATAAATTCATCTAAAAGTATATGATTAAACAAATAGAGACACTCATGTTTAAAATGTTATTTGTCTCATGTGTCTGATGGCAGACAGAGAAAAGCTTGTACCTGGTCACAGAACCGGTGACTCCACTTGCAGCACATTTGAAAACTCAGGATGAGAAGGGTGGGTCAGGAGAGCTGGAGATTTCTTGGGGCATTCATCAGATTGTGGTGAGTAAATGAAGTCTATCACACACTAGTACACATTCCTGTGTACGTAACTGACACAAACTTAATATTTGACCTTTCCTGGTAATCACTTGGGCTTTGTGCTTTTCTGATTTTTCTCATTCCTCTTTATTTAGAAAGCACTGAGTTTTTTGGTGAATGACTGCCATCTCCTGCACAACAACCTTGGGATGTGGGCTGTGTTTGTGGATCGAGCTGGAGAATGGAAGCTAGGGGGGCTGGATTATGTGACCTCAGACCAAGGAGAACCTTCCTCATTACCCCCTGCTAAAGTAGTGAACCCAGAACTAGAGAAATATGACCCACCGGAAGGCTCCAAAAGTACAGGAGAGAAATGGTAAGTGGGATATTGACAAAGAGGAACTTAAGCAGAGCTGCTTCTGCGAGCCAACAGAAATAAAGTAGCAAAAGCCCAAAGCTTTCATAGTTTTCCGAATAGTAGAAGGATGTTCTCTGTCCAGTATGTTACAGATCATTGTAAAAATGTCTAATGTTTTGTGTCATCACAGGTCAGGCGATGTGTGGAGGCTGGGTTGTTTAATTTGGGAGGTGTTTAATGGACCTCTGCCTCGTGCCTCATCTCTGCGATCACTTGGCAAGGTAATGTAACTAGCAAACCTGATTCAAAGTAGATAATAACTATAAGCTTGTTTTGCATTGATATATTGCTTAAAATATGGGGGGGGGGGGGGGTTGGACCTGGAATTTGTTTGTTTGTTTGTTTGTTTGTTTGTTTGTTTGTTTATTGGAGCTTGATATTTTTTATTTTTTATTTTTTTTTTATTTTTTTTGCATAAAGTTACTTTATCAGTGATGTAAGTCTTTTAACGGGAAAACAGTTGAATTCTACCTCAATTGTAATTGTATGCATATTTAGAAATTATAAGAACACCCAGATATTTTTTGTTTGTTTGTTCGATTGTTTTTGAATGTGTGCAAATTTTCTGTTTGTTAGATCCCAAAGCAGTTAGTAACACATTATTGTGAGCTGGTAGGTGCAAACCCAAAAGCTCGGCCCAACCCGGCCCGCTTCCTGCAGAACTGCCGCACTCCTGGAGGCTTTCTAAGCAACAGTTTTGTGGAGAGTAACCTGTTTCTGGAGCAGATCCAGGTAGATCCTTACCACCGTGTACTTACGATTTCTCTTCCTAATTAAGATTTACTTCTTACATGCTAAAGATTGAACATGAGTTTTTGTGGGCATTTGCCTTGCAGATGCTTATTTTAATTTAAGATATGACACGTCTTTTTGTTCAGATTAAAGAGACGGCAGAGAAACAACAGTTTTTCCAGGACTTGAGTGACAATCTTGACTCTTTCCCTGAAGATTTCTGCAAGCATAAAGTCCTGCCTCAGCTCCTCACAGCGTTTGAGTTTGGCAATGCTGGTGCCGTAGTTTTAACACCACTTTTTAAGGTAATGTTTTTATGGTGATTGGGTGAATTTTAGTCATATTTTGCTTTTGTTATTTCAGGCAAAATTTGTCAGTCAGGCAAAATGATTATTATTTTGGAAAAAGTTATCTATATAATCCTTTAATCGGTATTGCGATATTGGCTTTGCAATGCTGAAATGTCAGACTGTTGCGCTAAGCAGTTCCCATTTGGATGGATGAAGACATCTGCATGGTGTAGTAATGCTGAAGGTTTGATATAGCAGGAATTAGGAAACAAATAGAAAACCAAAAATTGTGTGTATGTTTTATTTAATTTTTTTTGTGGAATCTAACACGTCCATAAACAATGGGATGGACTAACACATCAGCACTGCTCCCATTTCAAGAGTGATGATGTGGCACAATACTGTCTCTGTATTGTGTTTCCTGTCAGTCTGATGTGTGTGTGTATATATATATATATATATATATATATATATATATATATATATATATATATATATATATATACACACACACATTTATATCTGGCAAAAATCTTTTCCATAAAGGAAAAGTAGTGGCATGTAGTATGTAAGAATTATACAATGGATTGACTTAAAGTACAGATTAAACCATTATTAACGTTCTCTGCGATGTGTTTGACCTCAGGTGGGAAAGTATTTGTCCGCAGAAGAATACCAACAGAAAATCATCCCCGTCATAGTGAAGATGTTTTCCTCTACTGATCGTGCAATGAGGATACGGCTTCTGCAGCAGGTCACCATTCACATGCAGACTTAATTTATTCATAAGCAGATAAGCAACGGCATGTGTCTTGTCTCTTGCCCTTTTTCTTATTGTCTTGTATTCTAACACAGATGGAGCAGTTTATTCAATATTTAAATGATGCAGCAGTCAATTCCCAGATCTTTCCTCACGTAGTTCACGGATTCACAGACACAAATCCAGCCATCAGAGAGCAGACGGTCAAGGTATTGGCTCACTTGGTTAAAATCTTCTTTTTTATTTTATTTTATTTTTTTAAAACTCTGATTCGAGAAGGCTGCAGTATTGTGTAATGTTCCTTGCTAGAACATGTGGTTTAACTGCAGGGAAATGATTGCTTGTGAAGAGATTTTAGGCTATACAGGACCTTTTAAAGTGTTTGATCAGACGTTCTGTTCGTTTTCCTCTCTGTAGTCCATGCTTCTGTTGGCTCCCAAGCTGAACGAGGCCAACTTGAACCAGGAGCTGTTGCGTCACTTCGCAAGGCTGCAGTCAAAAGATGATCAGGGTCCCATCCGCTGCAACACCACCGTTTGCCTGGGAAAGATCGCCCCCTATCTTAATGCTAGTGTAAGTTATTTACAAAACTCTGCCCTTCTTCACATCCTCCATCTTTTCCCCCAAACCCAACAGCAAGCTAACTATGTGCTCTACATTATAATATTACAATATTGATAAACATTTCAGACTCTCTCTGTTACTTCTCTGGTCATTTTCTTAAGACTCCTTTGTATCGCAATCCAGTGTAACAAACATTTTATAGTATAGTATAAACAAGTTAAACTAGTATAGTATTCAATAGTATATACTTAAAAAAGTATAGAATTATCTGCTTTTGTTCTGATTATCAGCAACCCAGCTGTAGGCTTAACTCCTTCTCCATTACATAACGTTTCCCTTCCTCTTTATGATGATATGTCTACATATATATATGTGTGGTGTGTGCATATTTAAATGACGGACAAGTGGGTAGCTCCACTTTCGTTATATAAAAGCTGACTGATTAGATATTAGCACATTTGACAATTTTTAAAGTAGTTTTATGTCAATGTCGGTCCAGCACTATCAGAAATATCACAGATGGTGTTTTTTTCTATCTGCAATCTGGATCAGATGCGTCAGCGGGTGTTAATCTCAGCATTCACCCGTGCCACTAAAGATCCGTTTCCTGCATCGCGTGCAGCAGGAGTACTGGGCTTTGCTGCCACACACCACTATTACAGTGTGGGTGAGTGTGCGATGCGCATCCTGCCCACCCTCTGCCCACTCACTGTGGACCCTGAAAAGAACGTCCGAGACCAGGTGACCCACCTCTCTTTGAGCCTGGCACTCATACTTCAATTGTCTGCTACACTCCAGTAGTATTGGGCTGATGTTTTTTTTTCCTGTTATCCAATAGGCATTTAAAGCCATTAAAAGTTTCCTAAATAAGCTGGAGACTGTTTCAGAAGACCCGACCAAGCTAGCTGAAATAGGTAAGACTTATCGAACCATAAAATCTATTTTTCAACTTTAACATCCATGCAGATAACTGACATCGCTTAGCTTTATCTTATTAGTAACTATACTGCTGTGTGTTCTGTCCTTTTCAGAAAAGGATGTGAGTGCGTCTGCACAGGCAAGTAGTTCAGCAGCAACGTGGGCTGGCTGGGCAGTAACAGGAGTCTCCTCTCTTACCTCCAAACTCATTCGCAATGCTCCTGCAGGCACTGAGGGGGCAACAGCCGAAAACGCCCCATCTGTTCAACCTGCAGCTGCTACCAGTGCTACAAATACAGCAGGTAAATACATTTCGCTGTCATATTCTGCTCTCTGACCTAATTTGCTGAATACTTTTGTAGTTCTGTTCTGCATTTTCTTTGATTATTCATTCTGCTTTATCAGATTCAGAGGCAAAAGCACACACAACCTCTGTTTCTTCCTCAACTACCGTTACTAACAAAACAGAGGACACACATCCTACAGAACAGACAGAAGAGCCGGTCGGAGATCGGTGGGACGAAGAGGATTGGGGAAGCCTTGAGGTGATTGTTTCAGCAGCCTTTTTCACATAAGCATGGCATTATAGCTTTTCATCTGTTCATCCAAATCAGAATCAACCAGCAGGTTGAGAAGAGTGCTTTTTGAGTTATTATAGCCTTCCTGTCAGCTAGAACTATCTCTTCAGGCCTCATCGGCAAGGTGTTTTTACTCACAGGTCTGCTGCTTTTTTACTTTTTATTTATTTAATTAATTAATTAATTAATTAATTAATTAATTAATTAATTAATTAATTAATTAATTAATTAAACTCAATACAGTTTGTCTGGCACCAGTAGTCCTGGACAGTCAGACTCGGTGATCACGTTTTACCCTCCTTTTGATGTTTCTGAGGCTCTTGTCGAAACTATACTTAACAAAATTATAAACCCAACACTTTTGTTTTTGCCCCAATTTTCATGAGATGAACTCAAAGATTTGAGACTTTTCCTCTGTACACAAAAGGCCTATTTCTCTCAAATATTGTTTAAAAATCTGTCTAAATGTATGTTAGTGTGCACTTCTCCTTTGCCGAGATAATCCATCCACCTCACAGGTGTGGCACATCAAGATGCTGATATGCAAACCACTTACCCACATGAAGCCATACACGCTGTCTGGCATCTGCCCTGTACGGTGAAAACCGGGATTCATCTGTGAAGAGAACAATTCACCAAAGTGCCAGATCACAGAGAATGTAAGCTTTTTCCCACTGCAGTCAGGTCGAGACCCCGATGAGGAAGACGAGCATGCAGATGAGCTTTCCTGAGATGGTTTCTGACAGTTTGTTCAGATATTCTTTGGTTATGCAAAGCAATTGTTGCAGCTGTCCGGGTGGCTGGTCTCAGACGATCTTGGAGGTGAAAATGCTGGGTGTGGAGGTCCTGGGCTGGTGCGGTTGTGAGGCCGGTTGGATGTACTGCCAAATTCTCTGAAACGCCTTTGGAGAAGGCTTATGGTAGAGAAACGAACATTCAATTCACGGGCAACAGCTCTGGTGGACATTCCTGCAGTCAGCATGCCAGATGCACGCTCCCTGAAAACGTGCCACATCTGTGACATTGTGCTGTGTGATAAAAACATTATAGAGTGTCCTTTTATTGTGGCCAGCCTAAAGCACACCTGTGCAATAATCATGCTGTCTAATCAGCATCTTGATATGCCACATCTGTGGGGTGGATTATCTCAGCAAAGGAGAAATGCTCACTAACACAGATTTAGGTTTTTTTACACCTGGTCACTTCATCCGTTCTGAAACGGTTTCGAGACGGATATAAATCCGATCCCTCAAACCACTTCAGGAGGTGGTCTGGAACGCATTTCAGATGAAACTGGACAGGTGTAAATGCATGTGGTTGTTCAAGCCACATACGTCAACGCTATACTCCTCCCAAAGAGAAGTACGTCACTCGCAGGTGACTCGCGAGTCGTGCATCGCGCTAGAAACAAATATGTTTTCCCACCAGCGCTGGCTCCGAATCTTTCACCCAGGTGTCTCATTGGGTCTTAAAATGCACTGCTGCCAGCGAAAATGCAGCAAACAGTAAATGCTGTTTTTTGTAGCAACCGCATACACCAAAGCGTGTTCCATTTCAATTACCTCCGAAATGAGGTGAAATATATTTGCATTTTGGGTGGGAGTAGAAAGATCGGATTGATATCCGATTCGCCGAGACGCATTTATGTGGCATAATGTAAATGGAACAGTTTTAACAAATCAGATAGCTATCGGATCAGAGAAAACACACGAAGTGACCAGGTGTAAAAAGAACCTTTGACAGATTTGTGAACATTATTTGAGAGAAATAGGCCTTTGGTGTACATAGAAAATCTTTGAGTTCAGCTCATGAAAAACAAAAGTGTTTATAATTTTGTTCAGTTTATGATGTGAAGGTATTTCCAGTAAGTAGAAAGTGATTGTATTTTAACTTTGCTGTGTGCTCTTAGGACGCGGAGAAAGCGCAAACAGATCCAGATGACTGGAACTCTGATTGGTCTACTATGTCTTCAACACAGAAGAAAAGCGGTGTATGTACATTAGGATTTTTTTGTGTGACCATATACAGAATTTAATTAGCACAGCGTTAATGTCAGAAGTAAAGTCAAATTTGGACTATGTGGTTTAGTATGTGCTAATAAAATTAGAAATGAAATCAAGATATCAAGACACAATATAAGAAAAAATTTCCAATTCTAACATTGAACATTCACATTATTCATTATAAAAATTACTTAGTCACAAGTAATTGTTGCTAAGGTTCAGAGGACTTGTCAAATTTTAATATACTTTCTTTGAAGACCCTGTCATTTATGAAACATTGATTTTTTGTTTTGTTTTGTTTTTTTTTTTAATCGCAGGGGGGGCAGACTTCTGTTGCCATGAAAAAGCAGAGCTCTGATTGGAGCAGCTCTGGATGGGATGCTGATGATAGCTGGTCTAACGAGAAGGATACGGATGGTCAGGGCCAGAGTTCACCAGCAGATGAGGGATGGGGCAACGACTGGGAAGATGATGGGGCGCTGGCAGAAAGTTTTGCCCAATCACCACACAGCACTGCTTTATCTGGATCTTCAGGCGTTCTTCCTAAAACTGCTAGTGCTAGCTCTGGACAGGAAGGCTTGCGACTGACTAGTGAATATAACTGGGACAGTTCAGGTGCAAAAGGAACAACATCTGACCTGTTCTCCGGCATTTCCCAGAGGGCCGGCTCTGCTTCAGCTGCTGTGGTGAGGAGATTGACAGCAAGAATGTTTGGAGAAATGAAAGCAAGATATGTTTCTGTGACATAAAAGAGTGATTTGGTGTGTTTGTTTGTGTTTTTCTTTCTAGAAGCCTGAAGATGGCTGGGGAGCGAATGCTGGAGGTGACTGGGGGACAGAGAACTGGGAGTCCTTGGATGGTGATCAGGGTTAGTTTCACTAGTAGCTGCATTTTCGAATTGTCAGGAAGGTTTCAAAATCAAAACGTACTTAAGTATTATCTGTTTTTATGAAATTGTTCAACCGCTCAGTATATGAATATCAATGTATGTGAATTTTATCAAGACATTCCAATGTCACTTTCAATGGTGTAGGTGATTTTTAGTGCTTATGAAGTCTTATATATTTCATTTATGCTTTTTTACAGAAATTAAAAAATATCTATATTTTAGTTTAAAGGAAATTATTTTGTCCTATTCCAATCGATGCAGAAACATACATTACTACAGGCTGGGATCAAAACAAAAATAGAAAGAATAAATTGATAAATGTTCTGATCTAAAAAAAAAAAAAAAAAAGAAGGTAGGTAGGTTGTGTTTTAATGTTTTTCTGACCCTTTTCTTATGTAGGAGTCAGTAAAGTTTCAGTAGTGATTACGTCGTTCTGTCATTATTTCCACTTGGATTTTTTTCTCAGGAACAGGAAAAGACATTCTAACCGTATAGAGCTTTGTGGTAATAATGTACCATTAGTTTTTAAAGTGTTGTTTGTATCCTATTTTAGGTTTTAGTAAGGCTGAATTAGCCAAGAAGAAACGGGAGGAAAGAAGGAAAGAGCTGGAGGCCAAACGAGCAGAGAGAAAGGCAGCCAAAGGTCCCCTTAAATTGGGTGCACGCAAACTGGACTGAAAGAGAACTGTCCTGGAACAGAGTGAGTCAGGTTTGAGAATCATGGTGGACCAGCAGCTGAACAGAGACGGAAGGAAATTTGGTCAGTGCTATTCTTAAGGCAAAATTCCATGATGCCCCATTGGTGGAATGAAAGTTCCAAGCTGTTATTGGCTGTTGGACAGGGTGGGGTGAAAGGGTGACATCATACTGTCCAGCCAGTATCCAAGACATGTCTGAATAATGGACCATACACCCTAAACTGACTTAAGTTATCTCCTGATATTAGAATAGAGAAATTACTCGGTTTTTTTTTTTACAGTATCGATACATCACTTGTGCATGGACACTTGTTGGTAAATGGCACTGGGAGTTAAACACTTTTTTTTTTATATTAAAAAATATATGTTCTTCAACCTTGGTAATGTAGTATGTGTGTATGTTGAATATACACTTCATACTGTATTCTCCTGTCCCTGAATGAACAGTTATGATCTTTGGCCCAGACTGGAAGGCTGCTTGTATGTGTGTAGCAATCACAATCCTGTGACAATCCCAGGTTGACTTATAACTCCATAATTCCAGTGCATGTATGAATAATAATATATGTTACAAAACAAAATATCTGATACCTGCTGTGATGGGACCCATGAACATGTGCGAAGAGATTATTCTCTGTTTTTATTGTGCCTTTTTCATTTCCTTTGAGGCTGAGCTGAGATGCTTGAACAATGTTTTTTTTTTTTTTTGTATTTTGTGTTGATTATTTCAGTCTGAATGTTAGTTTTATGATAGGTGCAATATCTTACGAAAGACAAATCCTGTATTACATACACACATTACACCCTTAAGTAATTATATTAATAAAATCCTAAGGGAGCTTGTCTCTTCAGATGAACTTCTGCCATTTTGCTGAAATGAATTGTTTTCTCCTCCCAGGCCATTCACTAGGCAGTAACAAATTCCTCGTCCAGGTGGACTTGAACGACAGGATTTTTTTAAAACACACTAAATATAGAAGGGGTGTGTTTGTTTGTTTATATAATCTTTGAATCGAACAGCTAGGATGAGGATAGCAAGGTCAGTCCTAAAGAAAATATTGTTCACATATTTGTAAAAATAATCAGCAATGGGTTTTAATTTGATACCACAACATTTTGCCAGCGATTACAATTTTTTTTTTAAAGAATGTTTTATATGTTTATATTTTAGCCTTTTTATGGCTTTACCTCTTAGTGTTAACACTGAAAAAAAGCCTTACCAAATAAACATTTTTATTTAAGATAACATTTTAATCTTTTTAATTGGAAGACCATGTGTAAATTGTGTACCAAATAAGTCAGTCTGAATGTGGTGTTATAGAAACATAAAATTGAAACTAAAGTCAATTTAAACTTAACTTTATTCAGACATGTAAAAGTACAGCAATATATATTTTCCCTTTACTGTCTTAATAAACATTGCTTTCAACCCATGACTTAAATTAGTAGCTCATCAGAAACAGACAAATGTTGGACCAGTGGTTTAAGGGTCATCTTGGTTTTTGTTAGCGTTTCTCATCCTGACGGAAATGAGATTTGTAATTATCAGAGATTTATAATACTTGGACTTCATCCCTATAAATATATATAAATATAGCCGTACATTCTTGAACTACAGTATCAAACCCTATTTAACCACTTGTATGCACCATGATATGTCCTATACAATATCAAAATGTATTTGTTTAAGGATGTTGGTTTTGGCCTACAGTGCCTTGCGAAAGTATTCGGCCCCCTTGAACTTTGCGACCTTTTGCCACATTTAAGGCTTCAAACACCCATACAATCATGAAGTGGAACGAAATTTATTGGATATTTCAAACTTTAACAAATCAAAAACTGAAAAATTGGGCGTGCAAAATTATTCGGCCCCCTTAAGTTAATACTTTGTAGCGCCACCTTTTGCTGCGATTACAGCTGTAAGTCACTTGGGGTATGTCTCTCTCAGTTTTGCACATCGAGAGACTGAAATTTTTGCCCATTCCTCCTTGCAGAACAGCTCGAGCTCAGTGAGGGTGGATGGAGAGCGTTTGTGAACAGCAGTTTTCAGTTCTTTCCACAGATTCTCAATTGGGTTTAGGTCTGGACTTTGACTTGGCCATTCTAACACCTGGATATGTTTATGTTTGAACCATTCCATTGTAGATTTTGCTTTATGTTTTGAATCATTGTCTTGTTGGAAGACAAATGTCCATCCCAGTCTCAGGTCTTTTGCAGACTCCATCAGGTTTTCTTCCAGAATGGTTCTGTATTTGGCTCCATCCATCTTCCCATCAATTTTAACCATCTTCCCTGTCCCTGCTGAATAAAAACAGGCCCAAACCATGATGCTGCCACCACCATGTTTGACAGTGGGGATTGTGTGTTCAGGGTGATGAACTGTGTTGCTTTTATGCCAAACATAACGTTTTGCATTGTTGCCAAAAAGTTCAATTTTGGTTTCATCTGACCAGAGCACCTTCTTCCACATGTTTGGTGTGTCTCCCAGGTGGCTCGTGGCAAACTTTAAACGACACTTTTTAAGGATATCTTTAAGAAATGGCTTTCTTGCCACTCTTCCATAAAGGCCAGATTTGTGCAGTATACGACTGATTGTTGTCCTATGGACAGAGTCTCCCACCTCAGCTGTAGATCTCTGCAGTTCATCCAGAGTGATCATGGGCCTCTTGGCTGCATCTCTGATCAGTCTTCTCCTTGTATGAGCTGAAAGTTTAGAGGGACAGCCAGGTCTTGGTAGATTTGCAGTGGTCTGATACTCCTTCCATTTCAATATTATCGCTTGCACAGTGCTCCTTGGGATGTTTAAAGCTTGGGAAATCTTTTTGTATCCAAATCCAGATTTAAACTTCTCCACAACAGTATCTCAGACCTGCCTGGTGTGTTCTTTGTTCTTCATGATGCTCTCTGCGCTTTAAACGGACCTCTGAGACTATCACAGTGCAGGTGCATTTATACAGAGACTTGATTACACACAGGTGGATTCTATTTATCATCATTAGTCATTTAGGTCAACAGTGGATCATTCAGAGATCCTCACTGAACTTCTGGAGAGAGTTTGCTGCACTGAAAGTAAAGGGGCCGAATAATTTTGCACGCCCAATGTTTCAGTTTTTGATTTGTTATAAAAGTTTGAAATATCCAATAAATTTCATTCCACTTCATGATTGTGTCCCCCTTGTTGTTGATTATTCACAAAAAATTACAGTTTCATATCATTATGTTCAAAGCCTGAAATGTGGCAAAAGGTCGCAAAGTTCAAGGGGGCCGAATACTTTCGCAAGGCACTGTATATCTTTGTAGATTATTGGTAAGACCAACACTTATTTGGCAGTAGAGTAAGAAGTGATAAATAATTGTGCTTAATTAAACTCCAGTTGTATCGCAGAATTAGATCTCTTTAGTGGTTGGCTGATTATTGCATAAAAGGCATACTTCTAGTCAGAAGGCTTGCTGGTGTTTTTCTTTACAGCTTCTCCCCATCTGAGGTTTCACTGAGTATTCTTCTTCTCCTTATTTCCTGAACCAAAAAAGGCTGCTGCAAGAGCAACCACTCCGAGACCAACGACTGTAGCAATACCCACACCTGCTCCCACTTCCACAGCTTTACGCACCTGCAAATAGCACAAATGTAGTAAAGTGAGAGTAATTAAAATAATTACAGCAGCTTCATTTGATATTTTTATACAAGGTCACTTTGTTGTCTCATAACAATCTCATAAATGGATTTTATACCTGCCGAGATTCTGCCTTGCCATATCTCAGTTCAGTTGCAAAATGCTCACAATTGCTTCTGAACACACAATAGGGCAGCTCCCGCCCCAAAAGGCTGTGTGCTTCACGGATGATGGCACGGACAGGACGTGGCTCATATTTATCATCCAGTAGATTGTTAACTTTGTACTCATCATCGCCGACCACATACCAGAGCTCCTCCTTCTTTACCAACGCCTTGTCATACAGCACAGACATCATGCTGCTGGCACCAGCATGGGCGTGTTCAGCTACGGTGTACACAGGGACAGTATAAAATCTCATATTACAAAAATTACACTTACATATAAAGTAAAGAAAGTGGAAGGATTGTTGTGGAAATTTTATTATAAATAAGCACACTAGTATGTGGTATGTACATGGGCAAGAGTAAAATGGTGTCTCAATTTATTGTATGTTGTTGCACAACAGGTCCCAACACTCCTCGTGTAGCATGAGAGTAACAGCCCTGATAATTTGTTACACTCAGCTTTTATAAACATGATTCAGACACAGAATCTAAAGAATGTAAAACTTCCTCTACCATTGGCTAGACGAACAACTCCTTATCATCTCCTGATAAGGATAATCTTACCCTTACCAAGTTCTGCCTAGAGTTGTTTATGAGCTCATTGTCTCCAGCTCATTTTGACCCTGTAATATTTTATACAAACAATCTCTAGTAAAAAACCAACTACCATTTCTACCAACTTCAAAGAAAATACTTTTTTCCCCAGTCAACTTGTACACTTTATTGTTTTTCATTTTAAACCAGCTACTTGGCTATATTTAGTTCCAGTCCACTAATCTGATTGGTCAATCAGTGTTCCAAGATATTTCCTATAACCACACTGGGACTGTTTAATAAATCTTCCTAGTTTTAGAGAACAATGGCTGACTTGGTAAGCCATACATTTCAGGAATACTAGTTTTGAATTTGAAAGCTTGTCAAATAAAATGGTAGAATAGACTACAATTTTCCCAAAAACACTATTTTGCTAGAGCAGAGCAAATATAAACAGCACATTTGCCTATACCGTGTCCACGTTGTCACTTAATCAGTATTAACTTCTTGCTCATTAACTATTACGAATATGAAGTCTATATAAATTATTTTCCCTGCTTTCTTGAGTCATATCATTTTTCTATTCTCTCTAAACACAGTTTTGATGCCATAACCAAAGGACGAGTTGTAATTCATTTTCTTTAAAAAAAAAAAATCAAACAAACAAAAACACTTTGTAAATGATTACAGCAGTGAGCTTATAACTTCAGGCACCATATTGAGAAGGCATTTGCTTCTTTCCCTGAAAAGAGTTGCAACACTTTTCACATTTTGCTTCCATTTACTGAGTCTGGGTGCCTCAAAGTGTTTTCCTCGGTACACAAATTTTATAGACACACAAAAATAATAATTAATTGATTGATTAATTAATTAATTAAATAGGTCCAATTCTACTTTTATCATAATTACATATACACACGCATACATACACACACACTTTTATATAGGTATATATAAAAGTACCTAGATGTGCCATATATATATATATATATATATATATATATATATATATATATATATATATATATATATATATATATATATAAAACTTAAAAGGTGTTGTGAAATATTTTAATTTGTATTATTTTAAGCAGACTCACATGGTGGTGCCAGGTGAATGATGTATCCATCACCAACATAAATGCCCCAGTGCTGGTAGTTACCACGGTAGATTTCTATCAAGTCACCTGGCTGTGGTTTCTCTTCACACTGAGTCACAAACAACTTCAGGTCAACATTTAAAGCCTGTCTTAATTCACCGGTATTTTTTTTGTTCAACTCAAACATTATTACCTTTACAAAAGTAGTAGTTAAACCGTTATAGTGGTACAGAAAGGGAGGGTTTGGTGCAGCTTTAATGTAGATCTAGTGTATAAGTTTACGCACCTGTCCTGGCGCCATCTTCATGCACAGAAAAGTGTATAGAGACAAAAACAAGTTCTGACCAAAGCTTTTGGTTTCGCTTCCGGAGTCTGTTATGAGATTACAAACAAATGAATAATTAAAACTAATTAAAATAATAATAATTTAAATAAAAACGTACTACTACTAACACTACTGAGAAAAATAAATTAGATTACTTTTAATTGGCTAAATATATGTGTATGTGTACAGTGAGACACATCCTGTGTTTATGCCACTTCACTGCCGCTAAATGATGTGACACGTCGATGCAATTTTGCAGTAAAGTGCCTAGATGTGCCAAAGGTATAAAAATCAACAATAAAGCACTTACCACCACCAGGACAGGACTGATTCTCTGTAATGGAGTCTGTTTCTCTTTGCCGTAAACCGAGCAGCGGTTTTAAATGTCATCAGCTGACGTGCCGCAAAACACCGGGTGTCGTTTTAAAGAGTTCGCTACCACATTCACACACTAACTCCTTCCTGTGCTGCTGCAGTTTATAGATGATGGCAAAATGGAGCAAGTGACGTGGATGTATTATAGAATGGATGTGTTATAGGACTGATGTGTTATAGAATGGATGTGTTATAGGACTGATGTGTTATAGAATGGATGTGTTATAGGATGGATGTGTTATAGATGTGTTATAGGACGAATGTGTTATAGGACGGATGTGTTATAGGAATGCTGTGTTATAGAATGGATGTGTTATAGGACGGATGTGTTATAGGAATGCTGCGTTATAGAATGGATGTGTTATAGGACGGATGTGTTATAGGAATGCTGTGTTATAGACTGGATGTGTTATAGGACGGATGTGTATAGATTTGTTATAGGACGGATGTGTTACAGGACGGATGTGTTACAGATGTGTTATAGGAATGCTGTGTTATTGGACGGATGTGTTATAGGAATGACGTGTTATAGAATGGATGTGTGAATGGATGCATGGGCGTAAATCCCGGGGGGGACGGGGTGGGACAGACTCACATGGTGGTGCCAGGTGAATATATGTATGTACACCTAAATAATTGAGTTTTTAAAAAAAAGCATTTAGAAACAGTTGAGTTCCCCCTCCCCTTCCTCACAGTGATTTGTAGGGGATTTTATTCACTTTAATTAAAGCGATTCTCTTTAATGTAGTTGATGCAGACTCATTCATAAATTAGTTGCGGCAAAAATGCTGATTACCGATGTAATTTTTCATGAATCTGCTATATTATCGATTAAAATATTACTTCTCTAGTTAACGTTACCTTGTTTACTATAGCTTGTTACATAGTGCACTGCAACTAACACGCCAAAGCCGATTCCCATACATTGTTTTATTTGGGACGACTTGGCATAATGTTAACTTAACATTAACAGCCACAATTAGCATATTGTTTAGCTGTGCATTTACTAAATGAGCACTGTGCTACGTCTGAACTGACCTCACTGTATTTTTTTGTATAATCAAATTCTATTCTTTTCTTAAGTGTCTTAATATTTTTTAATTCCTTGTTTTTATTGTTGTGATTATTTTTTATGATAGTTTTACTTTCTTTATGTAAAGCACCTTGAATTACCAAGACATACTGTGTGTGCACGTGCATGAGTGAAAGAGTGACAGACAAATTCTATCCGGTTAATATATCAAGTGTAAGGAAATCCAATGTATTTCAATGTCTTGAAGGTTTTCTGGTTTCTTTTATAAATGTTTTTGTGCAGTTTTACACACTTTTTTGTACTATCAATGTAAGTAATAATTATTGTATGTTGATGAAACCTCCAAATGCACATAACTGTATATGTATGTTCACACCTACAAGTATACATAATGTATAGAATATCAGATACCGTGGAAGTGTTTTGGTGAATTTGTTTTTCTGTTGAGTTGTGTTTTACCAAATTCACTTGAAGTTTAGAAAGTGTAATTTTTCTCAGAAGTTAAAGCATTTAAATAAAAGTATTGCAGTAACCTGTAGTATTTAATAGGATAAAATAAAAACGGCCCCGAATGACGCTTCACATGTCAATTCCATGCTGTGTAGGCATTGAAGAAGGTGATAACGTTAGTGTAGCATCAGAAGTCTGTCGCACAGTAGCTCCTAATCATCCAATTGTGCAGCTGTTGACAGAGAACCCAACTTATGATTTAACAGAGACCAGAATAGAGGGCGATAAGCTACATCACATAAGATACAGACTAATTAGATCCCACAATCAGTATAGACTATTGATAAGATATGTTGAAAGTACCATTGAATCAGAAGAATAAAATAACAGTAGGGGAAAAAAAAAAAATCCACAGGCCCCAGAAGAAACAACCAGAGATATTAGCACCCCCTAAGGGTTGCTAGAGCACATTACGCTCCTACATTGAACATAGACTAATCCAAAGTAGTGCTAAAAATCTCTACGTATGACTACATGGTGGTACACTGTCCTAGCGCTACACCCAAGCTTTTTAAGAATATAGGAGCCAGGTTCCCCCAAGACTATTGACGGTGCCGGCTAACAGCCCACTAGTGGCACTACTCCGTACCAATCCAGGTCGTGACCTAATAGTCACTCAATATTACGTTGAAGGCCAACGTGTTAGAAGATTTAAGCTTCAATTCTTTGTATATGGTTACAGAGTGACAGTTAATGAATTTTTTGAGTGTTACTGTCAGTATTGTAGAAATAGTGTGATACTGGAAGAAACTAGTGTCTGAAGGACGAGCAGAATAGGGCCCTCGTGAAAGTAATTCACACATGGTATTGTTGGCTCCCTCTGGTGGCGGAGGATCTTGTGTCGGACAAGTTAAATAGTTAATGGCACCACAAGACATACTTATAGAGACTAAAGGTATAAGAACATACTTTTGGGACGAGCGAACGTTTAAGGATGAGTGTGGAGTTGAAAGATGGCAGTCGCAAGAGTTAATTGCTGCTAAGTTATGGTATTTGACAAAGTGGAATAACCTGTTGAATTTACAGATCGAGTTTCCCGAGATCGATTGGACGCAAACACTTAAAAAACTCTGGGAGCCCACGCTCCTAAGCCCAATGTTACGGAGACTGGTGGAAGATCCCAGTGCTACTAAGGCCACCATCCCTTTGTTTGACTTTATAAAGGATCCAGACAGTGAAGAAGACGAGCCTGCAATAAATTTGAATCAAGCCCGACCTATCCAAAGCAACTACTGCTCAGGACTCAAGGCGATAGTTACTGTAGAGTTAAGAAGTGTGAATTGGGAGAGAGGATTAGCAGTACCTACATTGATAGATAAGATAAACACATTATCAGAAGGATACAGGAGAAAGAAACCAGTCAGACCAGCAGTAACCGTCAAGCAGATAAACGTACATTTGGTGTGGTCAAGAAACGCCCAAAACATAGGAGAGAGAAGCAGCGCCCACAGAGCACGACAAGGGTGTGTCATGGGAAAAGTAATAAAAACAAGCCAGCCAACACCGGCAGAAGTGGTGATAGCTAAGCACCCAACAGAGGAGAAGTACATCAAGAAATGTATGATAAAATGGCATGACAGGACACAGGGAGTTTTGCAATGGCCTAAGGTAGGGACATTTAGGCTGAAAAGGTGTGAAGAAGTGAAAGAAATGTTGCGGCATTGGAAAGTAGGAGAGGAAGATGAAGCAGAATCAGCCAGTCATCTGGACATTACAACAGAAGATCAAGATGCACCAGTAATGGCTAGAAGAAAGTTGCAGCTGGAGGAGCTAAGAGAAGAAAGCAACAACTATCTGAAAGAAATAGGTCTCTCTGCCAGTACGCCTTCGGCACCAGAAGAAAGCTAAATGGAAGAAGAATGCCAAGCTGACAAACCCAGGAATGGAGAACACTCCACAGAACAAAGACGATGGAAAAAACTATCAGAAGAAGACACCAGAATCAGGGCAGCTCCAGATAACAGTGGTGAAAGAAATGCAAGTGGACTTGTTGAAAGAAGAGTGAAGGGAACACTGTACATAGAGCCAGAAGCCACAGCATTAAGAAGAAAAGAAGATCAACAGCTACTTGAAGAACTGGTAAAGTCACTAGACCGACTGGAACAACAGCTGAAGCGTACTGAGGAAACAGATGCATATGCTAAAAGGACACTGGAGAGAAGTACTGCAGAAATGGAAGAAAGAATGCAGTAAATAGAAGATGTAATTCAACAAGAATAAGATAACCTAGCCGAACTGGAAAAGAAAGAAAATCACAGGCGCTGGGAAAGTAATTGGCCCAGTACTGGATGCAAGACAGGTCAATGAGAATACACAACAGAGAAAATCAACAAGAAAAACAAAAGTTCCACCAAGATATAGGACAGAAGAAAACCTACCAGGGGCTGTAACGGAAGATCTAGAAGTGAACCAGTGTCCCTTAATAGCCAAAGGAGGAGAAGTACGATATGTGCCCTGGTCATTCATGGATATGACTGGGTTAGCAAAGCAGCTCCCAGACGTATGCCAGGGAGGACAAAAGTGGATAACAAAGTTTGAAGAAAAAACGACTGGCCACCTGCTGGCAATCGGAGATATCAAGGCCATACTGGCCCAGGTGATAGGGAAAAGTAAGGCGACTGAAATACTGTCAGAAGCAGGACTGAAGAACACGATGGACTCAGAAAGAGACGACGACTTAGCCTTTGGAGCTTACAGAAATCGCGTGTGGGATGCGATACGTGACCTGTACCCCACCAAGATGGACCCAGGTAAACTAGAAGCCACAACACTGGGCGAAGAAGAAAATGCATTAAAGTTCATCCAGCACTTCCAAACCAAGTGGCTAGAAGAGACGGGTACAGCATGGAATCTGAATGAAACAAACCAAGACTTATTCAAAATGATGCTAAAAAGATGCATGCCAACAGCAGTACAAGAAGCATTAGAAAATGTGGTCGGCCTGAATACCCTACCCTGGGAAACATTCCAAGCTCATCTCGTACACCACATAGAACAGCACAGAAAAAAGAAGAAAGATGCTAAAGATGCAACTGAAGCACTAATGACACATTTACATTTACATTTACAGCATTTTGCAGACGCCCTTATCCAGAGCGACGTACATAAGTGCTTAAATCTCTAACACTGAATACATTAATGCTGGTTCACTAGGTTACATACTTAAGATACCATGAGTTTAAAACATTTGTTCAAAGTTACAATGAAAAAGTGTCAAAGGTTTTTTTTTTTGTTTTGTTTTTTTTTTTTTTTTTTATAAATGCAAAGGATAAGGAAAGAAGTGCTAGTTGTAGTGTTTCCTGAATAAGTAGGTCTTCAACCGCCACTTGAAAATAGCCAGTGACTCAGCTGTCCGGACCTCTAGGGGAAGTTCATTCCACCACCTTGGTGCCAGTACAGAGAAGAGTCTTGTAGTATACTTGCCTCTTACCCTGAGAGATGGTGGAACCAGTCGAGCAGTGCTGGTAGATCGGAGGTTACGGGGTGCAGTGCGAGGAATGATGAGGGCTTTGAGGTAAGAGGGAGCTGGTCCATTTTTGGCTTTGTAGGCCAGCATCAGTGTTTTGAATGCAGTGCAGCTACCGGAAGCCAGTGGAGGGATCGCAGCAGCGGGGTGGTATGCGAGAACTTTGGCAGGTTGAAAACAAGCCGGGCAGCTGCATTTTGGATCATTTGCAGAGGACGGATTGCGTTCATAGGTAGACCTGCCAGCAGTGCATTGCAGTAATCCAGTCTAGAAATGACGAGACTGAACAAGTACCTGGGCAGTCTGTGTGGACAAAAATGGCCGAATCCTTCTAATGTTGTAGAGAAGAAACTGACATGAGCGAGTCACATTTGCAACATGAGAGGAAAAGGACAGTTGATTGTCCATGGTTACCCCAAGGTTGCGAGCTGTGGCTGAAGGGGAGATCAGATCGTTGTGCAAGGATATAGCAAGATCGTGACCTGGGGATGAATCACCTGGGATGAACAGCAGTTCAGTTTTGCTAGGATTGAGCTTTAACTGATGAGCAGTCATCCATGATGAAATTTCTGCCAGACATGCTGAGATCCGGTCAGAAGCTGTGGCATCTGAGGGTGGGAAAGAGAAGATAAGTTGTGTATCATCAGCATAGCAGTGGTAAGAGAACCCATGTGATGAAATAACTTCACCAAGAGAGTGAGTATACAAGGAGAAAAGAAGAGGACCAAGTACTGAGCCCTGTGGGACGCCAGTGGAGAGTCTGCGTGGAGCAGATGTTACTCCCCTCCATGTTACGTTATATGAGCGTCCTTCCAGGTAGGAGGCAAACCATTCCCAAGCTGATCCGCAAATCCCAAGACTCTTGAGGGAGGATAAGAGAGTCTTGTGGTTGACCGTATCAAACGCTGCTGAGAGGTCAAGGAGGATAAGGACGGATGATAGTTTGGCTGATCTAGCAGTATGTAGCTTCTCAGAGACATCCAAAAGGGCTGTCTCTGTAGAGTGAGCTGCTTTAAAGCCAGACTGTTTGGGATCTTGGAGGTTGTTCTGTGAGAGATAGACAGACAGTTGATTATAGACAATGCGTTCAAGAATTTTTGAAAGAAATGAGAGAAGTGATACCGGTCTGTAGTTACTGATGTCTGATGGATCCAGAGCAGGTTTCTTTAGGATGGGAATAACCCTTGCTCTCTTGAAAGTAGTTGGTACCTGACCAGATGCTATGGATCTATTGATGACACGGCTATACAAAACTCAACTAGGAGAGCTCACCAAAGCCAGAAGAGAAAAGACAGGAAAAGTGCAAGCTCCACTGCAAGCCCCAACAATTGAAGCAGCAGTAATGGTGCCTACTACATCAAATATGACCCAGATGACACCAACCCAAGCACCCCAGGTATTGACACAAGCATATGTGCAACAGCCTATACTGCCTCCAGCACAGGTGCCCCCAAGTACACAACAACAGATGCCATCACAAACAGCTATGCCTCCAATACATGTCCACCTCGGCACCCAACAGGGAGCGCCACAAAACCGCCCTATGAGGGGACCAGGCCAGAGACAAGGACCAGGACGATGGCAAAGATGGTCCCAGGGTCCAGGGACGAGACAGTTCGGAAATCCCCAGGCTGGTGAAAACAACCCTCGTGCTCAAGCACTTGAATGTTGGGGGTGCGGTGGCAAAGGATACACTAGGAGAAACTGTCAGATCAGTCCATGGGAAGGCCAAACCGGACAACCAGAACACAGAGGTCAGCAAGGGACCCAACCAGGTCCCAATCAATGGTCAGGACAAGTAGGACCCTGGACGGGGCCGGCAGCAAATTGGAGTTGAGGATGCCCAGAGAAGCCGGAGGGGGAGAACATGCAGTACGTCACCACACTGCATCCAAGGCAGGAACCAACAACTATAGTGAATATTAAAGGCCTAAAATCAGTTCCCTTTATGATAGACACCGGTGCCACTTTCTCGTGTATAGGACAGGAAGGCTCCGGACTCCCTCTCTCACGTAACCCAATAAAAACCACTGGTTTCTCAGGGACAACACAGATCTTAAAATTCACGGAGCCTCAGACCTTGACAGTTGAAGACACCACGATAGTGGCACCACTCTTATACTCACCCCAATCCCCAGTGAACTTACTGGGAAGAGATCTACTGTGCAGACTGGCAGCAAAAATACACTGCAGCCCAACAGGAGTCTGGGTAACGTTCCCAGACGAAACATTGGCAGGTCAACACTTACTAACAGAAACAGACAAAAATAGAACACAGGATACAGTGTATTGGCTAGAATACATCACCCCCACCACATCTGGACTGAATCAAACCTATATGAAATGGAAAATGTGGTTACTAGCCATGCGGCCAGACTGCAAGGAACCAAAGAGCCCTTTGCATTGTACTCTATAATATGACCATGACAGTGAGAATGAAGAATATGGACAACTGTGGAATGGATTGATGGAGACAAAGCAGTTCGAGATTACGACAACAGACATAATAATAGGCCCACAAGGAGTGGCCGCCATGGTAATCCTGAAGGATGAGCTAGAGCAGGGGTCGGCAACCTTAAACACTCAAAGAGCCATTTGGACCCGTTTCCCACAGAAAAAATACCACAGGGAGCCACAAAACCCTTTTGACATCTAAAATGAAGATAACACTGCATATATCGTTTTTTACCTTTATGGAAAGTATAGAAAAAACTGTAGTGTGTTGCATTTATGAAATCAATGAACAGCTACAGAGTAAACAAAATTTTATTTCTGCAGGCAAACAAAAATATTTTGAACAGTTTGAACTAACCTTAAGAAAAAAGACGCTGAGTTGAAGGTTACTTTCAAATAAAATGTTTAATATATAATTGAGTCCTTCGTATTCATGACCAGGGCTCTCAAGTTTTGAAGACAGGCAAGCGTGACATCTCCAACCCCTCGCTGTTTTTCATTGGATGTTGCGTTAAATCTTTCCCAGATAGTGCTATTTTCTGATTGGCTATTGTGTAGCCTCTTTTTTGATTGGTTGATAAGTGTCAGGCTCGACTAAGAACTGAGACATGCTTGATTCCTGCCCGGTTCCACAGAAGAGACAGCGGTGTGGACTGATACATTTTGGGCACTGCGGCTTATTAAATATATGATAGTCAAAAAGTTTTTCTGCGTGAGAATATGATGTGCGGTGGGAGAGCGTGAGAAAAGACCCAAATGCGTGACTGTCACTTTCAATGCGTGACACTTGAACGCCCTGCATGACATAAAAAAATTTAACTTGCCGGCTGCAGCAAACCAAAACTGCGCCTGCTTCTGTGTGTCAGATTTCGCAAGTCGGCAGTTATGAAGCATATTTTGAGCAACCAAAAAAAAAAAATTAAACACGGTTTATTTTAATGTTACAAGAGCATCATGATCTTAGAATTTAGAATTACATTTTTTTTAACACTTATTACTAACAAAAATAAAAAATTTAAATTAAATATTTATTTTCCAAATCTACAGGGAGCCGCAGCAGAGGGATGACAGTTGCCAACCCCTGAGCTAGAGGCATGGCATCACATTCCGAATGCTGCCCCACATATCTCTGTTCTGGTAGCAGAAGGATTTGAATCAAAAGACTTAGGACCAATGATTAGGGATGCAGCACAGGTCAAAGAATGGAGACCGACGCATAATTCCTACATACACATCTCACCAGACAGCAAGTACACACGAATCTCACAAAAGGCAGTAGATAGCGTGGTAGCTACACTCACATGGATAGAGAGGTACATGCCGTTGTCATCGCATACACTAACACTCAGGACAGAGAGTGAAGTCAGTGAAGACGAATCGCTGCTGGAAAGTGTGCCCGATATTTTGTGGACAAAGCACCAGACTGACGTAGGGTTAGTTAAATCAGCATGCCAAGTTCAAATTCAGGTTAGGCCCAATGTTAGGTTACCTTACCAAAGGCAATACCCGTTGTCAGTACAGGCAAGAGAGGGAATTAGACCCACAATTCAGGGATTACTTGAAGCCGGCGTCCTGATTCCAACTAGCAGCTCTTGCAACACCCCCATATTTCCTGTCAAGAAGCCCAACTCTGACAAATGGAGACTTGTGCATGACCTACGAGCAGTCAATAGAGTAGTTCAAGCTGAAACGCCCGTAGTGCCTGATCCGCACACTCTCCTGTCAAATATCCCAGAAGACTCAAAGTGGTACACAGTAATAGATTTATGTTCAGCATTCTTTAGTGTGCCGTTACATCCAAATTCAAGACATCTGTTTGCATTCACATATGAAGGAAAACAGTATACGTATACAAGGCTCCCGCAAGGGTATTGTGAAAGCCCATCGATCTTCAACCGTGTGTTGGCAGAGGACTTGGCCTCAATTGACATTTCTAGCATTTTAATTCAGTTTGTTGACGATTTATTGATTTGTAGCCCAACCAGAGAGCAATGTAGAAAGGACTCACTTGCAGTACTTAACATGCTCGCAGAAAATGGTCATAAAGTCAGCCGAGAGAAATTGCAGTTTTGCAAAGAGAAAGTTGAATACTTGGATAGGATGTTACAAGGAACAGAGAGGTCTCCCACCCCAGCTCATGTTGAAGCAGTACGCACCGCCCCAAAACCTCAGACAGTAAAACAAATGCTTTCTTTTCTAGGCATGGTGGGCTATAGTAGACAGTGGATCTGTGATTTTGCGTTGAAAACAGCTCCGCTACGGGCACTGATACATGCAGCTGAACAGAGAAATGAAAAAGCATCCCTTACTTGGACCACAGAGGCCCTCGCAGCATTTGAGTTGCTAAAAGGTGATCTGTGTTCTGCACCAGCTTTGGCTGGCCCAGATTACAGCAAACCATTCCATTTATACGTCTCAGAAAAACAAGGCTTTGCAACTGCGGTGTTAACACAACAACAGGGCCAAGGGAAGCAGCCGATTGCCTATTTCAGTACATCACTTGATAACGTTGAAAAGGGAATGCCTCCTTGTTACAGAGGATTGGCAGTGGCCGCTTTCGCTTATCAAAAAGCATCCACAATTACTATGGGCCACCCAACAACTCTGTATACGACCCATGCGCTACATGCCCTTTTAACTAGCCCTGCATTCGTAATCACCCATGCACGGAAAACAGGGTATGATGTAATTCTTTCAGCACCTGAATTAACAATCCAGAGGTGCCGTACGGTAAATCCAGCAGACAGAATGATGTCCCCTTTAGAAGGAGAGCCACATGACTGTCATGCTGTCTCCAGTGCACATTTAAAAGCACGACAAGATCTTGAAAATCAGCCACTGCCACATTCAACCCTAACGTATTTTGTTGATGGTTCGTGTTTTAGGGGAACAGACGGGAATGTAGTCGGTTATGCGATTGTGGCCCCCCGCCATGATCTCTCATCCTTCGAAACCGTCCAGGCTCTGCCTGTGAGTCAGCCCTGTTCAGCCCAATTGGCGGAACTAAAAGCGTTAACGGCAGCATGTATATTGGCCAGTGGACAAACATGCACAATTTACACTGACTCAGCATATGCCTACGAAGTATGTCACTTGTACAGCCCTATCTGGGCCCAGCGTGGATTTCATAGGGCAGATGGCTCACCAGTCACGCATGGTCAGGACATTTCAGACCTACTACATGCCATCACGCTTCCAGCTAAGCTAGCTATTGTAAAGTGTGCCGCACATAAAACGGATGGCTCATTCGTGTCTAAGGGTAATGCGGCAGCTGATGAAGCTGCTAAGAAGGTAGCATCACAGCAGGTAAATGTCCTAGCAGTTACTGTCCCACACGACACTCCTCCACTAGAGACCGACCTAACTTCCTTAGCCGCCTCTCAGAATGCAGCTTCAGTCCATGAGACTACACGTTGGGAGGAACTGGGAGCGCGTAAGCACGAGCAAACTGGCCTGTGGCGAGGACCGCATGGTCACTTTGTAGCCCCCATATTGCTTTTGACTACTCTAATCAATACTGCGCATGGTTTGGACCATTGCGCAAGGGGGGAGGTAGTGAAAAGGCTTAAGAAAACGTGGTGGTCACCATTTTTAGGCCCAACAATCGATTCACCGCTCCAATAGGACACATCCCACAGCCAGACGGTCCATTCCGACATTTAGTAATTGATTTCATTGACATGATTGAAAGGAAAGAAAGGAAAAGGTACGTTTTGGTGGTAGTAGACAGGTTCAGTAGATGGGTGGAAGCCCATCCCACAGCACATGCTGATGCTGAAACAGTAGTGAAATTCCTTTGCAGAGAAGTGATACCCCGATTTGGAATTCCTGACAAGATCAGTTCAGACAGTGGTAAGCATTTCTTGAACAAAGTTGCCAGCAAAGTGACGCAGGCATTGCGGATAAAACACAGGTTTGGATGTGTATACCACCCACAGTCACAGGGGATGGTGGAAAGGGCTAATGGGATGCTAAAAGCAAAATTGGCTAAAATCTGCGCAGAGACCAAATTGACATGGGTACAAGCACTACCACTGGCGTTGATGAGCATGCGCATGCAGGCAAATCGCATCACACATTTAACACCACACGAAATGCTTACGGGTCGACCCATGCCGGTACCATACTTGAGAGGCCCCTATAAAGGGCCCCCACTTGAACAATTAGAAGAAGAACTTGCCAGTTATGTAAAACATCTAACCCAAATACACAGAACTTTGTTCCAACAGGTAAAAGGGGCGACAGAAGCGAGAGCGATAGAACTACCCAACGTAGGACCAGGAGACTGGGTGTACATCAGAGCCTTCAAAAGGAAGTGGAACGACGTAAGAAGGACAGGACCATACAAGAATCTGCAAATTGTGGAAAACAATGAACCAGACTACATAGAAATGAACACATTCGCGATATACGACATCCCTAGAAAAGCAACGGTTTGCCCAGATAATATAAAATTCCTGTAAATAAAATGTAAATATGGTGTGTTATGCAGATAATGATTAATACAAAAAAAAACTAATAAAATAAAGAAAAATAATAAAAAGTATAAAAAGGAAAAAGAGAAAAACCACCTCTAGTTAGGAAATTAAGTAGTGCACATTGTGTAGAAGTGTTTATGATTTAGAAACAAGAATGGTGTTATGTGTTGTTTTCCCCCATGTTCTCTGTGTCCTATGATTAACAGGGAAAGTGTGGAGAGAAAAATGACAAGTATGAGACAAGGCAAGGACATTCTGACAGATGAACTTGGAGAATGGAGGCTGACCCACTGGGAGAACCCAATTCCCCGACAGGCAGACTACATCACCATGGACAGAAAGTGGGTAGCTGCACGGGAGAACCAGGTGTATGGGCCCTTGAACAAGGCAGGTGTCCAGATCTGGGTGACACGCACGAAATATCATCTGATGCGAGAGGTATCTTATGGACTCAAGGTGGGAGGACTAGAATGGCTTTCTTTCAACACACCCATGTGGAAGGACATGGAGATCATCACGATTTGTGCAGGGACTGATAGACTGTGGGCTAACCTGCCTGTGAAGGTAGAGCAGCTCTTGAAGGCCTTGCCATGCATGAAGACAGGAATGCAAACTAGGGAACGGGGTGAAGTGCTAGTAACCTCTCCCTCATTTCCCACCAAGCCTCTCTACGTGGTGCAAAGCCACAAGGGGCTGAAATACACTGTTCTAAGGGACAACAGAGTACAACAGGACGAACCTACACACGAAGAGTGATAGATAATCTTCACCATAATGTATCAGTAATCAGTAATCTGTAATGAATGTGAGTGTATCAGTAATCTATAATCAATGTAACATGCAATCTATAATCAATGTATGTAACATGAGATGCATATAACGGGATGTATATGTTTGTACATAAAGTCCAGGTGATGAATACACTGTCGAGCACAAAGCGCTGGCAAGGTGAGAATTTTTCCCTGTCAATTGGCAAGTATGAGAAGGTTTTTTCACTCACCTCTGGACCAAGGTTTAAAATTGAATGATAAATGTATACTGGGCTAGCATAAATTGAGACATGCTTCCCTTCGCCACTCACTCCTAAGTCCATTGGGTTTGCAGCTTTGCAGCCGCAAAAGGGGGGAATTATGTGGGAAATTTTAATACATAGAAGGTTCAAATTATGCCCCAACTCGGACAAAGAACATGGGAGAGAAAACCATACATTGAGTGTCTAATGTAAACACACACACAGGCCATTAGGGCCATAGCAAGGAATTCTAGACAGAGACCATTAGAGGCCATAAATAAAACACTCAGCAACCCCCCACACACACATATAGTGAGGCAGCACAAGACACGTACATGTACAAGATGTAGAGAAAAAATTGAATATAAAGGCTTTAATAATGAGATACAACATCAAAAGGAAAGAGTCACTTCTTAATGTAAAATGGTTTGATAGCAAAACAAGGAGGATATTGAGTTTTTAACACGCCATGTAGTTTGAGTAGCTTGTGTGCTTGTAGGCTGAAGGAGTTTGGGTTGATTAAAGTGGTGACTGTAGCAGTCTGGGTTGAAACATTTATTCTCCTAAAAGCGGATGTGTCACTGGGTCGACCACGGCTCTCCATGTTCCGGAGGTACTAAGTAGTGAGGAGAGCAGTAGAAGATGGTGTCGAAAGTTCAGTCTTGTCCAGAAGATTTGCAACCCAAGTAGAGATTAAAGCTATGAAACACAAGAAGTTCTGTAAACACATGCTCACTCCGGCCACCAGGGTAATAAATCAACCAATGACTACTGCACACTGTATTCAAAAAGACAGAATAGTAAAGAACTGGTTTTAAGTCATACAGAAGAAACAATGTTGATAAACAAAAACCTGAGAAGATGCAATACATACCCATGTGAAGTCACGTTAAGTTGAGTCTGTTAACCTCAAGAAAGGGAATGAAGTCTCTAAACACACATAGGACCCAACTTATAAGTTTTATGGCTGGACGACGTAGTCCAAGTCCTGTGGAAATGGGATTCCCCCAGGGGAAAGACAATGGGAATTTATGGGGCCTAATGCAGAGGCAATGTTTACCCAACGTCTGGACTAAAAGGGTCACTTTTTCAAGAACAATCGGAAATTCCCGAGCATGCGGGAAGTGCGTGCGGAAGCGATTTATGATTGAATAGGAAGGGGGGCATGTCAGAACTGTATATAAGCGTGCTGAAATCAGCAGTGCTTCGGTGCAGGTCCCGTCTACTAGACGAACTTGTATCCCTGGTGCAGGTATCGTTTGCTAGACAGACTTGTATCCCTGGTACCAGCTGGTTGATTGCTGTCTGTACGACTGTCAATAAACCTACCTCAACTGAATCCAGTCTTCGTGAGTTTGGCTGATCATTTCTTCTTTAAATTTTAACTTGTGAGTTGTTATTTAAACTTAAAGTCAGGTTGCCGGAGCTAGCCTGGGCCAGTGTAGGGTGGTGACGGTCTTCTCCTACAGTTATACTTACAATAAAATCAGTCAAGACATCATTTTTGATGTTCAATTTTAATTTGTATGACCTTACATGCATGTCTGTTTATGGCCAAACCAAATGTTTATGTTTGTATATGATATAGTTTATATACATTTCCATATATTTCCAATTAATTCCCGTTTACTGGAAATTTACTGGAAACTTTCCGCCCCTTTCCAATTTTTAATATTTCCAAAATTCCCTTTTACACATGTGCACACACGCAGTCCTGCTGCTGACTTTTACACACACGCGCACGCGCAGTCCTGCTGGTGACAATTCTTCACAATAAATAAATAAGGCGTGCAACAACGTATGAATGCGTGGGAAGGAGATCATTTACATTTCTGACATTTAGCAGACATCCTTAATCCAGAGTGACATACACTTTATTTCAGTTTATACAACTTAGCAATTGAGGGTTAAGGGCCTTGGTCAGGGGCCCAGCTGTGGCAGAGCTGGGATTCAAACCCATGGCCTTCTGGTCAGTAGTCCAACAACTTAACCACGCTACCACATCCCATATCATAATGTGTGGCTACAGAGTATGGCACAGGAAGGAGATAATTAAAGTCACCAAAACGTCAAAGCAGCCATGAGCACACAAGTGGCATCAAGTGCTATACACAGTAATACTTATTACTGAGGCTCCGGATCCACTGCAATGCACAAACAGCATGCATGCTGAGAGAGCTGGAGTGGTGAACACGTTCACCATCTCGGAGCATGACCTGAGGAGGGCATTCAAGAGAATGAATACCAGGAAGGCAGCAGGACCAGATGGCATCACAGGTCAGGTTCTGAAAGCCTGTGCTGACCAGCTAGCACCGATGTTCACTGAGATATTCAACCTCCCACTGGCACAGTCTATTGTCCCCTCATGGTTCAAACAGTCTACCATTGTTCCTGTCCCAAAGAAACTAAAAAGGAGGCTAAAAACCTGGAGAGATGGTGCCAGGAGAACAATCTTCTCCTGAATGTCAGCAAGACTAAGGAGTTGATAGTGAACTTCAGCACAAAGCAGGAGCGGTCATACCAATCGCTAAACATCAACGGGACCCCAGTGAAGAGAGTGGAGTTTCTGGTACGTAGGTGATCACATCACACAGGACCTGTCTTGGTCCTGTCACATCAACACCCTGGTGAAGAAGGTCCGGCAGCGTCTGTACCATCTGAGACGCTTAATGGACTTCAGACTACCCTCTCAGGTGCTAAAGACTTTCTACACCTGCACCTTCTACACCATTGAGAGCATCCTGACGGGTAGCATCATTTCCTGGTTCGGGAACAGCACCATGCAGGACAGGCGAGCCCTCCAGGGGGTGGTGCGATCAGCTGAACGTACCATCCACACTGAGCTCCCTGACCTGCAGGACATCTACAGTACGCAGTGCCGGACCAGAGCCAGGAAGATTGTAAAAGATCTCAGCCATCCCAACAATCGACTCTTTTCTTTGTTGTGTTCACAGAAACGCTTCCGCTCCTTGAAAGCAAACACAGAGAGAATGAGGAGAAGCTTCTTACCTCAGGCCATTCGGAGTCTAAATCAGGAAACACCCAGGATCTAGTATTGGACTTCATTCTCCATCTACACTGTTTTTATGCACACCTTTTTTTGCACTGACACTTTTTATCTCTGGACTGTCACTGTAACTCTGGACTTCCACAGCACAGTGCCACTTTATACACTATATACACTATTTACACACCATACTGCACCTGGACACTTTAAGGACAATCTTTAAAAACCATACACATTTATGTATATGTATATTTATGCATATTTATATACATTATTTCTACACTTATATTTTCATATTTTATATAGTTTTTTTTTATATAGTTTTTTATATAGTTTATACTTTTTTATTTATCTATCTCTTTTTGGTTTTGGTTTATTTTTTATCCTAAATTGCATTCCTTTTTTTATGCTTATATACAGGACAGTTGCAAAAAGCATTTCACTGCATGTCGTACCCAGGATAAAGAATGACCTGAATGTATGAAAAATAGTGTAATGTGTTGTAGTTATCTCACACTTCCTATTCACTACATACTACGAAACTGTTCAACCGCTCAGTATATGAATATTGATGTATGTGAATTTTATCAAGACATTCCAATGTCACTTTCAATGGTGTAGGTGATTTTAGAGCTTATGAAGTCTTACATGTTTCATTATGCTTTTTTACAGAAATTTAAAAAAAAATATTTTAGTTTAAAGGAAATTACTTTGTCCTATTCCAATATATATTATATATTCCAATCGATGCAGAAACATACATTACTACAGGCTGGGATCAAAACAATTAGAAATAATTAATTGATAAATGTTCTGATCTAAAAAGAAAAAGAAGATAGGTTGTGTTTTCATGTTTTTCTGACCCTTATTTGTCTTATATAGGAGTCAGAACAACGTAATCACTACTGAAACTTTACTGTCATTATTTACACTTGGATTTTTTTCTCAGGAACAGGAAAATACATTGTAGGCAAGGCAAGGCAAGGCAAGTTTATTTGTATAGCACATTTCATACACAGAGGTCATTCAAAGTGCTTTACATAGAAATTAGAAAACAATTTATAAGAGATAAAAAAATATATATATATGAAAAAATAAGAAACACACGATAAAATCATTATAAAAACAACGAACAATTAAAGAAAATAAATGTGATTTTAATAAAAACAGTTTAAAATATGTTAAAAAGAATAAAACAGGAGTAAAAGTGATTTGGATAAAAAGTGCAGTCAGTGTGAAGCAGCACAGCGCTCATTCAGTAAATGCAGAGTTAAACAGATGTGTTTTTAATCTTAATTTAAAAGTGTCTACTGTTGAAGCACATCTGAGCTCTTCTGGAAGCTGATTCCAGCTATAGGTGGCATAATAACTAAATGCTGACGCACCTTGTTTTGAGTGAACCCTTGGTATCTCTAACTGCCCATTCTCACCACCTGACCATCTGCCTGGATTCTGGACTTTCTGACAGGCAGAAGTCAGGTGGTGAGAATGGGCAGCAATACTTCATCCCCGCTGATCCTTAACACCGGTGCTCCTCAGGGCTGTGTCCTCAGCCCATTCCTGTATTCCGTGTATACACACAACTGTACAGCCACACACAGCTCCAACGTCATCGTCAAATTCGCTGATGATACAACGGTGATAGGCCTGATCATCGACAACAATGAGACGGCCTACAGAGAAGAGGTGAGCACCCTGACTAAATGGTGTCAGAAGAACCACCTCTCACTAAACATTGACAAGACCAAGGAGCTGGGGGTAGATTTCAGGAGACAGAGCAGAGAACACAGACCCATCACCATCGACAAGACACCTGTGGAACGTGTGAGCAGCTTTAATTTTCTGGGTGTTAACATCAGTGAGGTCCACACACACTGACGCAGTGCTGAAGAAGGCACACCAACGCCTATTGTTCCTGAGACGGCTGAGGAAGTTTGGAATGAGCCCCAGCATCTTCCGAACATTCTACACCTGCACTATAGAGAGCATCCTGACGGGCTGCATCACTGCCTGGTTTGGAAACAGCACCGCTGGCAACCGTAAAACCCTGAAAAGGGACGTGCGAACTGCCAGCCACATTGTTGGAGGTGAGCTTCCCTCCCTCCAGGACATCTACAATAGGCGGTGTATAAGAAAAGCTCGGAGGATCACTAATGACTCCAGCCACCCGTCCCACAGACTGCTCTCTCTGCTCCCCTCAGGAAGACACCTCTGCAGCATCCGATCCCGCACTAGTCGACTGAGGGATAGCTTTTTTCCTCAGGCCATCAGACTAATTAATAGCCATAACTAACACAGCATATAGCATACTTCCACAATATGGTATGTTACACACTGCACTCAAACTTCAACAGTTCAACACTGGACTATACACACACGCGCACACTGCGTTCGTCCTGCATCTACACACACTGGACTATACACACACTGCATTTAATTTAATATAACAATCTATCTGACAATAAGCTATCGGTACCACAGGACATTTCTGTATCTGTACAGTCTGTTGCACCTCACATGTTACATATATATTACATGTATATAATACCTATACTTATATATATTATTTATGTTTATGCTTGTGCATACGTATATGTATATATATATATATGTGTGTGTGTGTATATGTATATATATATATATATATATACTGTATGTATGTGTATAGATATGTGTGTGTGTGTGTGTGTGTGTGTGTGTGTGTGTGTGTGTGTGTGTGTGTGTGTGTGTGTGTGTGTGTGTGTGTGTATATATATATATATATATACACACACGAGCTCCAAATCTTCAGCACCATTGCCAGCACCGCGGCAAGTGAGAGCGGGGCGGAGCGGCAGGAAAACACGGACCAATCAGGACCGCCGCTGGAGCATTCACCCTCCAGGAGGAAAGCATAGCAGGAAGCAAGGCTCAGCGGCTGGAGAGGTAAAAGTGGGTGTGGCCTATATATGTATATATATAACTCATACTGTGTATAATGTGTAGTAATGTTTGTATAACGTGTTTCGCATTTGCACATTTCAACTGGTACTAAGCATTTTGCACATTTTTTTTAACCTGTTTGTAAATTGTTCTATTTATTGAAAACTTTTCTTTCATATTAAAAAATATATGTTCTTCAACCTTGGTAATGTAGTATGTGTGCATGTTGAATATACACTTCATACTGTATTCTCCTGTCCCTGAATGAACAGTTATGATCTTTGGCCCAGACTGTAAGGCTGCTTGTATGTGTGTAGCAATCACAATCCTGTGACAATCCCAGGTTGACTTATAATTCCATAATTCCAGTGCATGTATGAATAATAATATATGTTACAAAACAAAATGACTGATATCTGCTGTGATGGGGCCCATGAACATGTGCGAAGAGATTATTCTCTGTTTTATTGTGCCTTTTTCATTTCCTTTGAGGCTGAGATGCTTGAACATTGTTTTTTGTTTTTTTTGTATTTTTTGTTGATTATTTCAGTCTGAATGTTAGTTTTGTGATCAGATGCAATATCTTACAAAAGAACATAATGAAGGGTTTTATTCCTCTTATACCACAGCATTTTGCCAGCGATTACAATTTATTATATTTTTAAAGAATTTTTTTTTTATTTATATATTTAGCCTTTTTATGGTTAAAAAAACCCCCACTTAAACTGCTTTACCTCTTAGTGTTATAACACTGAAAAAAGCCTTACCAAATCAACATTATTTAAGATAACATATTTTAATCTTTTTAATTGGAAGACCATTTGTAAATTGTGTACCAAATAAGTCAGTCTGAATGTGGTGTTATAGAAACATAAAATGGAAACTAAAGTCAATTTAAACTTAACTTTATTCAGACATGTAAAAGCACAGCAATATCTATTTTCCCTTTACTGTCTTAATAAACATTGCTTTCATCCCATGACTTAAATTAGTAGCTCATAAGAAACAGACAAATGTTGGACCAGTGGTTTAAGGGTCATCTTGGTTTTTGTTAGCCTTTCTCATCCTGACGGAAATGAGAATTGTAATTATCAGAGATTTATAATACTTGGACTTCATCCCTATAAATATATATAAATATAGCCGATATATCTTATATAAAAAAATCTTGAACTGCAGTATAAAACCCCATTTAACCACTTGTATGCACCATGATATGCCCTATACAATATCAAAATTTATTTGTTTAAGGAGGTTGGTTTTGGCCTATATCTTTGTAGATTATTGGTAAGACCAACACTTATTTGGCAGTAGAGTAAGAAGTGATAAATAATTTTGTGCTTAATTAAACTCCAGTTGTATCGCAGAATTAGATCTCTTTAGTGGTTGGCTGATTATTGCATAAAAGGCATACTTCTAGTCAGAAGGCTTGCTGGTGTTTTTCTTTACAGCTTCTCCCCATCTGAGGTTTCACTGAGTATTCTTCTTCTCCTTATTTCCTGAACCAAAAAGGTCTGCTACAAAATCAACCACTTCGAGACCCACACCTGCTACCACTTCCACAGCTTTACGCACCTGCAAATAGCACAAATGTAGTAAAGTGAGAGTAATTAAAATAATTACAGCAGCTTCATTTGATATTTTTATACAAGGTCACTTTGTTGTCTCATAACAATCTCATAAATGGATTTTATACCTGCCGAGATTCAGCCTTGCCATATCTCAGGTCAGTTACAAAATGCTCACAATTGCTACTGATCACACTATAGGGCAGCTCCCGCCCCAAAAGGCTGTATGCTTCATGGACGATGGCATGGACAGGACGTGGCTCATATTCATCATCCAGTAGATTGTTAACTTTGTACTCATCATCGCCGACCACAAAGGAGAGCTCCTCCTTCTTTACCAAAGCCTTATCAGACAGCACAAACATCATGCTGCTGGCACCAGGATGGGCGTCTTCAGCTACGGTGTACATAGGGACAGTATAAAATCTCTCATATTACAAAAATTACACTTACATATAAAGTGAAGAAGGTGGAACGATTGTTGTGGAACTTTTATTATAAATAAGCACACTAGTATGTGTTATGTACATGGGCAAGAGTAAAATGGTGTTAAATCAGTAATTGTGTGCACATCCCCCCTTCTGGCAGGTGCAGGACAAAATAAACTGTTAAAGTAAAACATTTGTAATGTCCGCAACACTTTTTAAGCTCCCATCTTTATTAATTAATTAAAAAGCAACCAGCATACATGCTCAAAAACAACATGAAAACCACCCCACATTTACACAAAAGACCACAGCAAAATAGTCAATAAAGAAATGTATACACATACATATACATGTGTACAATAGTGGGCACATACACGCACCTACACATATACGCATACATGTATGTATGCGTATATGTGTAGGTGCTTGTATGTGCCCACTATTGTATATCAGATTGTATATATATATATACACACACACACACACACACACACACACACACACACACACATACATACATATATACACAAACATATACATATACATACATACGTACATATATATATATATATATGTATATGTGTATATATATATATATATATATATATATATATATATATATATATATATATATATATATACACACACACACATATACACATACATACATACACACATATACATACACCAATACATACAAATACACTGTATATACATCCATATCCCCACTCCTTATAAGAATGGCTTTATATCAAACTCTTCATTAAGACCATGGGGAGACATTGTATTTAAATAGTAAATCCAAAATGTTTCACGTTGGAGAAGCCTTTTGTCCTGATCTCCTCCTCTGGACGTTTTATTGACCCGCTCTACCCCAAGATATCTAAGGGCGCTGACATTATGCCCTGCTCGTTTAAAATGAGCGGCAACAGGACTACGTTCATCCCCTGTCCTAATAGTATTTCTGTGCTCACTAATTCTAGTCCGAAGCACTCTCGTTGTTTTGCCAACATATGCTAAACCACACGGGCAGCGAATTAAATAAATAACATGTGTGGTGCTGCATGTGATAACCCCACGAATAGATAAGGTCTTGCCGGTGTGTGGATGATTAAAGTTTTTGCACTTATACGAGCACTGGGCACAACTGCCACATCTATAATCACCATCTGGCATACTAAGAAATGACGTTGCGGGTTGCGGACGTTTATCATTTTTAACCAGAAGGTCTTTTAAATTCGGGGCACGTTTAAAAATAAGCTTTTTTTTTTTTTTCGGAAATATCCGGAAAATCGGATTTTCCGGAAATATCCTGATCAGTTTAGGGTCCGAATCAATAATGTGCCAATGTTTGTAAATAGATTTTCTAAATTCTGGTACAAGTGAAGAATATTTAATACAACATAAAGGGGACTTGTTTGGATTTTTATTGCGCTTATTTGATCGAAGACACTCATCTTGTGTTAATTTATCAAAACGTTTTTGGCCAAATCAACCCATTGTTGTTCATACCCTCTATTGAGGAATCTTTTTGTCAAGTCTGCAGCCTGTTTTGAGTAAGATGAATTATCGCTGCATATTCTACGTACACGATTAAACTGACTGATCGGAAGACTTCTAACCTATGGTCTGGGATGAAAACTATCCCCATGCAAAATAGTGTTTCGATCCGTGGGCTTGCGAAAAAGATCAGTTTTTATGGTCATGCCATCTTTATATACCTGAATATCCAGGAAACTGGTGCGATGTTTATCATATTCCAGAGTAAATTTCAAATGTTCATTACAAGAGTTCAAATACTCATTGGAAGCCCATTAATTCATCTAATGTGCAATCAATAATCAGAAAAATATCATCAATAAATCGCTTGTAGAATAAGATCTTACAATAGAATGGGTTTCTCTGATGCAGCACAAATTGATTTTCAAAAAGACCCATATATAAGCAGGCATAGTTAGGGGCCATTTTACTTCCCATAGCAGTGCCTCGCTTTTGTATATAAAACTCATCCTGAAAACGAAAAAAGTTATTGGTAAGGACTATGTTTGCCAAGTCTAAAATGCACTCAATGCTAGGCTTAGACTCAACCTTATTTAAAGAAAGAAATTGCTGAAAGAAACTCAAAGGCATTTTTATCAAACTCGCAAATGTGCTTCATTTGCCTGAAGAAGACCCAACAGGGTCGAAACGTTGCTTTTTAATTAATCAATAAAGATGGGAGTTTAAAAATTCATTTTCTTTAAAAAACAAAAATCAAACAAACAAAAACGCTTAGTAAATAATATTCCGATTTGTAAATGATTACAGTGGTGCACTTATAACTTCAGGCACCATATTGAGAAGGCATTTGCTTCTTTCCCTAAAAAGAGATCTTCCATTTACTGAGCATTTACCCATGCTTCCATTTACAGAGCCTGGGTGCCACAAAGTGTTTTCCTCGGTAGAAACAAAAACAAACAAACAAACAAATAAATAAATAGATAGATAGATAGATAGATAGATAGATAGATAGATAGATAGATAGATAGATAGATAGATAGATAGATAAATTAGGTCCAATTCTACTTTTATCATATGTTACAAAAATTACATATATACTCTTTTATAAATATATATAGTATACATATACTATATACATATATAGTACCTATATGTGCCATATACATGAACCTAAAGGTGTTGTGAAATATTTTAATTTGTACTGTTTTAAGCAGACTCACATGGTGCTGCCAGGTGAATGATGTATCCATCACCAACATAAATGCCCCAGTGTTGGTAGATAAGACGGTAGATTTCTATCAAGTCACCTGGCTGTGGTTTCTCTTCACACTGAGTCACAAACAACTTCAGGTCAACATTTAAAGCCTGTCTTAATTCACCGGTAGTGTTTATTTTTCAACTCAAACATTATTACCTTTACAAAAGTAGTAGTTAAACCGTTATAGTGGTACAGAAAGGGAGGGTTTGGTGCAGCTTTAATGTAGATCTAGTGTATAAGTTTACGCACCTGTCCTGGCGCCATCTTCATGCACAGAAAAGTGTATAGAGACAAAAACAAGTTCTGACCAAAGCTTTTGGTTTCGCTTCCGGAGTCTGTTATGAGATTACAAACAAATGAATAATTAAAACTAATTAAAATAATAATAATTTAAATAAAATAATTTAAATAAAAACGTACTACTACTAACACTACTGAGAAAAATAAATTAGATTGCTTTTAATTGGCTAAATATATGTGTATGTGTACAGTGAGACACATCCTGTGTTTAAGCCACTTCACTGCTGCTAAATGATGTGACACGTCGATGCAATTTTGCAGTAAAGTGCCTAGATGTGCCAAAGTTATAAAAATCAACAATAAAGCACTTACCACCACCAGGACAGGACTGATTCTCTGTAATGGAGTCTGTTTCTGTTTTCCGTAAACCGAGCAGCGCTTTTAAATGTCATCAATCAGCTGACGTGCCGCAAAAAAACGGGTGTCGTTTTAAAGAGTTCGCTACCACATTCACACACTAACTCCTTCCTGTGCTGCTGCAGTTTATAGATGATGGCAAAATGGAGCAAGTGACGTGGATGTGTTATAGGAATGATGTGTTATAGGATGGATGTGTTATAGATGTGTTATAGGACGAATGTGTTATAGGACGGATGTGTTATAGGAATGCTGCGTTATAGAATGGATGTGTTATAGGACGGATGTGTATAGATTTGTTATAGGACGGATGTGTTACAGGACGGATGTGTTACAGATGTGTTATAGGAATGCTGTGTTATTGGACGGATGTGTTATAGGAACGACGTGTTATAGAATGGATGTTCAATTGGATGCATGGGCGTAAATCCCGGGGGGGACGGGGTGGGACAGACTCACATGGTGGTGCCAGGTGAATATATGTATGTATACCTAAATAATTGAGTAATAATCAATCAATTGAGTATAATCAAATTCTATTCTTTTCTTACGTGTATTTTTTAATTCCTTGTTTTTATTGTTGTGATTATTTTTTATGATAGTTTTACTTTCCTTATGTAAAGCACCTTGAATTACCATTGTGTATGAAATGTGCTACAGTATAAATAAACTTGCCTTGCCTTGCTGTGTCATAGACTAGATAAAATGACGGAGAAAAGGAAAATTTGAACCTGAGAAAAACTTTGAAAATAACCATAATGACACAGTCTCCATGCTACAATAATAATGATAAAAGCAAAGTTTTTCACTGTGTGATATATCTTTATAAGTACAATTTGACTGTATTATTTGTGTCGCCCTTCAAAAATTGCTCATGAGAAATTTTATATTTACTGTCCCCCACTGTTAAATGAAATTTACGCCCATGAACGGATGTGTTATAGGTAGGGTTGCAAAATTCTGGGAATTTTCAAGGCTGGAAACTTTCCATGGGAATATATGGAAATAAACTGGGAATTTAAAAAAAATGCTGAATTGCCTATAACAAGGAACTCAAATGTAGTTAAAAAAAATCTTAACAGCATAATTTTGTTTAAAACAACACGATTTAATACAATTTAAGGACCCTGCATTCCTCTGTCACAGCACACTGCTTACTGGAGGACCATTGAGGCCAAACCCCCTGCATGTACTTGCATTCTTCCATAACATGCACAGTAACACTTTATTTTAGGGTCATTTAACTAGTTGCTTATTAGCATGAATGTTAATACAATATTGGTTATTTATTAGTACTTATTAAGCACATATTAATGCCTTATTCTGCATTATCTTATTCTACATTCTTAATTGTACCCAAGACTTAAACTTAATAACTACCTTATACTAACTCTTTATAAGCAGTGAATTAGGAGTGTTAACACATGCACAGATAATTTGATGACCCTCCCCAACACACTCACTCCCCCTGAAATAAAAAAAATCCTCCATAAAATAATGTTTATTACAATTATTAAGTTTATGTTTATTACAAGCATAAGAATGTTTATTATGCTTTTGTGTTACTCAGTGAAAGAATCAGTTAAAGTTATACTTACAATAAAATCAGTCAAGACATCATTTTTGATGTTCAATTTTAATTTGTATGACCTTGCATGCATGTCTGCTTATTCAATTCAATTCAATTCAATTCAATTCAAGTTTATTTGTATAGCGCTTTTTACAATAGACATTGTCTCAAAGCAGCTTTACAGAACATAAACATAGAGCAGAAGGTAGACATAATTAATGATAAAGGAAATAATGAATAATAAAAGAAATAAGAATTTACAGAATAAAAATTCTAGATTATTATTAGACATATATATAGTTCACAATGTGTATGTATTTATTCCCCTTTGAGCAAGTCTGAGGTGACTCAGGCAGCAGTGGCAAAGAAAAACTCCCTTAGATGGTAAAGGAAGAAACCTTGAGAGGAACCGGACTCAAGGGGGAACCCATCCTCATATGGGTGACACTGGGGGTGTGATTGTTATATACAGTCATTTAAATGTTTTATTGGTGTAAGGATCATGGACTTCGGATCTCCTTAGTATCACAGAGTCTAACTGGAGATGTCTCAGGATTCTTAGAGTCGGCCTCGGCTCAGTGGACGTCCAAAGGCTTCGTCCCACAGAGGACGTTGGGAGCTGGTACAATGTCTGGATGCCTCGGGATGGGTACAACGAGAGAAGCAGTGGAAAGGGATTAACATATCTGCTGTTCATAAAAATGTGCCGGTCTGATGTACTAGTGCATGATACTATAGGATGTATTATGTGTACGCCTGACTATAGAGATGAGTTTTTAATCTACATTTAAACTGGGAAAGTGTGTCTGAGCCCCGAACACTATCAGGAAGACAATTCCAAAGTTTGGGAGCTAAATACGAAAACGTTCTACCGCCTTTAGTAGACTTAGATATTCTGGGAACTACCAAAAGTCCTGAGTTTTGTGATCTCAGAGGGAGATTGTAACATGTTAGAAGACTAGTTAGATACATGGGAGCTAAACCATTAACAGCCTTGTACGCAAGTAGCAGCAGTTTGTAGTCAATTCTAAACTTAACAGGTAGCCAGTTTAGAGATGACAAATTTGGGGTTATATGGTCATACTTTCTTGTCCTAGTGAGAACTCTGGCAGCTGCATTTTATGACCAAACTAAATGTTTATGTTTGTATATGATATAGTTTATATACATTTCCCTATATTTCCAATTAATTCCCGTTTACTGGAAATTTACTGGAAACTTTCCGCCCCTTTCCAATTTTTAATATTTCCAAAATTCCCTTTTACACATGCGCACACACGCAGTCCTGCTGGTGACTTTTACACACGCGCGCACGCACAGTCCTGCTGGTGACAATTCTTCACAATAAATAAATAATGCGTGCAACAACGTATGAATGCGTGGGAAGGAGATCATTTACATTTCTGACATTTAGCAGACATCCTTAATCCAGAGTGACATACACTTTATTTCAGTTTATACAACTTAGCAATTGAGGGTTAAGGGCCTTGGTCAGGGGCCCAGCTGTGGCAGCTTGGTGGAGCTGGGATTCAAACCCATGGCCTTCTGGTCAGTAGTCCAACACCTTAACCACGCTACCACATCCCATATGTATGAGTATGGCACAGGAAGGAGATAATTAAAGTCACCAAAACGTCAAAGCAGCCATGAGTACACAAGTGGCATCAAGTGCTATACACAGTAATACTTATTACTGAGGTGCCGGATCCACTGCAATGCACAAACAGCATGCATGCTGAGAGAGCTGGAGTGGTGAACACGTTCACCATCTCGGAGCATGACCTGAGGAGGGCATTCAAGAGAATGAATACCAGGAAGGCAGCAGGACCAGATGGCATCACAGGTCAGGTTCTGAAAGCCTGTGCTGACCAGCTAGCACCGATGTTCACTGAGATATTCAACCTCCCACTGGCACAGTTTATTGTCCCCTCATGGTTCAAACAGTCTACCATTGTTCCTGTCCCAAAGAAACTAAAAAGGAGGCTAAAAACCTGGAGAGATGGTGCCAGGAGAACAATCTTCTCCTGAATGTCAGCAAGACTAAGGAGTTGATAGTGAACTTCAGCACAAAGCAGGAGCGGTCATACCAACCGCTAAACATCAACGGGACCCCAGTGAAGAGAGTGGAGTTTCTGGTACGTAGGTGTTCACATCACACAGGACCTGTCTTGGTCCTGTCACATCAACACCCTGGTGAAGATGGTCCGGCAGCGTCTGTACCATCTGAGACGCTTAATGGACTTCAGACTACCCTCTCAGGTGCTAAAGACTTTCTACACCTGCACCTTCTACACCACTGAGAGCATCCTGACGGGTAGCATCATTTCCTGGTTCGGGAACAGCACCATGCAGGACAGGCGAGCACTCCAGGGAGTGGTGCGATCAGCTGAACGTACCATCCACACTGAGCTCCCTGACCTGCAGGACATCTACAGCACGCAGTGCCGGACCAGAGCCAGGAAGATTGTAAAAGATCTCAGCCATCCCAACAATCGACTCTTTTCTTTGTTGTGTTCACGGAAACGCTTCCGCTCCTTGAAAGCAAACACAGAGAGAATGAGGAGAAGCTTCTTACCTCAGGCCATTCGGAGTCTAAATCAGGAAACACCCAGGATCTAGTATTGGACTTCATTCTCCATCTACACTGTTTTTATGCACACCTTTCTTTGCACTGACACTTTTTATCTCTGGACTGTCACTGTAACTCTGGACTTCCACAGCACAGTGCCACTTTATACACTATATACACTATTTACACACCATACTGCACCTGGACACTTTAAGGACAATCTTTAAAAACCATACACATTTATGTATATGTATATTTATGCATATTTATATACATTATTTCTACACTTATATTTTCATATTTTATATAGTTTTTTTTTATATAGTTTTTTATATAGTTTATACTTTTTTATTTATCTATCTCTTTTTGGTTTTGGTTTATTTTTTATCCTAAATTGCATTCCTTTTTTTATGCTTATATACAGGACAGTTGCAAAAAGCATTTCACTGCATGTCGTACCCAGGATAAAGAATGACCTGAATGTATGAAAAATAGTGTAATGTGTTGTAGTTATCTCACACTTCCTATTCACTACATACTACGAAACTGTTCAACCGCTCAGTATATGAATATTGATGTATGTGAATTTTATCAAGACATTCCAATGTCACTTTCAATGGTGTAGGTGATTTTAGAGCTTATGAAGTCTTACATGTTTCATTATGCTTTTTTACAGAAATTTAAAAAAAAATATTTTAGTTTAAAGGAAATTACTTTGTCCTATTCCAATATATATTATATATTCCAATCGATGCAGAAACATACATTACTACAGGCTGGGATCAAAACAATTAGAAATAATTAATTGATAAATGTTCTGATCTAAAAAGAAAAAGAAGATAGGTTGTGTTTTCATGTTTTTCTGACCCTTAAATTTCTTATGTAGGAGTCAGAACAACGTAATCACTACTGAAACTTTACTGTCATTATTTACACTTGGATTTTTTTCTCAGGAACAGGAAAATACATTGTAGGCAAGGCAAGGCAAGGCAAGTTTATTTGTATAGCACATTTCATACACAGAGGTCATTCAAAGTGCTTTACATAGAAATTAGAAAACAATTTATAAGAGATAAAAAAATATATATATATGAAAAAATAAGAAACACACGATAAAATCATTATAAAAACAACGAACAATTAAAGAAAATAAATGTGATGCAGCACAGCACTCATTCAGTAAATGCAGAGTTAAACAGATGTGTTTTTAATCTTAATTTAAAAGTGTCTACTGTTGAAGCCCATCTGAGCTCTTCTGGAAGCTGATTCCAGCTATAGGTGGCATAATAACTAAATGCTGACGCACCTTGTTTTGAGTGAACCCTTGGTATCTCTAACTGCCCATTCTCACCACCTGACCATCTGCCTGGATTCTGGACTTTCTGACAGGCAGAAGTCAGGTGGTGAGAATGGGCAGCAATACTTCATACCCGCTGATCCTTAACACCGGTGCTCCTCAGGGCTGTGTCCTCAGCCCATTCCTGTATTCCGTGTATACACACAACTGTACAGCCACACACAGCTCCAACGTCATCGTCAAATTCGCTGATGATACAACGGTGATAGGCCTGATCATCGACAACAATGAGAGAGCCTACAGAGAAGAGGTGAGCACCCTGACTAAATGGTGTCAGAAGAACCACCTCTCACTAAACATTGACAAAACCAAGGAGCTGGGGGTAGATTTCAGGAGACAGAGCAGAGAACACAGACCCATCACCATCGACAAGACACCTGTGGAACGTGTGAGCAGCTTTAAGTTTCTGGGTGTTAACATCAGTGAGGTCCACACACACTGACGCAGTGCTGAAGAAGGCACACCAACGCCTATTGTTCCTGAGACGGCTGAGGAAGTTTGGAATGAGCCCCAGCATCTTCAGAACATTCTACACCTGCACTATAGAGAGCATCCTGACGGGCTGCATCACTGCCTGGTTTGGAAACAGCACCGCTGGCAACCGTAAAACCCTAAAAAGGGTCGTGCGAACTGCCAGCCACATTGTTGGAGGTGAGCTTCCCTCCCTCCAGGACATCTACAATAGGCGGTGTATAAGAAAAGCTCGGAGGATCACTAATGACTCCAGCCACCCGTCCCACAGACTGCTCTCTCTGCTCCCCTCAGGAAGACGTCTCTGCAGCATCCGATCCCGCACTAGTCGACTGAGGGATAGCTTTTTTCCTCAGGCCATCAGACTAATTAATAGCCATAACTAACACAGCATATAGCATACTTTCACAATATGGTATGTTACACACTGCACTCAAACTTCAACAGTTCAACACTGGACTATACACACACACACGCGCACACTGCGTTCGTCCTGCATCTACACACACTGGACTATCCACACACTGCATTTAATTTAATATAACAATCTATCTGACAATAAGCTATCGGTACCACAGGACATTTCTGTATATGTACAGTCTGTTGCACCTCACATGTTACATATATATACATGTATATAATACCTATACTTATATATATTATTTATGTTTATGCTTGTGCATACGTATATGTATATATATATATATGTGTGTGTGTATGTATGTATATATATATATATATATATATATATGTATATATATATATATATATGTGTGTGTGTATATATATATATATATATATATATATATATATATATATATATATATATATATATATATATATACTGTATGTATGTGTATAGATATGTGTGTGTGTATATATATATATATATATATATATATATATATATCTATATATATATATATATATATATATATATATATATATATATATATATTGTGACGGCGGCACGGGCACCACCGCAAACACACCGAGGAAAAACCGCTCTTCGCCCACTGCAGCGGCAACCCGGAAGCGTGAGAGCCGAACAGGCGGCGGTTCAGCACCTTGGCCAGCGGCGCTATCCGCGAGCTCCAAATCTTCAGCACCATTGCCAGCACCGCGGCAAGTGAGAGCGGGGCGGAGCGGCAGGAAAACACGGACCAATCAGGACCGCCGCTGGAGCATTCACCCTCCAGGAGGAAAGCATAGCAGGAAGCAAGGCTCAGCGGCTGGAGAAGGAAAAGTGGGTGTGGCCTATATATGTATAGATATAATTCATACTGTGTATAATGTGTAGTAATGTTTGTATAACGTGTTTCGCATTTGCACATTTCAACTGGTACTAAGCATTTTGCACATTTTTTTTAACCTGTTTGTAAATTGTTCTATTTATTAAAAAATTTTTTTTTCATATTAAAAAATATATGTTCTTCAACCTTGGTAATGTAGTATGTGTGTATGTTGAATATACACTTCATACTGTATTCTCCTGTCCCTGAATGAACAGTTATGATCTTTGGCCCAGACTGTAAGGCTGCTTGTATGTGTGTAGCAATCACAATCCTGTGACAATCCCAGGTTGACTTATAACTCCATAATTCCAGTGCATGTATGAATAATAATATATGTTACAAAACAAAATATCTGATATCTGCTGTGATGGGGCCCATGAACATGTGCGAAGAGATTATTCTCTGTTTTATTGTGCCTTTTTCATTTCCTTTGAGGCTGAGATGCTTGAACATTGTTTTTTGTTTTTTTTGTTTTTTGTGTTGATTATTTCAGTCTGAATGATAGTTTTGTGATCAGATGCAATATCTTACAAAAGAACATAATGAAGGGTTTTATTCCTCTTATACCACAGCATTTTGCCAGCGATTACAATTTATTATATTTTTAAAGAATTTTTTTTTATTTATATATTTAGCCTTTTTATGGTTAAAAAAACCCCCACTTAAACTGCTTTACCTCTTAGTGTTATAACACTGAAAAAAGCCTTACCAAATCAACATTATTTAAGATAACATATTTTAATCTTTTTAATTGGAAGACCATTTGTAAATTGTGTACCAAATAAGTCAGTCTGAATGTGGTGTTATAGAAACATAAAATGGAAACTAAAGTCAATTTAAACTTAACTTTATTCAGACATGTAAAAGCACAGCAATATCTATTTTCCCTTTACTGTCTTAATAAACATTGCTTTCATCCCATGACTTAAATTAGTAGCTCATAAGAAACAGACAAATGTTGGACCAGTGGTTTAAGGGTCATCTTGGTTTTTGTTAGCCTTTCTCATCCTGACGGAAATGAGAATTGTAATTATCAGAGATTTATAATACTTGGACTTCATCCCTATAAATATATATAAATATAGCCGATATATCTTATATAAAAAAATCTTGAACTGCAGTATCAAACCCCATTTAACCACTTGTATGCACCATGATATGCCCTATACAATATCAAAATTTATTTGTTTAAGGAGGTTGGTTTTGGCCTATATCTTTGTAGATTATTGGTAAGACCAACACTTATTTGGCAGTAGAGTAAGAAGTGATAAATAATTTTGTACTTAATTAAACTCCTGTTGTATCGCAGAATTAGATCTCTTTAGTGGTTGGCTGATTATTGCATAAAAGGCATAATTCTAGTCAGAAGGCTTGCTGGTGTTTTTCTTTACAGCTTCTCCCCATCTGAGGTTTCACTGAGTATTCTTCTTCTCCTTATTTCCTGAACCAAAAAGGTCTGCTACAAAAGCAACCACTTCGAAACCCGCACCTGCTACCATTTCCACAGCTTTACGCACCTGCAAATAGCACAAATGTAGAAAAGTGAGAGTAATTAAAATAATTACAGCAGCTTCATTTGATATTTTTATACAAGGTCACTTTGTTGTCTCATAACAATCTCATAAATGGATTTTATACCTGCCGAGATTCAGCCTTGCCATATCTCAGGTCAGTTACAAAATGCTCACAATTGCTACTGATCACACTATAGGGCAGCTCCCGCCCCAAAAGGCTGTATGCTTCATGGACGATGGCATGGGCAGGACGTGGCTCATATTTATAATCCAGTAGATTGTTAACTTTGTACTCATCATCGCCGACCACAAAGGAGAGCTCCTCCTTCTTTACGAAAGCCTTATCAGACAGCACAAACATCATGCTGCTGGCACCAGGATGGGCGTCTTCAGCTACGGTGTACATAGGGACAGTATAAAATCTCTCATATTACAAAAATTACACTTACATATAAAGTGAAGAAGGTGGAACGATTGTTGTGGAACTTTTATTATAAATAAGCACACTAGTATGTGTTATGTACATGGGCAAGAGTAAAATGGTGTTAAATCAGTAATTGTGTGCACATCCCCCCTTCTGGCAGGTGCAGGACAAAATAAACTGTTAAAGTAAAACATTTGTAATGTCCGCAACACTTTTTAAACTCCCATCTTTATTAATTAATTAAAAAGCAACCAGCTCCACACCAGCATACATGCTCAAAAACAACATGAAAACCACCCCACATTTACACAAAAGACCACAGCAAAATAGTCAATAAAGAAATGTATACACATACATATACATGTGTACAATAGTGGGCACATACACCCACCTACACATATACGCATACATACATACATACACACACATATACACATATACATATATATATATATATATATATATATATATATATATATATATATATATATATATATATATATATATATATACACACATATACACATACATACATACATATATACACAAACATTTACATATATACACACACATACATACATACACACATACACACATATACATACACCAATACATACAAATACACAGTATATACATCCATATCCCCACTCCTTATAAGAATGGCTTTATATCAAACTCTTCATTAAGACCATGGGGAGACATTGTATTTAAATAGTAAATCCAAAATGTTTCACGTTGGAGAAGCCTTTTGTCCTGATCTCCTCCTCCTCTGGACGTTTTATTGACCCGCTCTACCCCAAGATATCTAAGGGCGCTGACATTATGCCCTGCTCGTTTAAAATGAGCGGCAACAGGACTACGTTCATCCCCTGTCCTAATAGTATTTCTGTGCTCACTAATTCTAGTCCGAAGCACTCTCGTTGTTTTGCCAACATATGCTAAACCACACGGGCAGCGAATTAAATAAATAACGTGTGGTGCTGCATGTGATAACCCCACGAATAGATAAGGTCTTGCCGGTGTGTGGATGATTAAAGTTTTTGCACTTATACGAGCACTGGGCACAACTGCCACATCTATAATCACCATCTGGCATACTAAGAAATGACGTTGCGGGTTGCGGACGTTTATCATTTTTAACCAGGAGGTCTTTTAAATTCGGGGCACGTTTAAAAATAAGCTTTTTTTTTTTTTCGGAAATATCCGGAAAATCGGATTTTCCGGAAATATCCTGATCAGTTTAGGGTCCGAATCAATAATGTGCCAATGTTTGTAAATAGATTTTCTAAATTCTGGTACAAGTGAAGAATATTTAATACAACATAAAGGGGACTTGTTTGGATTTTTATTGCGCTTATTTGATCGAAGACACTCATCTTGTGTTAATTTATCAAAACGTTTTTGGCCAAATCAACCCATTGTTGTTTATACCCTCTATTGAGGAATCTTTTTGTCAAGTCTGCAGCCTGTTTTGAGTAAGATGAATTATCGCTGCATATTCTACGTACACGATTAAACTGACTGATCGGAAGACTTCTAACCTATGGTCTGGGATGAAAACTATCCCCATGCAAAATAGTGTTTCGATCCGTGGGCTTGCGAAAAAGATCAGTTTTTATGGTCATGCCATCTTTATATACCTGAATATCCAGGAAACTGGTGCGATGTTTATCATATTCCAGAGTAAATTTCAAATGTTCATTACAAGAGTTCAAATACTCATTGGAAGCCCATTAATTCATCTAATGTGCAATCAATAATCAGAAAAATATCATCAATAAATCGCTTGTAGAATAAGATCTTACAATAGAATGGGTTTCTCTGATGCAGCACAAATTGATTTTCAAAAAGACCCATATATAAGCAGGCATAGTTAGGGGCCATTTTACTTCCCATAGCAGTGCCTCGCTTTTGTATATAAAACTCATCCTGAAAACGAAAAAAGTTATTGGTAAGGACTATGTTTGCCAAGTCTAAAATGCACTCAATGCTAGGCTTAGACTCAACCTTATTTAAAGAAAGAAATTGCTGAAAGAAACTCAAAGGCATTTTTATCAAACTCGCAAATGTGCTTCATTTGCCTGAAGAAGACCCAACAGGGTCGAAACGTTGCTTTTTAATTAATCAATAAAGATGGGAGTTTAAAAATTCATTTTCTTTAAAAAACAAAAATCAAACAAACAAAAACGCTTAGTAAATAATATTCCGATTTGTAAATGATTACAGCGGTGCACTTATAACTTCAGGCACCATATTGAGAAGGCATTTGCTTCTTTCCCTAAAAAGAGATCTTCCATTTACTGAGCATTTACCCATGCTTCCATTTACAGAGCCTGGGTGCCACAAAGTGTTTTCCTCGGTAGAAACAAAAACAAACAAACAAATAAATAAATAGATAGATAGATAGATAGATAGATAGATAGATAGATAGATAGATAGATAGATAGATAGATAGATAGATAGATAGATAGATAAATAAATTAGGTCCAATTCTACTTTTATCATATGTTACAAAAATTACATATATACTCTTTTATAAATATATATAGTATACATATACTATATACATATATAGTACCTATATGTGCCATATACATGAACCTAAAGGTGTTGTGAAATATTTTAATTTGTACTATTTTAAGCAGACTCACATGGTGGTGCCAGGTGAATGATGTATCCATCACCAACATAAATGCCCCAGTGTTGGTAGATAAGACGGTAGATTTCTATCAAGTCACCTGGCTGTGGTTTCTCTTCACACTGAGTCACAAACAACTTCAGGTCAACATTTAAAGCCTGTCTTAATTCACCGGTAGTGTTTATTTTTCAACTCAAACATTATTACCTTTACAAAAGTAGTAGTTAAACCGTTATAGTGGTACAGAAAGGGAGGGTTTGGTGCAGCTTTAATGTAGATCTAGTGTATAAGTTTACGCACCTGTCCTGGCGCCATCTTCATGCACAGAAAAGTGTATAGAGACAAAAACAAGTTCTGACCAAAGCTTTTGGTTTCGCTTCCGGAGTCTGTTATGAGATTACAAACAAATGAATAATTAAAACTAATTAAAATAATAATAATTTAAATAAAAACGTACTACTACCAACACTACTGAGAAAATAAATTAGATTACTTTTAATTGGCTAAATATATGTGTATGTGTACAGTGAGACACATCCTGCGTTTATGCCACTTCACTGCCGCTAAATGATGTGACACGTCGATGCAATTTTGCAGTAAAGTGCCTAGATGTGCCAAAGGTATAAAAATCAACAATAAAGCACTTACCACCACCAGGACAGGACTGATTCTCTGTAATGGAGTCTGTTTCAGTTTTCCGTAAACCAAGCAGCGCTTTTAAATGTCATCAATCAGCTGACGTGCCGCAAAAAAACGGGTGTCGTTTTAAAGAGTTCGCTACCACATTCACACACTAACTCCTTCCTGTGCTGCTGCAGTTTATAGATGATGGCAAAATGGAGCAAGTGACGTGGATGTGTTATAGGAATGATGTGTTATAGAATGGATGTGTTATAGGATGGAGGTGTTATAGATGTGTTATAGGACGAATGTGTTATAGGACGGATGTGTTATAGGAATGCTGTGTTATAGAATGGATGTGTTATAGGACGGATGTGTTATAGGAATGCTGTGTTATAGACTGGATGTGTTATAGGACGGATGTGTATAGATTTGTTATAGGACGGATGTGTTACAGGACGGATGTGTTACAGATGTGTTATAGGAATGCTGTGTTATTGGACGGATGTGTTATAGGAACGACGTGTTATAGAATGGATGTGTGAATGGATGCATGGGCGTAAATCCCGGGGGGGACGGGGTGGGACAGACTCACATGGTGGTGCCAGGTGAATATATGTATGTATACCTAAATAATTGAGTAATAATCAATCAATTGAGTATAATCAAATTCTATTCTTTTCTTACGTGTCTTAATATTTTTAAATTCCTTGTTTTTATTGTTGTGATTATTTTTTATGATAGTTTTATTTTCCTTATGTAAAGCACCTTGAATTACCATTGTGTATGAAATGTGCTACAGTATAAATAAACTTGCCTTGCCTTGCTGTGTCATAGACTAGATAAAATGACGGAGAAAAGGAAAATTTGAACCTGAGAAAAACTTTGAAAATAACCATAATGACACAGTCTCCATGCTACAATAATAATGATAAAAGCAAAGTTTTTCACTGTGGGGACATATCTTTACAAGTACAATTTGACTGTATTATTTGTGTCCCCCTTCAAAAATTGCTCATGAGAAATTTTATATTTACTGTCCCCCACTGTTAAATGAAATTTACGCCCATGAACGGATGTGTTATAGGTAGGGTTGCAAAATTCTGGGAATTTTCAAGGCTGGAAACTTTCCATGGGAATATATGGAAATAAACTGGGAATTAAAAAAAATGCTGAACTGCCTATAACAAGGAACTCAAATGTAGTTAAAAAAATCTCAACAGCATAATTTTGTTTAAAACAACAAGATTTAATACAATTTAAGTACCCTGCATTCCTCGGTCACAGCACACTGCTTACTGGAGGACCATTGAGGCCAAACCCCCTGCATGTACTTGCATTCTTCCATAACATGCACAGTAACACTTTATTTTAGGGTCATTTAACTAGTTGCTTATTAGCATGAATGTTAATACAATATTGGCTATTTATTAGTACTTATTAAGCACATATTAATGCCTTATTCTGCATTATCTTATTCTACATTCTTAATTGTACCCAAGACTTAAACTTAATAACTACCTTATACTAACTCTTTATAAGCAGTGAATTAGGAGTGTTAACACATGCACAGATAATTTGATGACCCTCCCCAACACACTCACTCCCCCTGAAATAAAAAAAATCCTCCATAAAATAATGTTTATTACAATTATTAAGTTTATGTTTATTACAAGCATAAGAATGTTTATTATGCTTTTGTGTTACTCAGTGAAAGAATCAGTTAAAGTTATACTTACAATAAAATCAGTCAAGACATCATTTTTGATGTTCAATTTTAATTTGCATGACCTTGCATGCATGTCTGCTTATTCAATTCAATTCAATTCAATTCAAGTTTATTTGTATAGCGCTTTTTACAATAGACATTGTCTCAAAGCAGCTTTACAGAACATAAACATAGAGCAGAAGGTAGACATAATTAATGATAAAGGAAATAATGAATAATAAAAGAAATAAGAATTTACAGAATAAAAATTCTAGATTATTATTAGATATATATATAGTTCACAATGTGTATGTATTTATTCCCCTTTGAGCAAGTCTGAGGTGACTCAGGCAGCAGTGGCAAAGAAAAACTCCCTTAGATGGTAAAGGAAGAAACCTTGAGAGGAACCGGACTCAAGGGGGAACCCATCCTCATATGGGTGACACTGGGGGTGTGATTGTTATATACAGTCATTTAAATGTTGTATTGGTGTAAGGATCATGGACTTCGGATCTCCTTAGTATCACAGAGTCTAACTGGAGATGTCTCAGGATTCTTAGAGTCGGCCTCGGCTCAGTGGACGTCCAAAGGCTTCGTCCCACAGAGGACGTTGGGAGCTGGTACAATGTCTGGATGCCTCGGGATGGGTACAACGAGAGAAGCAGTGGAAAGGGATTAACATATCTGCTGTTCATAAAAATGTGCCGGTCTGATGTACTAGTGCATGATACTATAGGATGTATTATGTGTACGCCTGACTAAAGAGATGAGTTTTTAATCTGCATTTAAACTGGGAAAGTGTGTCTGAGCCCCGAACACTATCAGGAAGACAATTCCAAAGTTTGGGAGCTAAATACGAAAACGTTCTACCACCTTTAGTAGACTTAGATATTCTGGGAACTACCAAAAGTCCTGAGTTTTGTGATCTCAGAGGGAGATTGTAACGTGTTAGAAGACTAGTTAGATACATGGGAGCTAAACCATTAAGAGCCTTGTACGCAAGTAGCAGCAGTTTGTAGTCAATTCTAAACTTAACAGGTAGCCAGTGTAGAGATGACAAAATTGGGGTTATATGGTCATACTTTCTTGTCCTAGTGAGAACTCTGGCAGCTGCATTTTATGACCAAACTAAATGTTTATGTTTGTATATGATATAGTTTATATACATTTCCCTATATTTCCAATTAATTCCCGTTTACTGGAAATTTACTGGAAACTTTCCACCCCTTTCCAATTTTTAATATTTCCAAAATTCCCTTTTACACACGCGCGCACGCACAGTCCTGCTGGTGACAATTCTTCACAATAAATAAATAATGCGTGCAACAACGTATGAATGCGTGGGAAGGAGATCATTTACATTTCTGACATTTAGCAGACATCCTTAATCCAGAGTGACATGCACTTTATTTCAGTTTATACAACTTAGCAATTGAGGGTTAAGGGCCTTGGTCAGGGGCCCAGCTGTGGCAGCTTGGTGGAGCTGGGATTCAAACCCATGGCCTTCTGGTCAGTAGTCCAACACCTTAACCACGCTACCACATCCCATATCATAATGTGTGGCTACAGAGTATGGCACAGGAAGGAGATAATTAAAGTCACCAAAACGTCAAAGCAGCCATGAGCACACAAGTGGCATCAAGTGCTATACACAATATCTATCTCTCTTTGGTTTTGGTTTATTTTTTATCCTAAATTGCATTCCTTTTTTTATGCTTATATACCGGACAGTTCAAAAAGCATTTCACTGCATGTCGTACCCAGGATAAAGAATGACCTGAATGTATGAAAAATAGTGTAATGTGTTGTAGTTATCTCACACTTCCTATTCACTACATACTACGAAACTGTTCAACCGCTCAGTATATGAATATTGATGTATGTGAATTTTATCAAGACATTCCAATGTCACTTTCAATGGTGTAGGTGATTTTAGAGCTTATGAATTCTTACATGTTTCATTATGCTTTTTTACAGAAATTAAAAAAAAAATATTTTAGTTTAAAGGAAATTACTTTGTCCTATTCCAATATATATTATATATTCCAATCGATGCAGAAACATACATTACTACAGGCTGGGATCAAAACAATTAGAAATAATTAATTGATAAATGTTCTGATCTAAAAAGAAAAAGAAGATAGGTTGTGTTTTCATGTTTTTCTGACCCTTATTTGTCTTATGTAGGAGTCAGAACAACGTAATCACTACTGAAACTTTACTGTCATTATTTACACTTGGATTTTTTTCTCAGGAACAGGAAAATACATTGTAGGCAAGGCAAGGCAAGGCAAGTTTATTTGTATAGCACATTTCATACACAGAGGTCATTCAAAGTGCTTTACATAGAAATTAGAAAACAATTTATAAGAGATAAAAAAATATATATATGAAAAAATAAGAAACACACGATAAAATCATTATAAAAACAACGAACAATTAAAGAAAATAAATGTGATTTTAATAAAAACAGTTTAAAATATGTTAAAAAGAATAAAACAGGAGTAAAAGTGATTTGGATAAAAAGTGCAGTCAGTGTGAAGCAGCACAGCGCTCATTCAGTAAATGCAGAGTTAAACAGATGTGTTTTTAATCTTAATTTAAAAGTGTCTACTGTTGAAGCACATCTGAGCTCTTCTGGAAGCTGATTCCAGCTATAGGTGGCATAATAACTAAATGCTGACGCACCTTGTTTTGAGTGAACCCTTGGTATCTCTAACTGCCCATTCTCACCACCTGACCATCTGCCTGGATTCTGGACTTTCTGACAGGCAGAAGTCAGGTGGTGAGAATGGGCCGCAATACTTCATCCCCGCTGATCCTCAACACCGGTGCTCCTCAGGGCTGTGTCCTCAGCCCATTCCTGTATTCCGTGTATACACACGACTGTACAGCCACACACAGCTCCAACGTCATCGTCAAATTCGCTGATGATACAACGGTGATAGACCTGATCATCAACAACAATGAGACGGCCTACAGAGAAGAGGTGAGCACCCTGACTAAATGGTGTCAGAAGAACCACCTCTCACTAAACATTGACAAGACCAAGGAGCTGGTGGTAGATTTCAGGAGACAGAGCAGAGAACACAGACCCATCACCATCGACAAGACACCTGTGGAGTGGGTGAGCAGCTTTAAGTTTCTGGGTGTTAACATCAGTGAGGTCCACACACACTGACGCAGTGCTGAAAAAGGCACATCAACGCCTATTGTTCCTGAGACGGCTGAGGAAGTTTGGAATGAGCCCCAGCATCTTCAGAACATTCTACACCTGCACTATAGAGAGCATCCTGATATGCTGCATCACTGCCTGGTTTGGAAACAGCACTGCTGGCAACCGTAAAACCCTGAAAAGGGTCGTGCGAACTGCCAGCCACATTGTTGGAGGTGAGCTTCCCTCCCTCCAGGACATCTACAATAGGCGGTGTTTAAGAAAAGCTCGGAGGATCACTAATGACTCCAGCCACCCGTCCCACAGACTGCTCTCTCTGCTCCTCTCAGGAAGACGTCTCTGCAGCATCCGATCCCGCACTAGTCGACTGAGGGATAGCTTTTTTCCTCAGGCCATCAGACTAATTAATAGCCATAACTAACACAGCATATAGGATACTTCCACAATATGGTATGCTACACACTGCACTCAAACTTCAACAGTTCAACACTGGACTATACACACACACACACACGCGCACACTGCGTTCGTACTGCATCTACACACACTGGACTATACACACACTGCATTAAATTTAATATAACAATCTATCTGACAATAAGCTATCGGTACCACAGGACATTTCTGTATCTGTACAGTCTGTTGCACCTTACATGTTACATATATATTACATGTATATAATACCTATACTTATATATATTATTTATGTTTATGCTTGTGCATACGTATATGTATATATATGTATGTATGTATGTATGTATATTTCTGGAGCTCGCTCCCAAGAATTTCACTCACCATGGCACATGTGCTGTGGTGATGTGACAATAAAGGTGACTTGACTTGACTTGACCTGATCCTAATGATCCGAGTAGTCTGCTTAGTTTATATTCAATTAGCATATCTGTAATGTATTTCGGTCCTAAGCCATGAAGTGATTTATAAACGAGTAACAATACTTTAAAGATCTAACCGTATAGAACTTTGAGGTAATAATCTACCATCAGTTTTTAAAGTGTTGTTTGTATCCTATTTTAGGTTTTAGTAAGGCTGAATTAGCCAAGAAGAAACGGGAGGAAAGAAGGAAAGATTATCTCCTGATATTAGAATAGAGAAATTACTCTTTTTTACAGTATCGATACATCACTTGTGCATGGACACTTGTTGGTAAATGGCACTGGGAGTTAAACACTTTTTTTTTCAAATTAAAAAATATATGTTCTTCAACCTTGGTAATGTAGTATGTGTGCATGTTGAATATACACTTCATACTGTATTCTCCTGTCCCTGAATGAACAGTTATGATCTTTGGCCCAGACTGGAAGGCTGCTTGTATGTGTGTAGCAATCACAATCCTGTGACAATCCCAGGTTGACTTATAATTCCATAATTCCAGTGCATGTATGAATAATAATATATGTTACAAAACAAAATATCTGATATCTGCTGTGATGGGGCCCATGAACATGTGTGAAGAGATTATTCTTTGTTTTTATTGAGCCTTTTTCATTTCCTTTGAGGCTGAGCTGAGATGCTTGAACAATGTTTTTTGGGTTGTTTTGTATTTTGTGTTGATTATTTCAGTCTGAATGTTAGTTTTATGATAGGTGCAATATCTTACGAAAGACAAATCCTGTATTACATACACACATTACACCCTTAAGTAATTATATTAATAAAATCCTAAGGGAGCTTGTCTCTTCAGATGAACTTCTGCCATTTTGCTGAAATGAATTGTTTTCTCCTCCCAGGCCATTCACTAGGCAGTAACAAATTCCTCGTCCAGGTGGACTTGAACGACAGAATTTTTTTTAAACACTCTAAATATAGAAGGGGTGTGTTTGTTTGTTTATATAATCTTTGAATCGAACAGCTAGGATGAGGATAGCAAGGTCAGTCCTAAAGAAAATGTTTACATATGGGTAAAAATAATCAGCAATGGGTTTTAATTTGATACCACAGCATTTTGCCAGCGATTACAATTTTTTTTTTAAAAGAATGTTTGTTTATATTTAGCCTTTTTTAGTAAAAAAAAACAAAAAAAGCTTTACCTCTTAGTGTTAACACTGGAAAAAAGCCTTACCAAATAAACATTATTTTAAGATAACATATTTTAATCTTTTTAATTGGAAGACCATGTGTAAATTGTGTACCGAAGAAGTCAGTCTCAATGTGGTGTTATAGAAACATAAAATTGAAACTAAAGTCAATTTAAACTTAGCTTTATTCAGACATGCAAAAGCACAGCAATATATATACACAGGACCGTTAATCATTTCCCCTTTATTATTACTGTCTTAATAAACATTGCTTTCATCCCATGACTTAAATTAGTAGCTCATCAGAAACAGACAAACGTTGGACCAGTGGTTTAAGGGTCATCTTGGTTTTTGTTAGCGTTTCTCATCCTGACGGTAATGAGCTTTGTAATTATCAGAGATTTATAATACTTGGACTTCATCCCTATAAATATATATAAATATAGCCATACATTCTTGAACTGCAGTATAAAACCCCATTTAACCACTTGTATGCACCATGATATGCCCTATACAATATCAAAATTTATTTGTTTAAGGAGGTTGGTTTTGGCCTATATCTTTGTAGATTATTGGTAAGACCAACACTTATTTGGCAGTAGAGTAAGAAGTGATAAATAATTGTGCTTAATTAAACTCCAGTTGTATCACAGAATTAGATCTCTTTAGTGGTTGGCTGATTATTGCATAAAAGGCATAATTCTAGTCAGAAGGCTTGCTGGTGTTTTTCTTCACAGCTTCTCCCCATCTGAGGTTTCACTGAGTATTCTTCTTCTTCTCCTTATTTCCTGAACCAAAAAAGGCTACTGCAAGAGCAGCCACTACAGCTGTAGCAATACCCACACCTGCTACCACTTCCACAGCTTTACGCACCTGCAAATAGCACAAATGTAGTAAAGTGAGAGTAATTAAAATAATTACAGCAGCTTCATTTGATATTTTTATACAAGGTCACTTTGTTGTCTCATAACAATCTCATAAATGGATTTTATACCTGCCGAGATTCTGCCTTGCCGTATCTCAGTTCAGTTGCAAAATGCTCACAATTGCTACTGAACACACAATAGGGAAGCTCCCGCCCCAAAAGGCTGTGTGCTTCACGGATGATGGCACGGACAGGACGTGGCTCATATTTATCATCCAGTAGATTGTTAACTTTGTACTCATCATCGCCGACCACAACCCAGAACTTTTCCTTCTTTACCAAAGCCTTGTCATACAGCACAGACATCATGCTGCTGGCACCAGCATGGGCGTGTTCAGCTACGGTGTACACAGGGACAGTATAAAATCTCATATTACAAAAATTACACTTACATATAAAGTGAAGAAAGTGGAAGGATTGTTGTTGAAATTTTACTATAAATAAGCACACTAGTATGTGGTATGTACATGGGCAAGAGTAAAATGGTGTCTCAATTTATTGTATGTTGTTGCACAACAGGTCCCAACACTCCTCGTGTAGCATGAGAGAAACAGCCCTGATAATGTTACACTCAGCTTTTATAAACATGATTCAGACACAGAATGAAAGGAAAACCTCCTCTACCATTGGCTAGATGAACAACTCCTGACCATTGTTGTAAAAAAAAATCTGAGTAGAAATAATTAAAGTATTATTATTACAATTGCTGTCATAAGACATATGTAGGCGATGTTGTAGGCCAAAGATGTTTATTGTAATCATAAACTTAGTAAAAGTAACCAGATTCGGGGCGGTCAGGCCTAGTCAGTCCGAGCACATTTGTAATAACAAATACAAACTTATGTAGAATGGAAAAGACCATGGTTCCCAGACCTTAGCTCATAGCGATAACTTATGTAGACTGAAAAAGACATTGGTTCACAGACCTTGGCCCTGAGAACTAAGGGGAGGAAAATCCATAAATGGGCATATGGGTGAAAGGTGACGGGAGATAAGGTGAAATTAGGTCAGTGTATTTAGAAAACATAGGAGGTGATGGCGGTAAATAAGGTGATATGGCACCTGGGACCCCAGAAATACTGGGAACCAAAGAGGAGGCTCCTAGGAGCGCCAGGGTATATATGCGTGGGTGAATGTGGGCACGTGTCCGAAGGTGTGTGTGTCAAATTCTTCTGGCCAGATGAAGGAGGCAGCCCTGCACGCGTGCGTATGTGTGGTGTGTGTGTGTGTGTGCGCGCGCGTGTGTGGGGGGTGTGTGTGCGCATGTGTGGTGTGTGTGTGTGATGTGTGCGTGTGTGGAGGTGTGTGTTTTTATTTTTGCAAGAACGTCGTGAGAGTTCTTGTTTTTCTTGATTGACTTTTGCATGACATGCTTTTTTGGGGGGGTTTTCATTTGTTACTTTCAACTTGCCAATTTCTCTTAAAAGATTGTTGGCTGATTGACCACAATAAAGAAGTTTGCTCATTCTCATCCATGTCTGAGGAGTTTTCTCAGTGTTTTTGTAGTAATTATAGAGTTAACAGTTAAGTCTAACAAACAGTTTTTAGTAACCAAAAGGCCTAAAAGAAGAGGACACCCTGTGATGTGTCGGCTTGGAGATCGGCTCTGAGTTACGACACCATCACCTGATCAGGATAATCTTACCCGTACCAAGGTCTGCCTAGAGTTGTTTATGAGTCAACTTGTATCCAGCTCATTTTGATCAGCTCATCTGTAATATTTTATATAATCTCTAGTAAAAAACAACCACCATTTCTACCAACTTCAAAGAAAATACTTTGTCGTCACCCCCCCCCCCCAACAACTTGTACACATTATTGTTTTTCATTTTAAACCACCTACTTGGCTATATTTACAATTATACAACAGTTAGTTCCAGTCCACTAATTTGATTGGTCAATCAGTGTTCCAAGATTGCCTGTATTTCCTATAATCACACTGGGACTGTTTAATAAAACTTCCTAGTTTGAGAGAACCTTGGCTGACTTGGTAAGCCATACATTTCAGGAATACTAGTTTTGAATTTGAAAGCTTGTCAAACGTATATAAAATGGTAGAATAGACTACAATTTTCCCAGAAACACTATTTTGCTAGAGCAGAGCAAATATAAACAGCACATTTGCCTATACTGTGTAAACATTGTCACTTAATCAATATTAACTTCTTGCTCATTAACCATTACAAATATGAAGTCTATATAAATATTTATTTAATTAAATTAATTTCCCCTGCTTTCTTTTGATGCCATAACCAATTCATAATCATTTTCTTCTAAAAAAAAAACAAAAAAAACAAACATAAACACTTAGTAAATAATATTTTGATTTGTAAATGATTACAGCGGTGCACTTATAACTTCAGGCACCCTATTGAGAAGGCATTTGCTTCTTTCCCTGAAAAGAGTTGCAACACTTTTCACATTTTGCTTCCATTTACAGAGCCTGGGTGCCACAAAGTGTTTTCCTCTGTACACAAATTTTATAGGACACACACAAAAAAATAATTAATTGATATATATATATATATATATAAAAAATGACATACATACATTCTTTTATATAGATATATATAAAAGTACCTAGATGTGCCATATATATATAAACTTAAATTTACGTTTGACAAGCTTTCAAATTATATGTATATATAAACTTAAAAAAGGTGTTGTGAAATATTTTAATTTGTATTATTTTAAGCAGACTCACATGGTGGTGCCAGGTGAATGATGTATCCATCACCAACATAAATGCCCCAGTGCTGGTAGTTACCACGGAAGATTTCTATCAAGTCACCTGGCTGTGGTTTCTCTTCACACTGAGTCACAAACAACTTCAGGTCAACATTTAAAGCCTGTCTTAATTCACCGGTAGTGTTTTTGTTCAACTCAAACATTGTTACCTTTGTTACCTTTACCTAATTAAACCGTTATAGTGGTACAGAAAAGGAGGGTTTGGTGCAGCTTTAATGTAGATCTAGTGTATAAGTTTACGCACCTGTCCTGGCGCCATCTTCATGCACAGAAAAGTGTATAGAGACAAAAACAAGTTCTGACCAAAGCTTTTGGTTTCGCTTCCGGAGTCTGTTATGAGATTACACACAAATGAATAATTAAAACTAATTAAAATAAATAAATAAAAATAATTCAAACAAAAACTTACTACTACTAACACTACTGAGAAAAATTAATTAGATTGCTTTTAATTGGCTAAATATATGTGTATGTGTACAGTGAGACACATCCTGTGTTTATGCCACTTCACTGCCGCTAAATGATGTGACACGTCGATGCAATTTTGCAGTAAAGTGCCTAGATGTGCCAAAGGTATAAAAATCAACAATAAAGCACTTACCACCACCAGGACAGGACTGATTCTCTGTAATGGAGTCTGTTTCTCTTTGCCGTAAACCGAGCAGCGCTTTTAAATGTCATCAATCAGGTGACGTGCCGCAAAACACCGGGTGTCGTTTTAAAGAGTTCGCTACCACATTCACACACTAACTCCTTCCTGTGCTGCTGCAGTTTATAGATGATGGCAAAATGGAGCAAGTGACGTGGATGTGTTATAGGATGGATGTGTTATAGGACGGATGTGTTATAGGAATGATGTGTTATAGAATGGATGTGTTATAGAATGGATGTGTGAAAGGACGGATGTGTTATAGACCACAGACGATGCACGCGCTGTATATTACGCAACACACCTGAGCATCCTACAGGCCACGAGTGCTGAGGTTAGAGCACATGTACACACGCGCACACACGCAGTCCTGCTGGTTACTTGAACACACGCGCACACACGCAGTCCTGCTGGTTACTTGAACACAAGCGCACACACGCAGTCCTGCTGGTGACTTTTACACACGCGCGCACGCGCAGTCCTGCTGGTGACAGGTCTTCACAATAAATAAATAAATAAATAAATAAATAAATAAATAAATAAATGCAACAACGTATTAATGCGTGGGAACGAGATAATTTACATTTCTGGCATTTAGCAGACATCCATCAGCAGCAGCTTGGTGGAGTTGGGATTCAAACCCATGACCTTCTGGTCAGTAGTCCATGAACCCACAAGTGGCATCAAGTGTATACACGATAATACTTATTACTGAGGCTTCGGATCCACTGCAAACTTTACCAGGATAAAGAATGACATAAATGTATGAAAAATAGTGTAAGGTATTATAGTTATCTCACACTACATTATATTTTTGTTGGGTGTTATAGTTATCTCACACTCCCTATTCAATACATACTGTATACTCCTTGGAAGCTAAATCTGTTAATCATCCAACAGACCCCAGAGTTTTGCTCATGTGATCAGTGCACTAGTGATATGTCCCAATCCACATGTGTTTTTGCTGCCGTGCTTAGTGTTGTGCTGCTGGTTTGTAAACAATACACAAAAACACGTCACACATATATCTGATAGGGATATATATATATATATATATATATATATATATATATATATATATATATATATATATATATATATATATATATATATATATATTAATATAAACCTATGCACACGACTATTATAAAGTCATTCATGGGTGCATGGCCCCCTACGTATAATCAGAAAATTACTAAACCCTGCTAAACCTGCATTTTACCATATTCAGAGCAGATATAAACTAATCAATTTTACAGACAAATCTGCATTGTAGATAAATAGATTCTTGTGTGTTTATGAGGTGTAATATCTTTTGATCCACTGTGGTAACCGAAAACAGGAAACAGCCGCAGTACATTATTATTATTATTATTATTATTATTATTATTATTATTATTATTATTATTATTATTATTATTATTGAGATCTTGACATAAAGATTGTTATCAATGTTAAATGTAAATCACAAAAAGTTTGAAATCAGTCAGTGGGGCTAAATCTAAAAGTGGGGCTATCTGAAACAAAATCAAACAAACAAACAAATAATATTAACCTTGGGTTGGTGTATAATCGCAGCAAAGATCCGGGCCGGTAGAGGGCAGCATGGTTCCGAAAGCGACACGTTGGCTACCACCAGTGAGAAAGCGGGTAATGAACTTTCGCTGCTTGATGTTTGCTCTCTATCATTTATTACAGCGGTTATTAAGAGTAAACTGTTATTATATTTACATGATAATTTATTTGATCCAGTCAGATAATAAACTGGTAATTGTACATGTTGTGTTTGGGTTGAGCGCGTGAAGGATGTCTGCCATGTTTGATGGGAATACCTTGTCAGCGATGCAGACTTCTCAGTGCCACTCTCAGAATAACTACAGGTGGGAATCACTACATTACATTACACTATACTACACTGCACTGCTCTACATTACACTGTAGTACACTACACTGCACTATACTACACTACATTACACTACATTACATTACACTATATTACACTGTAGTACACTACACTGCACTATACTACACTACATTACACTGCACTATACTACACTACATTACATTGCACTATACTACATTACACTGCACTACACTATGATACACTAAACTGCACTACACTATACTATGATACACTATACTACACTACACTATGATATACTACAGTACACTATACCACATTGCACTATACGACACTGATACAGTACACTACACTGCACTATACTACACTACATTACACTGCACTATACTACATTACATTACACTGCATTACACTATGATACACTAAACTGCACTACACTATACTATGAGTCACAATACTACGAAACACTACTACACTACACTATGATACACTACAGTACACTATACTACACTGCACTATACGACACTATGATACAGTACACTACACTGCACTATACTACACTACATTACACTGCACTACACTTTGATACACTAAACTGCACTATGAATCACTACACTATACTATGAAACACTATACTATACTACACTACACTATGATACACTACAGTATAGTTTACTACACTGCACTATAGGACACTATGATACAGTACATTACACTATACTATGAAACACTACTATACTGCACTACACTACACTATGATACACTATACTATGAAACACTACTATGCTGCACTACACTACACTATGATACACTACACTATACAAGGAATCACTTCACTATGAAACACTATTACACTATGAAACACTACAGTATCATAGTGTACTATTAGTGTACTATTAATCACTACACTACACTACGAATTACTACACTGCACTATGGATCACCACACCACACTACACTATGAATCACTACACTACACCAGACTACACTACACTGAATCACTACACTAGACTACACTACACTATGAATCACTACACTAGACTACACTACACTATGAATCACTACACTACACTATGAATCACTACACTAGACTACACTACACTATGAATCACAACACTACACCAGACAACACTACACTATGAATCACTACATTACACCAGACAACACTACACTATGAATCACTATACTAGACTACACTACACTATGAATCACTACACTACACCATGAATCACTACACTACACCAGACAACACTACACTATGAATCACTACACCAGACAACACTACACTATGAATCACTACACCAGACTACACTACACAATGAATCACTACACTACACCAGACTACACTACACTATGAATCACTACACTACACTACACTGCACTATGAATCACCAGAATACACAACACTGCACTATGAATCACTGCACTACCCTAAGAATCACTAAACTATGAATCACTACACTACACATTTAATACATTAGTATGTTCTCTAGGCGAAAAATGAGAATAGCAGACAAAACAAACACTTTTCAGAATACATACGATACACAATACATAAATGTATTTGAATAATATAGATGTTACTAACAGTTTGGCTTCATATACTGTAGTGTTATTCTTGCATTTTACTACAGTTTACTTTTTGGTTCATGTTTGTAATGTATAACAGACTCTGCAAACAGTTTACTCTAGTATGCAGTGTGAATAATGTTTGAATAGGTTTTTGATATATTTTATATCTTTAACTCTCTACAGTCCCCAGGAACTTGCATTGGAAATTAAGGCATTCATCAGTGGTGTTGACCAGACTCAAGGGCGAAAACTCAGTGTTCGTGATCATGCGCGCTGTGCTGTGCGTCTCCTCCGCACTGTACCAGCTTGCCGAGGAGCAGTCCTGGAGCACCTGCGTGGTGTTTATGATGAATATGTGGCATCTTTTTTTCAAGACCTGGAGGCTGAGAGTGACAATGGCACTAATAGTGCAACTACAGGAACCAACACTAGCATGTCCAACCTGGAGGATGTGGTTAAAGAGATTCATGCAGTCTTGCTGGAGTTTATCCAGCTGAACCCGAAAGCCTGGGCTCCACTGGTGTCTTCTTGGGCAGTGGATTTGCTTGGCCAGCTCAGCAGCAAGCATGCCGGGAGAAGAGCAGCTCCTCATTCATCTAGTCTGAATGAACTTCTGCAGCTGTGGATGTCGTGTGGAGCCACTCGCTCCCTCATGGATTGTTACTCCCAGTGTCTGGCAGCAATGTTGGCCTGGTGTCCTGATGCCTGCGTGGATGCTTTATTGGACACATCTGTACAGCACTCTCCTCATTTTGACTGGGTGGTTGCTCACATTGGCTCTGCTTTCCCTGGCACCATCATCAGCAGGGTGCTTGCCTGTGGACTCAAGGACTTTTATGCACATGGATACACTTCAGGTGAGAAGTCCAGCCAGATGCAAGTAATGGACAAAAGCAGCAGGGTGCCAAAAATAGGCTCTGTGGTTGGCATCCTTGGGCATTTAACTTCCAGGCATTCTGACAGCATTAAGAGAGAGCTCCTTAGGATGTTCCAAGATAGCTTGACCCCCTCACCACAAAATGCACCTCCATCATCAGGGGCTGCATGGTGGGAGAGCTCACCTCATCTCCGCAGGGCCACGGTGCCTTTCCTGCTTCAGCTAGCTGCTCTCTCACCAGCTCTACTTGGTGCTGTGTCAGTTGAACTGGTGGAGTTCCTTCGTCCACCTGTGCTACTTCAGCTGCATGCTCAGTTCCAGGGCTTGCCCAGAGAAGAGTTAGAGAATATGTTGGGCTTAGCAGTGCACCTGATCAGTCAGAGCCCTGCAGGTGGGCCGCGAGTCCTGCGCTTTCTTGCAGACACCGCCACACCAGCCTCTGTTATTATTTCAGGACCCACACCCTCACCTCATGAAGGTGTACGTGAAGCTTGTGACCGTCTACTTCAGATGCTCCTTCTGCATCTCCACAAACTTGTATACAACAGACCTGATGGTGAAGAGCCATATCCACACTCAACCTCTACCTGTGCAGTGCCACGTGTGATCCCATTTCTTGAGGAACTACAGGCCCATGTTGGTGAACTCTGCGCTGAGACGCTCAGACTTGAAAGAAAAAGGCATCTCTGGCTGCATCAATTGCTGTGTCTGCTGTCTGTTTATGGTGGTCCTAGCGTCGCTACTGAAGCATTGTGCCAGCTACTCACGCAAGCCAGGAACCCTGAGGAGCTGGCATTAGCTTCACAGCTCCACTGTCCTCTTTCCTCCTCTATCCCAGGACTGCTCCCAGCAGCTGTGGCACGTTGCGTTGCTCAGATCCACACCCAAAACTTGAACAGTAGAGAGTTAGCACAGCTCTTGAACAACCTGGCTACAGCAGTACAGAGCCAGGAAGAAGACTGCAAAACAGGCAGTGCTGCATCTGGAAGTTCAATACACTCATCAATGGCAGCTCAGGTTGGAACTGCTGTTTCCAGCCATCTCCATGATTTTTGTCCCCTCCTCCTTCATGGTGACACCATGGTATCTAGAGCAGCTGCTCGCCTTCTGTCCTGCAGCCAGCTACCCAAAGCTTGCACACCAGCACAATTGCTACTTATATCACGTGCGGCAGTGGCACACTTCTTTATAGCTCTGCGACAAAGAGGAGAGGGACTGAAGGTTGGAGGTCAAGGTGGTGGAGAGGTAGTTGGTTATTCTATGCGCTTGCTCTCACACTTAGCAGGATACTCTTCCCTGACACTCAAAATTGTTCTGCAGCAGCTTGTGGAAGGAGCATTACATAAAGGCAACCAAGATCTGTTTGGAGGCCAGAAGGAAACTGCAGGTGAGGATGGTACTCTCGCCACCTTTCAAGTTCCAGACTTGGGTGCTTCGCTGTTGGACATCAACTCTAAATTTGGCACTACTGTCAACTTTTCTGGTAGCGTGTGGTCTGTGTTCCATGCTGGTGTGATTGGAAAGGGTCTGAAACCTCCTCACATTCCTCTGCATTCAGACCCTGATAAGGTTAACCAGAACATGCAGACTTTGCTTGCTGTCACAGTGCAATGCTGCAGCTCTGGTGGTGGAGGAAGCAACAGTAATGGTTCATGCCCTGGAAATACCCGCTTCCAACCAAGTGGTGAATCAGTTTTGGATGAGCCCTCTCCGATCAATGCAGAAGCTGCCAAGGTTATTGCAGTAACTCTGGTGGAGAATGTTTGCCCAGATGTAGCAAATGGAGAATTGTCCTGGCCACCGGAGGAACATGCCAAGACTACTGTTGAACGAGACATTCACATCCGCAGATGTTTTGAAGCCAATCCTGTCTTGTTCCACCTTCTTCGAGTGGTGGCAGCGGGACGTCCAGCTCTTTGCTATTGCTCTGCTGTTTTGAGAGGACTACTGGCCACACTACTGGCCCACTGGGAGGCTTCAAGGGAGCCTTCAGTGACAGATTCCCCCTGGCATCTCCAAGCATCTTGCCTGCTAGTGTCCTGTATGGGAGAAGGTCAGCTTTTGCCACCAGTGCTAAGTAACATCCATGAAGTCTTTCCTCATCTATCCCCATTTGAGGTTAGACTTTTGCTGCTGGGTGTGTGGGAGTACATGCGTGGGAACAGCCCTATGCCACAGAAATTTACTTTTATTGCTGAGAAAGGAATGTTTGTTAGAGATTTCTCTCGGGACGGAGATGTGGCACGTTACATTGCACCAATCCACAGTGTACTTCATAAGAACATTGACCGACTCGGACACTTGTGTTGGAGGTTTCAGATATAGCAAACCTGTTTTTTTTTTTTTATGCGCTAATGTTCCTGAGCACTGGGTTTATATTTGTTATAACAATTTCCTTGTAGTATTAACCAGTGTTTAACCCTGAATTCCTAAGTCCCTGTGTTTTTAAAGTTTATAGTCAACAGCAAACTAAGTGGAATTTTCAATTGATTATGATTGGTGGATTTTTATTATATTCTTTTTTTTTCCAAATAAAAAATTGTGAGTTAACTGAAATGGGAGCAGAAATGCATAACACATTATTAATAATTAAAAAAATGGACCATTGAAAGTATAACAGTCTTTTTATATCCTGTGGTTATATATATTTTTTGTTGTAGTAATAATTTTTTCTTGTTTTGTTTTTTACATTAGTCATTGTTTATATGGCTTTGGTAGTAATAGTTTAAGGTTACAGCTCCTGTTTGGAAACTAAATAATATGTATATAACATTTGTAAGAGTTTGCTTTTGGAATCTTGTTCTTTTCAACATTCCCTGTTCTTTGAGAGGGAAAATAAAAAGGTTTTTTTTTTTTTAAATCTGTTTTAAAGCTGCGCTGTTCTTTATATCTTCACTCAAACTGGGAACAATTGTAGATGTAAGGAAATAAATTAATACAATGCGGCCTTGTTTAAACCGAGTCTAAAGCATTAAAACGGTTTCATATTAAACTCCACCAATTATGCGCGTCCACGTAGCGATAACGCACGTTCATGCTGGTTTCCATGGTGCAACAGTCATTCGCGCTTTGGATCAAACCAGTCGAGCGCGAGTGGGCGGGATTAATCCGGTTAGTCCAAGATGGCGGCTGCCTTCAATGAAAGGTAAAGACTTTATCCTGTATTGTTTGCTATATGTTGTACTGTCCTCCTTGTGTTTTCTCCACGCGCATCGATGCAAAAGGCGTTTTCTTATTCGTTCTCGATGTAAGCTAGTGTGAAGACGTTGAAAAATTCAAACAGGTATTAAATGAGGAAGCCGGATGAATGCGTGGCTTTGGATTTGCTAGCATTTTGAATTAGCTAGTTAGCTTGTGACATGCTAATAAAAACTCGTGTGTGTAACTGCTGAAGAAACTGATTTATGCGGATTTATGCATGTTTAATGTGCATTTGGGTTTTGTTTACACATTTGGGGTTCACTAGTGTCCTGTTTGGATTGAATTATCCATAGTGATATAGTTAACTAGCTAGCACAGGAAGATGGCTGACTGAATTGATCTCAAATGAATGTGAGGATCTGGATATCAGCAGGATTTTGTTCAGTTCAGCTTCCTTGTCCTTAAAAAGACACCTGTCTCCAACAGACGAAGTTCACTTTGGACGTCAATTTGTCTGGATTTTTACTTTAAATCTTGGGGCTTATAAAGTCATCACTGATGAATCTTTAGTGCATCTTTCTTTGTGTGAAATATTTGGTAGATGTTTAAAAAGTTCCTTCCCCTGCCCTGTATTTACAGGAGGGTGCTTGTAGCTTGGAAAATTATGAAGTAATCATTTTAACGAGAAGAGCTTAAAAGTTCAACATGTAGTATTTTAACTTTAAATATGCTTTTTTTAAAACTAATATGTACATTTTTGGACTTTTGAAGAAAATAGGGGACAAGTACACGTACACCCACTTCCTTATTTCATCCAACTGAAGGATGAAATCTATTTGTGGTGGTGTTTGTCTTTTGTCTTGCATCCTGCACTGTCTTGTGCTGCATTGTTTGCACCAGGTTGCACTTTGTGGCTAGGACTGACTTACTAAGTCCTTAGCTCTGTGTTTGCTTTTATGCAGCACCATGATCCTGGAGAAATGTTGTCTTATTTCAATGTGTACTGCAGCAGCTATACGTGGTTGAAATGACAATAAAAGCTTCTTGACTTGTATGATTTCTTTTTCCTCTTTCCCTTCGTTTAGAATGGGGCTGCTGTTTGGGATTTGCATCTCTTTCCTTCTAAGCAGCGCTTGGGCTGTGGATAAGGGGAACTTCAAAACCTGTGATCAGAGTGCATTCTGCAAGTAAGTGATGGTCACTGATGTGTTTACCAGTTTTTAATTTTAATTCCTAATTTAATTCTTTAATTTTAACTCCATGTGTTTTATGCACTTGAGTAAAGTTTATGCTTGTGTTTTTAAATATTGAAACAGTCCATATATGCTTTACATTGCCCTGTGTTTTTTTAAAGCATCAAATGAAGCTTGTTGTTTGTCCCCAGACGTCAGAGGGCAGTGAAACCCGGTCAGTCTCCATACCGAGCTTTACTGGACACTCTGGAGCTCAGTGACTCCAGACTCACTCTGCAACTAATCAATGACAACAATAAGGCAAGTATTTAAAACCATTGTAGCAAAGTTTTTCTGATGTGTATTGAGTAACTCTGGTGGAGAATGTTTGCCCAGATGTAGCAAATGGAGATTATGCTTTTTAAACAATCTTTAACTCTGCTTCTGTATGGTCCCTGGTGGCAGGTGCACTTGCTGTTGGAGCTCTACAGGCTCCAGGGGAACATCACTCGTGTAAAAATAAATGAGCTGAAACCCCTGAAGCCTCGATTTGAGGTGCCTGATGTGCTTGTAGGGGAGCCACCCACTGAGCTGTGAGTATCATTGAACATTGCAGAGCGCTCTGGTATGCATTATACAATTTCTGTAGTGTAGTGTAATGCCTGATGTATGTGTTTTTCTGTCTGTGTTAGTCTCTCAGTGCTGTCTAAGGATGATAACGGTGTGGTTTTGTCTCTGGGAGCGGACAGCCAGAGGCTCATAGTTAGCGCTCGCCCCTTCAGGCTGGATATCATGGAGGGGCCTGAAGTGCTGCTGTCGCTGAACTCTCGTGGCCTGCTCGTTTTTGAGCACCTGAGGCTGCGGAAAGACACGTGAGTCTCCCATCAGACCTCTCTTTTATTCTTGTATCTCCTCTGAGGTTTGGTCAGACCTCTTGTGTCTGGTCCTTTTCTCTAAGGACTTTAGATCTGAACAATTGGATCAATTTATGCTTGTTAATTGTGTTCTCAAAGCAGTGTGGGAGGAGAGAGGAAGAGATCATGATGTATACAGTTTGGTTTGATGTATCTAACATTTGTCTTATAGTGACCCCAATTCATTAAAAAAAAGCAATTTGTTTGGTTGCATAAGTATTCACCCCTGGGGTCAGTACCTGGCAGAACTACTTCTAGCTGTAAAGTCTTCTGGGATATGTCTCTATCATAGAGGTGAAGACACTATATTTTCTTGTATCCAACAGTCCTTATTATACATATTGTTTGTTGTACAACATTTTTTAGGCATGAATGCTTTATTTAGAAACAAATGTCCCACTTGGACATAAGTGAGGCTTATTTTTTTCTAATTCCTGTTCTTAAACTTTAAAAGACTGTTGGTTAGGTAGGTGTTCATACATAGAGGAAAGCAGTATGAGTTTCCTGTAACTGAATAAAAAGAAAGTTTTTTTGTTTTTTTTTTTGCATTCAGCGGAACGGAAACATCATCTAGAGTGCTTCTTATGTTAGTGTTGAGGAAAGAAATAACCATAAACTGCTTTCTGTGTGAGGACTTTTCTATATGACTTTCTAATATTAAAAAATTACCCTTGGCATGTGTGTGTGTGTGTGTGTGTGCGTGTGTTTGTGTGTCACAGTCAGGCAGACCCAGAGAATGCAGAAGTGAAAGAGAATGTTGATGGAGCTGAGGAGCAGGACAATGAAGAGAAGGTGAGGTTTTTGTGTTTGACAGAAAGAAAGAAACTTTGTTATATTGCAATTTACTTTTATTCCATCATAAACGTCCAGGCTTATTATTTTTTATAACACTTGTTTCTCACTTTAATTGTAAATGTTTCTCACTGCAAAAATGCAGCACCTTTTTTTTTTTTTTCTTTTTTTTTTTTCTTTCTTTCTTTCTTTCTTTTTTTTTGCTATTTTGTGGATATATTATTCCAAATCATCCTAAGCACAGCAATTTCTTTGTGTCTGTCACACAGGCAGAAGATGGAGGGAAAGACAAAGAAGAAAAAGAAGATGGCTTGTGGGAGGAGACCTTCAAGTCGCACACGGACAGTAAACCCAATGGTTTGTGATTTTATTATGATAGACACATTAAAAAAATTCCCACAACACAGAAAAAAGAGATATTTTTTATGAAGGCTGTGCTTTATGAATTAATTGTATAATTAGGCCATTCAGTTTACCCAGCAATGTATTGTTCAAGGACTGGTGTTTTAGATTTAAAGTTATCTGGGATTTCATTGAAAGAGAGACTATTTTTCTAAATTTGGCACAAGCTATTTATTGTTCAAAAAACTTGCAAGCACTATTGTTTGAACAGGAAACCTTTCCTTCCTCAGGACCAACTTCGATTAGTTTAGACTTCTCCTTGCCTGGAGTAGAACATGTTTATGGCATACCAGAGCATGCGGACAGCCTTAAACTCAAGACCACAGAGTGAGTACACACAAATATCTTCTGGGTCACTGTATAGTTTTATTTTATACGTTATGTTTATTGTAAAATTTGTCAGAAGTAACTATTGTGAATATTCACAGTTTTGTTTTTGTTTGTTTTTTACCAATCCTGCATGTATCCTTTTTTCTTGCTGTAGTGGGGGAGACCCATACAGGCTGTACAATCTGGATGTGTTCCAGTATGAGCTGTATAACCCCATGGCTTTATACGGATCAGTGCCAGTGATGCTGGCCCATAATGCTCAGAGGACCATGGGCATCTTCTGGTTAAATGCTGCTGAGACCTGGGTGGACATCAGCTCCAATACTGCTGGCAAAGTAGGGAGACATGGTGGTATTTTTCAGTTATACCAATAACTGATAACATTAGTTTGTGCACCGTGTCACATTAGAACATTGCAAAGATTGTGATGTGATATGTGCATTATGTAAAGAATAAAATATGGCGGTGATATTACCACATTAATTTAATATTTTTTTTAGTGAGCATTTGCCTGACTATGAGTGCAATGTCTGATCAAAAGCCAAACATGATTTCTAGGGCTGGGACGATTTACTAATCTGGCGATTCAATACTATCCCGATACTTTTGTGCCGAATTCAATACATATTGCGATTCTGTAGCTATTGCGATTCATTGTTTAAATTGTGATTTTTGTTTGCTTAATAAAGATTAGACAATGGCAAATACTTGATCATACCCTTAAAGAGACTGTATATGAGTTATATTAACAAAAACAATGCATCACATCTTTCTGAATTTTTATTTCAGGAGCATATACATACATAGTGCATAAAGAACCTTGAACCATAAAACTTTCTAAAAACCATACTCTCTGAAATAAAATAAGTGCTGTTAAACTGTTCCAATAAATAACAATAAATAAAAAAGCTCCAACAATTTATTTAAAATTGAAATAGATTTATATAAAGATTTATTTATTTATGGGCTGTCAGGGTTACATAGGACTCGTTGAGCTTTGCTTAAACTTTTTTTTTACTTCTGACGCAACCTCGTCATAGGTTTTAGGCACGACTGTGTCTGCGAAAAGCTTCCTCGATGGAATACCGTACCTCCACTCCAAAGTATGGGTCATATTTCGAAAACCTGCATTTTCCACAACGCTATAAGGTCGAATGTCTTTGCAGATAAAAAGAGCAATCGACTCTGTGATGCATTTTGCCTTCTCCGAAGTGCATGGTAATTTACTCAATGTCACATCCAGAGTTTGTTGAGACGCTGCAGGTTGTTTGGTGTTCAGCCTGAAATTCGCTATCAAATTCGCTATAAAAAATATGCTATCACTGTATGGCAGAGTTTGCATACCGTTTTAGTCATGTCCAGCGCAGCTCTTCCTGCCAGTATGTAAAATCCAAAGTGTTTCCACACTTGTGATTTAAAACGTGAAGGTGCAGAAACAATTCTCAAAGAGGTTTGCTCCCCTGCCTCTGCCATGGTTTAGCTTTCTCGCGCCAGCTTAAAACGGATACGACGTCGTCTAATACAGACAACAACAGAATACGTTTCGCCCTCTGTTGGAATAAAAGCGATAACGTCTTCCCGCCACCTCTCTGGAAAAGTAAAAAAATTAAATATATATCGATTCTGAGCCAAACAAATCGATCTCAAAATCGTTTTAAAAAGAATCGTGATAGTTTGGTGAATCGATTTTTTCTCCCACCCCTAATGATTTCAGGTGTACCAGGGTATTCTGATTGTTTTCTCTTCTGGTTTTATGCACCATATGATAAGACGCATGCAGACATCTCTTTTGGTGTGGTCTTAATATCATGCAATACATTAAGTTTGCCAATACTGTTCATTAAAAATGCTGTATGAAAATGTTTTGTAGCATTTATTTTGTGAGTTTTTCCTCTAAAATGAAATCCTGAGAGCTGTGGATTCACACTTTTACAGGCTGGTAATATCCCTCCTGTTTCTTGTTACAGACAGTGTTTGGGAAAATGCTGGACTTCGTTCAGGGCTCCAGTGAGACTCCACAGACTGACATACGCTGGATCTCTGAGAGTGGCATCATCGATGTCTTTATCATGCTTGGACCCACACCATCTGATGTCTTCACACAGTATGCCTCACTTACAGGTACACACACCCTTCCTTCTGTAAAGCTTATAGGCTCTCAGGTCTGTATGATGATGCCAAGCCACTGGATTGTACTTGCATGCATACTGAGGCTCTTTCAGCCACACTACAGAACATAAACCAAAGCATGACGTGTGTTTTGGGCATGTATTATTTGACTCTCTTACTTTTTTTTTCTGCCTCTCTCTCTCTTTCTCTCTCTCTATCCTTCCCTCCCTCCCTCTCATCCCCATCCTCATGTTTCTACACACCAGGCACCCAGGCCTTCCCTCCTCTGGCTGCACTGGCCTACCACCAGTGTCGCTGGAACTACAATGACCAAGATGATGTGAAGGCAGTCGACCAGGGCTTTGACGAACATGACATCCCATATGACTTCATTTGGCTGGACATTGAGCACACAGATGGCAAGCGCTACTTCACCTGGGACCCTCACAAGTTCCCACAGCCCAAAGAGATGCTGCAGAACATCATGGACAAAAAACGCAAGGTCAGTCAGAGCATCATGTACATTGCCAGCGTAATGAAGTTGAAGTATGGATTTTATAAACGGACTTTACAGTAAGCTCAAGCCAAGTTTTATTACATGTGCAGAACCTAACAATACATTATGTGGTCTAACTGTGCAAAACAACAGAATCAGCTTCAAAAAAATCTGTGGAAAGTAGAAATTGAATCTGAATTGGAATCTTTAAATTTCTAAAGGAGATTATTATTAAAAATGTCTTGAAAGTGTAGCATTTTAGGAATATAAAGAATCTAAATCCACTGACATTCTGTCCTTTCCAGATGGTAGCCATTGTAGACCCTCATATTAAAGTGGACAGCGGCTACAAGATCCATAATGAGTTAACCGCTAAAAACCTGTACGTCAAAAATAAAGATGGCAGAGACTACGAGGGCTGGTGCTGGCCAGGTCAGAGTGACGCTACAGACAATAATATTCGTCTGAATTGTCATAGAAAAGTCTTAAGCAATGTTCCCTTTTTTCCTCACAAACAGGGAACTCTGGTTATCCAGACTTCACTACACCAGAGATGAGAGCCTGGTGGGCCAGTATGTTCGCATTTGATCAGTATGAGGTAGGACTCTCTCTACATCACATTTTCAGCTTGCTTAGTCCTCTCCCAAGTCATTTTCTTTGCCTTCCACCCACTACTTGCTATTTGCCTGATCGATCTTTTTTGTGCATCGACCAAAGGATGGATTCCTCTTCATTTCCTGATTTTATTTGTAATGTTTTTAGGGAATTGCCTTTGACATGTTTATTAGAGGTCTAGTCTACATTATATATTTTGTTTAGCTGCTATATGTAAAAAAAAAAACCAAACAAACCCTTATTTATAAATAAATAAACAAAATAATTATAAATAAATTAAAATAAAATTCATTTCTCTACAGAAATTCTAAATGGTTGTCTCTGGGTTAAACATTTGGTTTCATGCATCATTGTTATTGTAAATAGTTGTTCTTTGCTCAAACTTTAGGGTTCGATGACGAATCTTTATACATGGAACGATATGAATGAGCCGTCCGTATTCAATGGCCCAGAGGTTACCATGTATAAAGACGCAGTACATGGCAAGTGGGAACACAGAGACCTCCACAACCTCTACGGCTTGTATGTGGTAAGCTAAAGCTAATCTTGGTTAATCTTCAGGAATAGTGGTTTATTTTTTCTTCTTTTTATTTTTTGTCTTACACTTGAACAATACATTTTCCTGAATAAAGAATGCTCTTTTTACCTTCTTCTATCCGGAATAGCAAATGGCCACAATGGAAGGTCTGATCCAGAGGTCTGGGGGAACAGAGAGGCCATTTGTTCTCACTAGAGCTTTCTTCGCTGGCTCACAGAGATATGGTTTGTATTACGAACCTCCTCTTAGACACATTACTCTTGGGAAGGTAGTTTTTAACAGTGAACTGACAATAGGGCACACTCTTCTCGTTTGTGTGCATGCACAGGGGCTGTGTGGACCGGAGATAATGCAGCCGAGTGGGACCACCTGAAGATCTCCATCCCCATGTGCCTGAGTCTTGGGCTGGTGGGCATCTCATTCTGTGGAGGTTGGTTAACTAAATGTCATAATACATACCAAAATAAAATACAGTTGTTCATGAGGAAGCCAGTGCTATGAACAAGTCTGTGTATTTAGTATCAGGAAATTCTTGCATTCTGCATTTTTAATGAAGCATTATTATAAAGCATAACATTTTTTGCACTGTTAGTTTAGGTGCGTTTTGTAGACTTGTATTACATATTTAATCATAATCTTACACTGTGTTCTTACTATTTACATAAAATCCTCAGTGAAGCCATTTCAAAACTCAAATATAGTTAATGGTTGTAAAAATGCCCAGCCTGCAGACAGAGCAACAAGAAACACACAGCACCATGTCAGAACCCCAGGCCCTCAGGAAGACCACAGACCTGGCAGCAGTGTTTATCATATTATTAAGTTAAACTTTTGACTCCATGAAAGTTATTCACATAAGAAATGCCCTAGTTACATGTTCTCATTTTTTTCCCTTCCATAGCTGATGTTGGTGGCTTTTTTAAGACCCCCAGTACTGAGCTGCTGGTGCGTTGGTACCAGACTGGCGCCTACCAGCCGTTCTTCCGCGCACATGCCCACCTGGACACCCCCCGCCGTGAGCCTTGGCTGTTTGGCCCCGAGAACACTGCTGTGATCCGGGATGTTATTCGACAGCGCTATGCCCTTCTGCCTTACTGGTACCAGCAGTTTTACCATGCATACAGGACCGGCCAGCCTGTCATGAGGTCAGTGGAAGATGTTTTTATCTCACTCGATTATCCTTTTATTTTTATATATATATATATAAAAAATTGGGTGGTCTTCTCTGGATTTTTGAACTGTTAGCACAGTTTGCTATTTTTCTTTGCTCCTCCCGTGTTAGGCCTCTGTGGGTTGAGTATCCAAATGATGCAGCTTCTTTCACAATTGATGATGAATTTCTGATTGGTGAGTGATTCAGTCCGGTTATAAGTGTACAAGTCTGTCTTTAATTTCAGCTAATCAGGGAACCATTAACAATAAATTCTTCATGGGAGGATATTTCTGAACAAATGAGTAAACTGTAGTGTTCTGAACTTTTTTTGGGTTTTTTTTTTTTTCCAGGTCGAGATTTGCTGGTTCACCCTGTCACTGAGGAAGGGTCACGAGGAGTCACAGCCTACCTGCCTGGATCTGGGGAGGTGTGCAGAGTTTTAAGTTCTAAATCCTTTAAGATAACAAACTGGCCGTGGTTAGGATTAGTTATCGTTCGATCAGGCCTGTGTATGAAAATATGTTGGAAGCATGTTTTAATTGGAGTCCTCTACTTCTTACCTGATTTTGTTCCCTTTTAGGTTTGGTATGATGTCCACACATTCCAGAAACACAGTGGTGCTCAGAATCTCTACATTCCAGTCACCATGAGCTCTGTGAGTGTATTTTTCTGTTCAAAATGAGTACATTTTTTATTTGTTAATGAATACTTAATTCCATGTTATCTGTGCATCTGATTGGCATAGATCCCGGTGTTCCAGCGTGGTGGCTCCATCATTCCTAGAAAGGCCAGAGTCCGTAGGTCATCTGTGTGTATGGAGAATGACCCCTACACCTTGTATGTGGCTCTCAGTCCACAGGTAGTGTACCTTTTTTGTTGTATAGTCCTTCTCCCTAAACATAAACAAGTGTTTTACAGATATTTTCTTCTAAATAAACAGTGTAAGAAGGAAAGTCTTTTCTGCCTTTCTTTCCTCAGAGAGTTGCTGAAGGTGAGCTCTACATAGATGATGGCCACACCTTTGATTTCCAAACAAAGAAAGAATTTGTTCATCGCAGGCTAACCTTCTCCAACAATTCCCTGACATCCAAGTATGCTATATACACTTCTCTATACACACTATAGACATTTTCTTTGCCTAAATTATTCTTCACATTCTGTTCACGGCTGATGATGGGGGTTCACATGAGTATTTTGTTTTTTTCAGAAACTTATGTTTGGATTGCAAATTCAACACTAAATCTTGGATTGAAAAGATTTTCATATTGGGAACCACTAAGCCCAAAAAGGTTACACTTCAAATGAATGGTATGTCCTTTAATTTGTCTTTCCATTAAATGGAAAGACACAGATATGCTCATGTAATATTTCAATAAACAACAGCTAATCTAGAAGTAGTAGTTTCACTGATTATCTTCTCATTCTTTCCAACAGGCCAAAGCACTGTTGTGGAGTTTGAGTTTGATGCCCCCATGTCTGTGTTAACCCTGCGCAAGCCAGGAATGAATGCTGCAGCAGACTGGACCATCCTTCTGCAGTAACACACTGGAGGAAACGGGACCCTGAGTGGAGGATCTAATCCAAGGACCAAGATTGAGTGGTTTACTGAAACTGACCAATAGATACAAGACTACTCAGAAAAATACAATCATGTTTGTTATTAAATCCTACACTGTGTACACATGAGCGCGCACACACACACACGCGCACATCTACACACATACACAATCAGGTAAAGGGGTGAATTGTGATTCAGAAAGAGGGTATTTCAGATTATTTTGGGGACTGAATAGGTGTGGATTGGTAGATTTTAAATGTTCTAAGCCCAATGTCAGAAAAACGAGTAACGTTTCAAACTATTTTCCTGTAGTAAATGATCTAGTCAGCCTGTTCTCATATGCCTGTGATGAAACGGAATGGAGAGCATGTTTGTGGCATTTGACTCATTCCAATTAATTTCGATTCAGTTTAAAAATAGTTTTTCTACTTTTCATTGATTTTATAGTAGATTAAGGGATAACAGGGGGCAGCACCTTCAAGATCTACAAACCTGGAATGATGTTTCAGGGAGTTAAAGTGTTTTCCAGTTTCTTTAATGCTTTTGTTTAAATTTTCTTTTTCTTATTTTTTTGTACTTTGTTTTTCAAGCACTTAAATACATCTGAGGGTGATTAGATATGTTTAACAAAAACATTAACCCAAAGTTTACAATTAATGCAACAAAGGTTGCTATGTAGTGATTATGTGATGGTTACCATTATTGAGGAGATGCTAATAATATCTTTAGTTGCATCATGTGCACATGTGATTTTTTTTTTTTCTTTCCTTGTGAATTCCTGCCATGTCTGTTGATAGAAATATTACATTAAAATATCCCTAGATTTGCTCTAGTGAGGACAACAAGCCTATTTTTTCCCTTCACAAACTTAGTGTAATAAAACCTTTCAGGAGACCTTCAAAAATGTCTTTTTTGTCATGATAAATCTTACAGGCTGTGATTTAATGACATCTTGATATCACCTTGTTCGGGCAAGACAGTAATAATAATTAAAAAAAAAAATAAAGGTCTCTAATTTGAATGTCGTGTTTTTATTTTGTAATGTGGACGTGTCATATGATCTAGTTAAACGCAGTTTATCATTAATAGCTCAGAGGTTATGGCTGTGAAATCTAAAATGTCTAAAATCTAAAACAGTGAACTGAACACAAATACACGTGTTGAATTAAGTGGGGGTGGGGTTTAAACAACAAAACAAAAAAAAAAACGGAAATGAGGTTTGCTCGTCGCACGTTATTGACGTAGCTTCTCGTCATGGCGACTGAACGCGCAGAAGCGTTTGGCGACAACGGGGAATTTGCACATTCCGGTCAGGTGTTTGCCTCTTTTTTTTAAAAAATATCATTCTCATTATATTTTGCAATGCTGTATAGACTTTTCTTTTTAAGTATAAACGATATATATATTTTCATAATTACATTTAGGTCGGTTAGTTAACAGGCTAGCTTGGCTAGCTTAGCTTAGCTTGGCGTAGCTTAGCTTGGCTTGGCTTAGCTTAGTTTAGCTTGGCGTAGCTTAGCTTGGCTTAGTTTAGCTTGAATTTCGTTGGTCTGGTGATTCGTCTAGTTTCTTTTTCAGTACCGACCTTCATATCCTAGTTTTGTTGCACATTATAAATGTATGTATGTAAATAAATGTATGAAACTAAAGAATAAGGTACAAACTACGTTAATACAACTAGAATTAATGCTATTCTTAAAGTTTAAATTTATTAAATTTCCCATAGATTGAAAACTCCTCTGTAAGTTTAATTCTACGGTGGGTTGAAGTCCACAGACCAGCACACCCATAGGTGTTACTTTCCCAAATGGGCAAAAAAGGGGAAGAACATAGTTGTATAGAATTTATTTTGGCCATAAAGTGTATATAGGCATAATCAGTTGCTTGTTAATGAATCTAAATTTGTTTAAAAGACGTAGTGAAATAATAATGTGTTATGTTTTGTTTGTAATAATTTTTATACAGGATGTGAAGCTCCTGAGGTCACTAAATTTCCCCAGCCTGATTTAGGGGTATCTGAAGACATGGGAGGAACAGACATGGCAGATCCATCATTAGCCTACAGCACAGGTCCAGTGACCGGAGAAGAGGAAATGGAGGAACAAGAACTGCCAGTGGATTTTGACAGACAGTGGAAACTGGTGAATGAGAACCCACAGGATTTCAACAGCTGGACCGATTTGTTACAGTATTGTGAACAAGAGGTGAGGGAAAACACTGCTTTGGAGTGAGTTTAATAACATAACACTGAAAAGAACGGCATGTAAGCTTTATAAATAATGTTGCTTCATCATCTTTTGTTATTCTGAAATGAGACCAAGTACGTTTCTGACAAAACATTTTTCAAACTGTTGCAGGGTCATTTGAGAGCATCTCGTCAGGCCCTGAGTGCATTCCTGTCTAGATACCCACTCTGCTATGGATACTGGAAGAAGTTTGCAGATTTGGAAAGGAGAGCAGGACATAACAACAAAGCTGAGGAGGTGTGGAATGTAGTAAATACTATGAGAGATTCAGTTTTATGAATGATGAGCATGAAACTTTAAGATATACACAGCTGAGCAAACACTAGATGACACATTTTCAAGCTGCAGATTGTTTTTAATTGTCTATTGAACTGTTGTAGTCATTCCATCTCAAACCAAAGAAAACTGCTATACAAACAGCCAGTATTCGGTGTTCTGAATATGACAGAGACAGGAGCTATCATAGTCAACAAAAGACTAAAGTAAAGTTTACTATTTATATAAATGCCTTTAAGTGCAAACTACATGGTGCTCTGAATGTACTGAGACTATAAAACAGTCCCTAAACCCCAGCTCCTTCTCTTGAAATATTGAGCTTTAACATTAACAAAAAATATGATTAACTAAATGACTAAAATAAAACCAAAAATGTTTATACAACTTTGCTATTGTAGATGGTGTACTCTGACATAACAGTTGTCAATTGTGATTGTGGCCTACATATGTTTGGGGGGAAATAGTTGATCCTTTTTTTTGATACTGTGTGCTTTATGACAACTGATTTAAGAATTGTTTTTGTATAAACCCACTATATACTATAATACCCACTTCCTAATCTTTGTAAAATGGCTTCAGGTCAGCAAAAAAAATAGACACCAAATTCTGTGTTAATTCCTCGATGAATAATAGCACATGATACTGATTTGCAGGTGTGTGTGCAAGGACTTACAGCAATCCCTCTCAGCGTGGATCTGTGGATACATTATATTAACCTCCTGCTTGGCACACTGAATATGAACCTGCCTGAGTCGACACAGCGCATTCGCAGGTAACATGAATTTGCAATTAAGATAAACTGCATGGAAATGCAGACATTACAAAGACTAAATACTGCTCATTTATAATACGTATATGATGTGTAAAAGGGATAAAAGAAGAATTTTTACATTATACTAGTTTATGGAAATAGCAGGTTTTGGGATTTTATATATTTGTTGGAACGATAGGGGGCACTGTTATAGAAAAAGAACCGACACTCTGGTTGAGTGCTACCTGAGAATCACTTTCATATAACAGCATTCCTAAAAGTGTTTTATAATTTTTTTTATTTATTTATTTATTTATTTTCGGTGCAGTCGATAAAACTTTAATAGACAACTTCATCATATCAACAAGTTGTGGAACAACAAAACAAATTCATTAATACAAAGCTGAAATTTGTAATACAGTCTGAATTATATCAGAGCTGCTGTTAGACATCTAACAGAATGAATACACATAGTCTGACCAGTGAGATTCAAGCATTTGAATAGAAATCCAAGGTCTGTGGGTGGTATATTACTGTCTCAGCCTGCATTCTCTCTCTGTTCCACAGTGTGTTTGAGGATGCTCTGGCTGCTGCAGGCTGGGACTGGCACTCAGACCGCCTGTGGGACCTGTACGCAGAGTGGGAGAAAGAACAAGGAGACCTGAGAGCCATGACTGCAGTCTATGAGCGTGTGATGAGAGTGCCCACCCAGCTCTACAGAACCCACTACGAAAAGTATGTCAACACAAGTGAAGAGGGATCTAAGAGGGTTGTTTGCACAGCTGTTCACTTTGAGACACAAATCCGCATACAAACACACAGATTTGTGAGAACTTGCTGATATTTCTTCTCACTATCATATCTTGTGATCTTTTTCCCCCCTTCATGTATAGATGCAGCTGAATTTATCACCCAAAGCCTTATTGGTAAACTGTCAAACACCTGCAATTCAGCACTACAAAATTCAGATCTCCAAAATATCACAATTTTGTTTTGATTTTTTTTGTCTTTTGCTTTCACAGTCCATAAGAAAATGAGTGTTGTGCTGGAGACTTTTAAGGCTGATGTAAATGATTCTGTTTCTGTCCCTGCAGATTAAAGACCTGTTTAACATCAGATCCACTTCAGGATGTCCTGAGCCCTGAGGAGTATGAGAAGGTGAAGGCTGAGTACAGGGAGAATCAGATCCAGGCTAAGAAAGAGGTGTCTGAAGTTACAGCTGGTGAGGAGGAGGTGGAGGAGGACAGGCCGCCCGGGGAGGACGATCCGGCAAACGATGGCAAAGATTCGGTAAAGAACTTGCATTTTAATGTGCAGAGATAAATGTAATCGCGTTAGGGTTGAGTGACTGATAACATCAGTCACTGAGGATGAACTGGGGAGTCACCAGAGCTTGCAACGATGTAACCTAACAATGTCTATAAATCTTTTGTACAAATATAATATTAATGAACCTGTTTAAAATAATTATACCTTTTTATCTGAAGTATTATATGTATACTGGTGTTCCTGTTGTAGAACTGCCGTGTCTTAATTTTCGTTATATAGGCATCTGGCCTTTTGATCCCAGGCACCTTTACTAATTGTTTTGTTCAAACTTGTAGCCGATAAGCTTTATTTTTCAGGTTTTACTATATATATATTTTTATATATATAATATATATATGCGCCATAACGTGATTATTCACCTGGGTGCTCTTAGGCTTGTGAATCGCAGACTCACACTTAAAGGTAGGGTCTCCGATTTTTGAGAAAAATAAACAGAAAAACAAAACAAACGTGTAGCCAATGAGCAGAAAGGGGCATGTCCCGTCAATATGCGGTGGAGAGAGTTTTCAGTGCACATGTGTGACATTAGCAGAAAGCGGTTTTAACATTTGACATGGAGGATAAAAACAAAGAAAGTGAAGAAAGGCTTACGATAAGGCAAGAAGTAGGACCCGTGTTAATATAGGATCAGCTTTCCAGCACAGGAGAGAACTGAAGGAGCGGGAAGTTGGCCGCATATTCACAGATCTCGAACTTTACTTAAGACGCCGAGGCACTTTTTTCCTTCTTGATAGGTGAGTAACGTTGGTTTTGCTTTGTTTCACAGAACTAATATATGCCGTCCTTTGCATGATTATGCTTGTGTGTCATTTTTGCTTGTTTGTTTATCTGCAATCGTATTGTTCTTCCCTTCAGCTATGATAAAGACACATTTCTTTAGTTGCCTGGGTTACGTATGTATGTGTGGGTGGAGCTATCAATACAGGGGTGGGACCCATTTGGGTTAGGGGCATGATTGTTTTGGTGATTTTATATGTCGACATTGGCTTTCAAAAATCGGAGACCCTGCCTTTTGGTGGTATTTATTACCCCTTATTCTGAATAACAAATTTCAAGTGTGGCTTACCCACTTCCTGATTAATTACCATTCCTGCAAACAGGCCTAAGTGACAACAGCTATACAGTAAAACAGCGTGTGTTTTACATTTGTGATTTATTTTTGCCATGTAGGAAGAGGAAATGCAGAAAATGCGTGAGCTGGTCTTGGCTAGTAGAGAGGAAATGCATCAACAGAATGAGGCTGAGGTCAGGAAGAGATGGAATTATGAAGATGCGGTAAGACGTTGTATAAAATTGCAGTGTCTCTTCAGATGTAAAATTAGAGCTTGGTTCTGGGTTTTTTTCTTTGGTAACTTTTAATTAATTAATAAAAAATTTCCCTCATTCCTTTTTTCAGATTAAGAGGCCATATTTCCATGTGAAACCTTTGGACCGGCCCCAGCTGAAAGCATGGCACACATACCTGGACTGGGAAATGGCTGAAGCTGAGGCAGCACATGCTGTCATTGAGGGGATGAGTGTGGAAGGTCAGGAGGGTTCAGAGGTCAAAGTGGGAATTGCTGACCATCGGAGGGTGAAGATACTGTTTGAGCGCTGCCTCATTGCCTGTGCACTCTATGAGGAGTTCTGGGATAAGGTAGAGCAAGACAAACTAAGCATGTCTGGGTGAAGTGTTTGTTTCAGTGTGGCACATGAATTTGATTATTTTTGTGTGTGTGTGTGTGTTATTGCAGTATGTGCAATATCTACAGCCACGTAGTCTGGAGGAGGCGCGCAGTGTTTACCGTCGAGCTTGTGAAATCCATCTGCCATACAAACACAGTTTTCACTTGCAGTGGGCAATGTTTGAGGAGCAACATGGTGAGGAACAACATAAGGGAAAAATAAACATGACAACACTTTTGTTACACTGATTAAATGTGAACAACATGACCAACATTTGTGCAGTAACATCACCATTGTACTGTCTGGAGGCCTGTACTGAAGTCTGCAAAAGTTTCCAAACATAATCAGACCTTAATGCTACAAAAGGAACAGTGCAGAAATGATAGTGGAAAGTTTACTTGTTAAATGTTTAAATAGTTTAACATAGCACAGGTACAGTTGTTTGTAATTGGCATTTAAAAAATCCCCTTGATTATTTCAACATTTATTTAACTTCTAACTGTAAATTGGTTTAAGCCTTTGTTTCTGTCTGTATAAAAAGCCATGGTTATGAATATTGTAGTACTCCTGTACAACCCCCTGACTTCAGCAGAATTTTGGTGCTTGATCCAAGCTGATTTTGCTAGTGGAGAACCGGTTGTTTTGCAGTGGTTACTTGTAAAGAGGCTGAAATAAGGCTCTAGATCTGGCACCAGCACCTTCTTTGTGCACATTGCTATAAAATGCACAGATTGGTAGTAGAGATGTACTGCATCTAGTTATAAGTAAATTGGCCATTTTACAGTGTTTATAAATTCAGATTAATTTGTAAATAAATCTATATACTTTGTATTTATGTTTGTGGCATGTTCTCCTGCAGGTAATATCTCTGAGGCACATCGTATCCTAGAAGCTCTAGAAAAAGCAATGCCCGGTCTGGCCGTGGTGCGGCTCCGGAGGGTGGGGCTAGAGAGGAGGACGGGTCATCTGGACAAGGCAGAGTCACTGCTGAAGGAGTCACTTGAGGAGAATAAAGACAAGCCACACCTTCATGCCTTTTACTCTATTAAACTGGCCCGCTTTCTTCACAAAATAAGCAAGAATGCGTCGCGGGCTCGTGCCGTGCTGCAAGAGGCCATCGAGATTAGCCCAGTAAGAAATGACATGAATCCACTTACCTGAGATTTTGTAGTGTGTTATTTTTCTCTGTTTGCACAATTTTTGTTTGGTTTGAAATTTCAGTCCTATGAGGTATAGAGCATGTTTACTCCTTAGTTGTACATCCATCAGTGTAACTACAACTAGAACCTAAGGTAATCCTTCCTCAAAAAAAAACAAAAAACCCTGATACCATGTTTGATCCCAGCAGTGAGCAAGGACAGCATATTTGGCAAATACAGTTGATACTTATTTCCTGAAAAGGGGGAGCGATGATATGAGGAAAGGAAAGCAAAGAGCAACGTGTACTTTAGAAAATTGCGATCAACCCTTCTGTTAGACAGTGATTCAGATGGCTGGAGTTTAAATGCTGTTTACTCTCATTCTTGTTTCAATTGAGCTGTACATTTCTATGATTGTGTGTATCCAGGACAATAGCAAGCTGTACATGAATCTGCTGGACCTGGAGCTATCTGGGGACCTGCGGGTCAACGGAGGAGGAGTCCAGCAGTGTGTGAGCAAAGCTTTAGCTGCACCTCTCTCGTCAGATAGCAAGATTCTTTTCTCCCAAAGAGGTCTGCAGTTTGCTGAGGATTTTGGGACCACAGTGCAAAGGTCAGAAACTAAACACGATAACATCGATAAAGGACCAGCTGGTTTTTGCAGCACGGTTCTCTTTTGAATAAACTTTAACTGTCATGTTATTGTGATACCTGTGGTAAGCTCCATATCCTTCCCTGCATTGACCCATGCAGCATTTTTTTTTTCACTCAAATTGCTCTCCACATCAGCTTGTAGACATTTCTATCTTTAATTTACTGCCAGTTACCATGGTTTCACTGGTACCACTAAACTATTGTGATACCCACACTGGAAAACTACAAAACATGTTGAAAACCACACATGATCACAAACCTGTCATCTCCTCACTAGGGCACAGAAGTAAAAAGAAATGCATTTCTGTATACAAATGACACAATGAGAACAATTTCTGATATTTATTCTGGCATCTATTTTGGGGCAGTCAGTACAGCAAGCATCACTGCAAGTAAGAATAAATATATGGAGACCAAAAAAAAGTCGGGGGGGTGCTACAGGAATTCACTACCAAATCATGTTTACTTTTTTGCAAGTCACTCAACTTTATGCTGCTTACCCATTCAAGTAATGTCTAATGTATCTGGGAATTACATCTTATTGTAAATGACTGACTTCAGGCCTCTTTTTTGCCTAGTCTCACTGCTGGTGCGATTCTTAAAAAAAGAAAAAAAAAAACACTACATTTTCTTAACATAGCCGTTTACTTTTACACTGTGACACTTGAATAGTATCAACATGTGCCTATGTACTAAAGACTGTTGTGATTATGGTTATAGTGTGCTGAGTATCTACGAGGAACACCAGAAACTGCTAAATGATCTTGGTGCAAAGAAACGTGGAGCAGAGAACAGGTGAGAGAAATTTACACTGACAACATATTTATTCAAACTCGCATTCATTTTTCATGTACGTTTAACACTTTTGCTTTTTTTTTTAAATCACAGTAGTGATGGCGACGATCCGGAGAAAATAAGTAAAATGGATGATGGCTCTGCTCTAGCAGCAGCTCAGGAAACTGTCCCACCTAATATGCCCCCTGTTCCTCCTCCTCCAGTGGTGGGTGGAGATACAAGTGGGTATGGAAACTATGGGAACTGGTATCAGGTATGCAAGGATTTAACATCACTTTGCACGTCGTTCATGTTACTTGCATGCAACAAACCATTTTATTCAACCTTCTACATCATATTATGGGGAATGAAATTGTCTTATTTAAATTGGGTGAATGATGAAGATTGAGATTATATATATATATATATATATATAAAATCTCCAAACTGCATGATCATCCTGAAACGTTTCATCCGTTTCCTTTTCAGCAACAGCAGTATGGAGGATATGGTGCCTACTCCAACCCCTGGAACCAGTACAGTCAGTACTACCCTTCCAGTTAGGGGTCCAGTGGGTCTTCATGGAACATGTTTACCATGGGTTTGAGGTCATAATATGTATGAGCCGAGTCATTTTTTTTGCCCACAGTCCACTCATCTCAGTGCTTTGATGGACAGCTAATTTCCAACGTTTTATTCATGTCCTGTGCTTCTTTTGAACTCTCAAAGATTCAGGTTGGATTATATTTGCCTTTTAAACGGTGTCACTCTGGAGCACATCTGTCGTTTTTTCTTTTTTCTTCTTTAAACTCGAATATTTTAACGTCAGAACTGTACGTGTCCGCATCGAGCCGTTCAAGCAGTAAGCCAGCTTGTGTTAATTGTGTTTGTGTAATCACAAACAGTGAGCACAATAGTTTTTGCTCACTACTGACTGCCCTTATTCCAGTGGTTCACATCTCTTTTGTGCTACAACTCTGCTGCCTCTGAACTTGCCCCAAATTATAATTACAAGCAACATCTGTTTCTCAACTGCATTAAAAACATCTACTGTGGTCACAGATGCCACACCTAGCATTTTTATAAGTATCATACATGATATTTACCAGAATTAAACCAAACGGCTATGCATTTTTGCCCCATCTTTCATAAATACATAAAATACTGTCCATGTAAGAAATGATATAGAAGAAAAAAATCTTTTGACCTTGAATTTGTGCAAAGAGACACATAGAATTTTTTTTTTGCGACTCTTTGCACAAAACATTTTTAAAATATTTTATACAAGTGGCTTGTGTTAAATGGTATAAATACCATAATTAAATAAAACTGTCTAGAAATATTACAGTATTTACTTAATTACAGGTGCTGTTTGTTTTTATAATAAGGCAAGATCGATTATGCGGTTTTATCGTTTCTCCATCATACCCTGCAAAGGACAGTCTGTCATCTCGATGTTCAGAGGACATCATTAGCATTTTATAATTCTTTAGACACTTTGTATTTCCATCTTAATCTCGAGTGGTGTGAGGTGAAATGTTCCAAACATGAAAAGTGATAGTGTTACAGGGAGAAGTCTGATTTTCAGAAATATATTTAATGGACATGCTTTGTGTATGAGGTGCAGCTGACATGTTATATACAAGGCTTTGTTTTATATATGTTGTTCTGTGTAAATGCCTGGGAAACAAACCCCCCCCCCCCCCCCCAACCCCCAACCATGTTTAATGTTTACTTGCATTTGTTCTTTTTATGCCTTTTTTTCATGAATAAATATGTCTATTTTAAAAATGTTTGCTTGCCATCTTTAAGTAAGACTGATGCTTGTTCAGACTGTAATGGGTAAGAGCATTTTATTTACAGTGGCCAAAAAACATATTTATTTCAAAGGTTTTAAGACATAAGTAATACACAGCAGAGTCACTGAAATAAGGATGAGAAGCAGAATTTTGACTGTTGACTTAACTCTGCTGTTTGTCAGTGCCAATATATATTTTGTGTTACCCATTAAGGCCTGTTCGACTGCGTAAACGACCGACAGGTATAAAATCAAATCCAGTTTATGATTGTAACCCGTTTTGTCTTCTGTTGACCGTATGAGAAAGGGTGGAAGAACGTTGATAAAACTATTCGGCCTTTTACTTCTTTGCAACCACAAGCACAGCAGAAGGCACCAAACCTAAGAAAAGGGAAAACAAGGCCTGTAAGTGAAACAAACCCCACATCCAATTTATCAAGGAACATAAAAGCTACTCCAAAGGTCAGGCTTGAGGGAGGCTGAAGGGAGCACAAATCACATCATAATACAAAAAATCTATATGGCTTTATACTTCCTTATTGGATCCAGATGCCCTGACAATGCAGTCTCTTGCTACAGTACAAAGTCAGATTTTTATATGCGGTCAGGTTACAAATTATAGAAGAAAGGCCACAAAGCATCTTAAGGTATTGAGCCACAACAAGCATTTAGAACAGCTTTAACACATTTTAGCATAGAAGTCTCTGGAACCTTCATGAACCTTTAATGATCTCTAATCTGCTAAAAGATATTCCCTTAATTTGATTTGATTTGATGCTGCGGCTGAAGAACGCATTGGTCTAAAATCCTGCACATGTTAAATAAGATTGGCGCCGTGTTACAGTGAAAGCCCTAACATTCGATTTTTATCACACTATTCAGTAAACTTTACTGCTTTGAGTTTAGGAACAACCTGTTCAATCTGGTTTTATACATACTGTGTGTCAGTGACTTGCACAAACACTTCAGCATTATAACTATGACAGTTGCTTTACTCCTGATTCATCTACTCTAAAAGCAATGGTTTATCCTCAGTGTCTGCATTAGCTCCCAAAAATAAAAAAGTGATTTTATATATATATATATATATATATATATATATATATATATATGAACCTCTAAAAAAGAACCTATTAGTAAACAGGAGAAAAATGTCTGACTGCATTATTTGTTAAAACAATGCTATCGGTAGTGCAAGAAGCATCATAGCCATGAATGCAAGTAGCTTAGAACTCCTCAAACAATTTTTTCTTACCCAGCTCTTGTAGAGGTTTCTCCATGTCAAGGTCAGTGTAGACACGGCGGGGATAAGGAGACAGGAGGGTAAAGTCCTCACCCTCAGAACTGTTCATCTGCACATACACTCGCACTGCAGCCAGAGGCTCCTGGGCCTTAAAGACTGCCATCAGTGCAGAGCCATCCAACAGACGAACCTAATACAGGGGAGGCAAAGTAGGATGTCTGTTGTAGAACACTTTACAAAGACAAGTCTAAAATAGACAGAAACTTCTGAACATATTTACCTGTATCCGACATTCATCGTAGTCTTTCTTGGCTGGGGGAGGGCCCTGGTTCTCAGTAGGAGACTGTGGAGTGGCCTCAGATAGAGGAGATGTCGAGGCTGTACTCGAAGAGCTGCCGCCAAACTGAAAAGACCACATGTAATCAGTCTAAACAGGCAATAATGTGTGAGTATTTTTTTTTAAGTATATCTTTTTTCATCTTTTCAGTTGCAATTTTTTTCGGCTCAAATGTTAGCTCCACCCCTTTTACCTAAAAAATCAACTTGCGTGTTATACGTAATTTCTAGAAGTCCTATAAACTTCTAAAATGTTACAATCAGCACCATTAAATAATATTAGCAGAAAACCAAGAAAATCTGTGTCAAGATATCTGCCAAATGCATACTAAAAGTAGTACTGCTTGGTTTTACCAACCTAAGCCCTAAAATATCCCTGTGATTGAAGTGGAAAAGCAGGAAGCCAGCTGCATCTCACTGGTCAACTAAACAGGAAATTAAATCGGTAAAATAAATACCTTGCGTGCTCTCTCTTCTCTGTCGCGTGCAATCTTCTCTTTGACTCTTTGCCTGAAAAAGATCAAACACCAAATGAGAACAGAAAAGCTACACTATAAAGATCTTTGGCACAGTTCATGATCCAATGCCCGCAGTACTTGGCCATTCTGTCCTCCATTTTCTCTCTTCTGCGCTGTTCAGCCAGCTGCTTCATTTCATCGTCCTGCAGCTTCTGTCGGACCTGCTGCAGCTCTTGGCCATGTTTTCTCCTTTGTTTCTCCCTCTCCACCTCCTCCTGTCGTTCCCGTTCTCTCCTCTCCTCCTGCTTCACCCTCATCAACTCCTCAAGCCTAAGCATTAATGGAAAACTTCAGCAAATTTCTTCAACACATCTTTTACCCAAAATTGCAAACCCTTTTCATGTCACTAACCTCTTTATTTGTTCTTTCTTTTCCTCTTCTGTCATTGGTCGTTTGCCATCTTCCATTTCAAATGTCTCTTCAGCAGCTGGGTTTCATATATGATGAAACCGAAAAGCAACAAACAGTTAATTAGAGCACTAATAAGCAATATTAAATAATTACGCCTGTGAGAGGTTCAGCTATTCCAATGAAAATGTAGTTGTTTCAATTAAAAAATATATATTAACTTACTTTTACAAAAGCTTTTTTTTTTAAATTAACAACAACAACAACAACAAAAAAAACCACCATAGCCTGGCTAAAATTTGCCAAAAACATACATCAGTCTCCCACATGGAAAATTGTGTTATGGTCTGATAAAACCCATAACATCATTATGTACATCATTAAAATAACACCATCCCCACATTTAAGCATGGAGGTGGCACCATCATTCTTCAAGACTGCCTTTCCTGAGCTGGAAATGGCTTTAATCAGGGTGGGGAGAATAATGAATAGCTACCAGATACCAGTCAATTTTAAGGCTTCTGAAAAACACTTATAATTTCACCTTCCAACATGACAATGACCCGAAGCACACCCACAGATTAACAAAAGAATGGCTTCACCAAAACAAGATCATGGTTTTGGAATAATCCAGCATTAGATTAATAATTAGAGTCCAAATCTAATTCCTGAAGAGAGCTGTGCACAGGATATGCCCTACCAATTTGACAAGGTTAAGTTGCTAAAGGGAATAATGGCAAAATATTGATAAGTCAAGATGTGACAAACTGATTAGATTTTATCACAGCATTCAATCTTTTGTGGGTCAAAGGTGTTTCAACTAAGTATTAGATTAGGGGTGTACACGTCATGCAATCAATTTATTGTACGATCCCCCCCACACACACACACACTAAAATGATTCTTATTTTTCACTTAATTTACAACAAAGGTGGAAAAGGATCTGACAGGATTTATCTTGGTTTAAATTTTATATTACAAAAACATGCCATTTTAACAGGGGTGTGTAGATGTCTTATATCCACTGTTATGATACAGGCACTGCTTAACAGATGTGCTTGTCAAAATGCATCGTTTTGGTTTATCAGATACAAACGTGCACTGCAAAAAAAAATTTATCCAAAGTATATTGTGACAAAATTTATCACCAGGTCATTATTCTGTTTTCAGTCAATATGACTACGTTTTGTTTTACTTCATTCTGAAATTTTACAAGAACGTACAATCAGACTTAACATTTAAAACAATGCTGTACAGCCATGCAAATGCTCTTACATTCAGTGGGTTCAGAGGCAGGCTGGGCCAGGCTTTCATGTTCTGATGAGCCTAGAACATTCCCTGTTGGTGGCACGTACGGCTCATCTATGTCTGGATCGTTCTCGTGTTCCATCAGCCTTGTGAAAGACAATGAGGTGAATGAAAACAAAGCTACAACAATGATCATTACAGCAGTGACTCCATTGCACTTACCAGTCCATAGCTCTCTCAATGCCCTGGTTGCCAGTGTGTGCTACAGCCTTCTCCCTTTCACAGCAACACAGGAATTAATTATTAGTGCAAGAGAATCATACAATTCATCCTAGCCAGCAAAACTGATTACTTACGCTCTGTTTCTTTCAAAACCCATCTCCAGGAGGCTTTCTAACGTCGTGTACTCCGCCATTCTGTTGAAAATAAAATAAAAAATAAACAAATAAATATTAAACGAGTTTATTACATACAACTACAGCATCTCTGGGTGTTGGCATGATTTAAACCTACATTAACTTCCCTTGTCTAATGTTTACCGTTAACTATTTATACGATTTGATAACTTAGTAAACATGAAACATAACCCCCCCCCACACACACACACACACACACACACACACACACACACACACAGGACAGTTAGTAAAGTATAATGCCTGTTTTTTTTATTGCTTTGTTAGCAGGTTAGGCGAGTAAGTTCACTCAATAGTAAAAACTAAATGCTTACATTAATGTCACACCTTTTTTATAATCTTATGCCTAATACCACATATCAACTACGCCTCATCAAAAATAAAAAAAATAGATAAATAGATAAAAATAAGGTAAATGCTGCTAGCTAGCAGAGAGCTAACCGGCTAACCTGTGCATTGTCAACCAACCTCCTGGATTCATAACCTAGCTAACAAGAGCTACTGATAAACTTCACAAAAACCTTCACATATCGGGCCGCGTTGCATTTTAAAAATACAAGCCAATCTTAAATATTAACTTTATACAAATATTCCCAAAGTGCTATAATCACTTAAACCGTTTTAATGATCTATTAGCCATGTTAGCTAGTTAGCATAACAGTTTCTTACATAGCAGCCCTCCCGTCCTCACACAATTACGGCAAATCAACGGGGACAAACTGTCCAAAAGCGATTCGCTTTGGGAAACCAAGAAACCAGAAACCAAGCCTGAGATTTTTAAAGTCATCTCTATTTACTCCATGAATGATAGTTAATATAATATAATATAATATAATATAATATAATATAATATAATATAATATAATATAATATAATATAATATAATATAATATAATATAATACGAAGTGGTAGCATAGTGTTTAAGGTGTCAACTGTTCACCAGAAGGTCATGGGTTCGAATTCCAGGTCCACCAAGCTGCCACTGCTGGGCCCCTGAGCAAGGCCCTTAAGGCTCAGTTGTATAAATTGTAAGTCACTCTGAATAAGGGTTTGCTAAATGCCTGAAATGTAAATGTCTCATACAAGTTGATTACCACTAAACTGATGTTTGGTTAGTGTATTGAGTAAGGAATAAAACACAGGGAATGCTGTTAAGGAAAATAAACAACAATTAGGTGTTGTTATGGAGTTAGACATGAAGCTGAGTTACATTATCCACCCCAAGCTGATTATTTGTTTGTTTTTGTTTTCTGCAGGACATGTTTCCTTCCCATACCACAGTAATTTGTAAACAATTTTAATTAATTCAAATACTACTTGTAATTTTTAAATGATAAAACATGCTGCACTATATGACCAAACTCACGTGGACATCCGATCATCAGACCCCTATGAGTTTTTTACCCCAAATTGTTGCCACAATGTTGGAGACACACAACTGTACATGATGACTTTTTATGCTGTATGCATTACTAAGTTTGTGTTCAGTGTCCACCATTGAAGTGAATTAATACTTACGATAGTAATTATAACGTTTTAGATCAGGTGCATTAATATAAACCTGTGATTTGTTTTTCTTCCAGAACTATTGTCAGTGCTGCTATAATTCAAAAAATAATCAACACCTTCTGACCAAGTGCCAAGGTTTAATGTATTTGTAATAAACGTTGCAAACCTGGGTGCAGAATAGGGAGTGGGGTTTGTTACTTATTGAGAGCTTGAATGTGTAATAATCTACTAACCACTGCAACACTCAGCAAACATACAATAAGGAACTCAGGACAGTTCACTGAAGGCTGTCTATCAAAGCTGTTCTCTCCCAATTTTTTTTTTTTACTTCTGCTCTTTGTCCAGATTTTAGCCACTAAAAGCAACTCGGTCAGCTTACATGTAGACATTTGTGTTGTTTTTTTATTTGAACTCTTTAGAAACTGAGGACATTTTCTGCTACCTATATTATTATCATATAAACTGAAAGCTGTAAAGGTATGTGGGAAATTTCATTTGAAATAGAATTTGGTTTCATTTGGTTATAGAAAATCAGTAAGAATTTGTACAGTAGTTGTTGAATAATGAGTTAATGTTCTTCATGTGGGGAAAAGGTTTCACTAGAAATACATCAGCTTCGAAACATACAAGCTAGTCCGCCTTATAATTTACAGTGAAAACCCATTTACCATTTTGTAAATTCTGTGAACCCCAATGTTACATTAATTAAAACAATTTCTTTAACATATTTTAAAGCCTGCTGTTACGGGGGTCAAAGTGCCTACATTCAAATTGTTTTATTACTGGAGCTAGAAGTTGGTAAAGTTCATGGTCCAAGTACTGTACTTGACATACTGAGGTCACAGAGCAGATAGGCTTGTTAGACATAGAAGAAGAAGATATAGAAGAGCAGGTGACACTGCAGAAGATCTCAAATAAAAAAGGAAAAAGAGACATTGGAAACCATTTACTGAGTAAGTAGCAAGTTAAAATGTTCTTCATGTTTAGACTGTTATCAATGGCTGTGGTCATTTTTTTGCTATTTTGGTTGTGTTCCTATATTTGTTAAACTTTTATGAATGTATACCAGATGACCTCTATCTACGAGCTGCATTTGCAAATGCAGACACCATTTTCAGGTCCAGGTGTGGTGCTCGCTGGATGTAACAGTCTCTCCATTTGGAAGATTTCTAAGTGCCAGTGGAGGAGCTGTTACCTGCAGAGAGTCACCAAGAGCTGCCCCAAGAAGCCACAGGCAGTCAGCAGTCTTCAAACTACTAATAAACTTATAAACTACTAATAAACTCATTAAAAATAAAATGCAGTGTTTGGGTTTTATTGTAAGATTAGACTTTTGATACTTTCACTATTATTGATGTGATTCGTATTATTGGTTCGTATATTATCTGGTTCCTCTGGGTTCTACCTTTGTTGAAAGCAGTGAAATGTTCCCGGTGCTTTTGGTGTTCACAATAAAACGGTTTTCTTCCTGGCCTGGTAATTTCAGCACCGAAGGGAACGATGGCTCTATTATGTCTGTTGCATTCACAACAACCTGGAGCTGAACATGCTCAAAACTGTGGAGATGATAGTAGACTTCAGGAGAAACTCCCCTTCCCTCCACACCACTCACCATTGTAGACAACACTGTGGCTGCACTGAGTCATTCAAGTTCCGGGGAATCTCCCAGGACCTGAAGTGGGACATTGAAATTGATTCCATTGTGAAAAGGCCCAGCAGAGGTTGTACTTCCTTTGTCAGCTGAAAAAGTTAAACCTGCCACAGGCTCAGATGACACTGTTATTGAGTTGGTTCTGTGCTCTTCTATAACTGTTTGGTTTCGGTCAGCCAGCAAATCAGATTTAAGAAGATTGCAGCGGACTGTTAGGACAGCAGAAAGGATCATTGGTGTTCACCTCCCCAACCTTTAGGACTTGTACAAATCTGGAGTGAAGAAACGGGCAGGTAACATTACCTCGGCCACAACCTGTTTGCACTTCTACCTTCAGGAACACGCTGTGCACTAGAACATCTAGTCATAAAAACATTTTTTCCCCATGCCATATCCAGCTCAAGCAGCTAATACAGGGATTATTAGCTGTGTTCTGCAATTCATTCTGCAATTCATTCTCCATCTCTAATTACTGTCTCTTTCTCAAATACTATGTACAGTAAATATGTAAATCCTTACTATTTAAATGTTTACTGTTCTCATGCCAGCTATGTATATATGTATGTATGTATGTATGTATGTATGTATGTATGTATGTATGTATGTATGTATGCATGTATGTATGTATGTATGAAAGCGCACCTTAAAAACCACATAAAAATTCTTGTGTGTCTGCACACACTTGGCGAAGTAAGCTGACTCTGATTCAGATTCTATTAGCATTCTATCACCACTTTATTTTTGAAATTTATAAATCATGTGGACCACAAAAAGTGGTCTGAGTTCATTTGTTGGGTTCACATTTGCAGGAAACACATTTTCACACGCACACACACACACACACACACACACACACACACACACACACACACACAAACATATATATTTCTTATATATATATATATATAAGAAATGATGTAAAAAAATATATATCTAATTATAAATAAAGAATATATATATAAAGAATATATATAAAGAAAAAATAAATAAATGGAAAAAAAGAATTCTGTGTGTGTGTGTGTGTGTGTGTGTGTGTTTAAAAATTATTTTTTTCCCCATTTATTTATTTTTTTCCATTTATCTACATTACTGAACCTTTACAGTTATAATATAATTTAATTTACACATCATATTGTGTTGCATTAAAAATGACGTATTTTTAGCACTTTTAAATAAATCGGCATCGTTTAACAAACACAAAAGCAAGCAGATAAACAGTGTAGATCGGATTTGCATGTAATTTGCCTCGTGGACGCGAGAGTGCAGATGTGACAAGCAGCAGGCGAAACACGTGAGGGCGCGTGCACCCACTAAACACACCCTAACACATGGATTTGACACAATTAGGCCGCAGAATGCACTTAATTTCAAGCTAGCCGATCAAATAAAACACCACAACACCTTGCTTTACATTTCAACATGTGAATAGCTAGTATAGTACAAAATTATTGTTGTTGTTGTTGTTGTAATCTGTTAGCATGTTATCTGGCATGCTGCCAATGCAACGTATAAAACGGAGCAATATCAAAATATGTTACCAAATATAATAATAAAAAAATAGTATACCACATTCGGTCTTTATTATACATGTAAATTGTGTTTAATTGCATTAAAACACGTTTTTACAGCTAAAGACAGACAATATGTAGGAAGACCCCAACCTGTAGCTATGATACATATTTAACACGGAAGTGTGCGGTTTATGTGGACTTTTATTATGAAATGAAGACTTCCGCTTATCTACTTCAGGCGGAGTTCAGTTGGCGCAGTTTGTGCCTCATAACCAACAGAACGACTTTTGTTTTCGTAGAGGAAATAAAACTGGAAATTCGCGGCCACAGTCTCCAGATTGTCCACAGCTTCACAATCTAGGATATTTTTTTAAAAAACAGAAGTCTGTAGTAGATGAACTTTGGTGATTCATTAACAGCAGGGAGGTGGCAGTAAAACACGGGCGGAACCGCGTCAACTTCACAGCAGTAAAGTCTCCTGTCTGTCTGTCTGTCTGTCTGCCTGAACAGCGCGTTTTTACACCTGTTTTGTCCGAAAGATTGTAGTAGTAGCCTATTTTTGTAGCCACCATGTTTAGCTGGTCCAAAGGGAACGGGAAGAAGGAGCCGGAGCTTTTTCAAAATGTCTCCGAGGGGCTGAAGCGCCTGTACCGCCACAAGCTCTTCCCTTTAGAGGACACCTACCGCTTCCACGACTTCCACTCCCCGGCGCTGGAGGATGCCGACTTCGATAATAAGCCCATGGTGCTCCTGGTCGGCCAGTATTCCACCGGAAAAACGACCTTCATCCGGCACCTGATGGAGCAGGATTTCCCCGGGATGCGAATAGGACCAGAGCCCACTACGGATTCCTTCATAGCGGTAATGCACGGCGATCAGGAGGGGATCATACCGGGCAACGCGCTGGTTGTGGACCCGAAAAAACCCTTCAGAAAACTCAACGCATTTGGAAACGCGTTCCTCAACAGGTAGAAATCAACAGACATGTTTTATGTTACTGATCCACCACATACAACCTCCTGACTGCGTAATGCACGTCATTGTCCCAGTACTGGAAATCTATGGGCTAAAGATCAAGTTTAACACTGATACCCCGTGGGTTTAACACTGTGAGCCTGTTATTCTGTGATCTGATCTAACACTTATCATGTAATCCAGTAATCTGGTTTAAAAACATGATCTGATCTAACACTGATCATGTAATCCAGTAATCTGGTTTAAAAACATGATCTGATCTAACACTGATCTTGTAATACAGTAATTTGGTTCCACATTGTTATCCTGTAGTCTGGTTTAAAAACATGTTCTAATAAAACATCTATGCTAGAGTGATTGTTAGTTATGGCAATAGCTAAGGTAATACTCAATATAAAAACTCAAGGTGACCCGCTGCAAGCAGCCACCTGTAAACATTCATTTGGAAAATAGCTTGGTGTTTAAATGTCAGAGATTTAGTACCTCTGAGAAAAAGGGTACTTAACTGTCAATGGGATCTTTTAGTATGTATCTTTAACCTTTGAAGATTTCCTCTTAAAACTAATTACAGTTTACTTAAGCACTGTCAAAAAGTTTTAATGGTATGCTTTTTCTTGTGTAAGATGTGTAATATATACTCTCGAACATATCAGAAGTGTCGTGTTGTTCCACGACAGTCTGTGGACCAGATGAAGTGGTTCTGGGCCAGGGTTGGGTTATTACACATTTGCAATCAGGGTGTGTTTGGGATTCCCGTCACTACAGCTCCATATTCTGGAAAATTTTTGAATTTCATTGTATTAAAGTTTGGCACAGGTACTCATTGGTGAACCCATGATGTAACCTTGTTAATGAATAATCTTTTATTAGGAAGTGTTTAGCTTCCATGTAATTGACACCCCATCAGTGAGGCATAGATGTGATATTTCTGAGCATTGGTTTGGATGATGGTATCCCAGATGTTCTCAGTCTATTGGGTCATGTCTGTATGGTGAATCAACAAACATTCACAGAAACTCATGCTAACATTTACACATACTGGCTTATTAATATTAGCATGACTAGAGTCAACCTTGTGATAATGATTAACCAATGATCTAGTGAGAAGCCACACAAGTTACTTTAATTTATGTTGCTGATAAACTGCATCCTGATAACACATCTGGCCACCAGCCACCTCCAACAATAGCAGCTTCTGACTGTGAAGTACTGAAAGTGAAACAGTTGATCTGTTCTCCTGGTAGGGGTTTTCCAGCCCATTTTGACTTCAGGTGCCACAGAAAAGGCCCAGATTTTGTCTTAAATAAGTGTGTTTAAATTTGACAATACTCTTCCTCACATGTAGTGTTCCTGTCTAGTTTCCTAGACTTATGAGGTGATGACGAGTCACTTAGACGAGTCACACACAGAAAGGTCAATGAAAAGCCGCCATTATTTAGTGACATACTCATACTAAAACTCACATACACACTGGTAGGTGGGACTATATGTTATCTAATGAAAAGAGCTTGTCTAACCCAAAAGCAAGAATTTCGAGTACTCCGTGTCCTGTCCAGTCAAGGGGATTTAACATGGACTGATATTAGATTTTCTTCTCGAATGAGGCAGAATTAACCTCATTTATTACCTTTAGATCAACAGAAGCTTCTTTTTTTAAATGTCTTCATAATATACTTTTTGGTATTTCACAATAAGCCAAAGCCTCACTTGGGGGCAGCCAAGATTTCACTATTCTGATGTTTTTCATTACATTTCTGCTTCTTCATTCAGCCATCAGTCAGTTGTTTCTCAAAACTAAAGATAGCGTGAATATGATAAACATGATACTTTTTTTGGGAACTGACACTGCAATATATCGTGCAACTGCCAGTAAAAAATCTACATGTGCTGAAGCAGGATTTTTGTCCCCAAACAAAACATGCATTAAGGCAGGTTAGTGCATGGGTTAGTTCTTGTTGTGGGTGTTAACTGTCCTTTCCCCTGACCTTTAATGGGTGAACTCCGGAGAGAAACGTCACCATCAGCCCTGTGGAGTTTAAGGTCGGTCAGAAGGAAGAGTGAAACAGGAATTAATTTACCTAGCCTGCACTTTTGTGTAATCACTTTTTTGTTTCCTGTAATTGCTGTATGGCCCTCATGTGTCAGTGCTTCTCTTTTATTCTGTGTCTGATCCCTATCATTCTCTAGTTACTGCTTACCTTGCTGGAAGCATGACTGGGCCTGAACTACCAGGCTTTCTTAAACTACACAACACACACCCACAGATCCTTGTTCAGAATTACTGTATGAAACAATCCCTAGTTACAGGGTGTTTTTTTTTTTGCTTGGTTTCTCTGCTGTTGCTCATAAAAAAAAGTCTCAAATTTGTCATTTCATTTAAAGCATGCAAAATCTTCACTAGTAGGTTAAATCCTTGATTTGCTTTCCATTTACTTTCTTTGTAAGAGCTGTATCTCCTACCGTAATGCCCTTATGCTTAGTGTATAGTTCCACTGTACATAACGTCAGGTTTTTACTCTAAACACCTGCCAATTCCCACCCACTGCTAGATCTCCCCTAAACACCAACAGAGGAAGGTGATGACTGCTCTGTACTCCAGCGTGTGCATTTATGTTGCAGCGCAAAGATGGGGAATTATGGGCAAGCATGGCATGCAGAAACATGCTAGGTTACGTCTTGCCATAGAGGCAGGTGAGCGTAACTTCAGCGCTGTGCATCGACTGGCCTTCAGGTGAAAGCTGATTGATTGACAGGTTGATTTGGTTGCTTTGCATGAAAGCAGTGCGATGAGTTAATGTGATATTCTTTAAATGCTTTTAATAAAATTCAGATTGATATTATTCAATTAAGAGTAGCACTGCTTCAAATATGTCTCAAGAGTAAACACTAAAATGTTAACAATAAAGTAATCAGTCTTATTCTTCTCGCATCCCTAACTGCTTTTTGAAAGTTTTGCCTCTTGTTTTTTTTTTCTTTTCTTTTTATTTCTTCTTGTGGTTTGTTTGCCCCAAATGTACGTGCTTGTATTAAGTGCAAGTATGACTTCACCCTGTGAGCGTCTTGCAGAAATGCTCTTGCAGATGTATAAAATGAGACCTGAAGGCTTGCACATACTTCCTCTGAGATATGAAAAACAACTTCCTATGTTCATTTTGAGGCACTGCATGTTCTCCAGCAGGGTTCTACACTTGGAGGAAAGCAGTAACTTTGTTTCACACGCATAAGCTCACATGCAACCAGAGACACTCTGATTAACTAGGAAGTGATAAATGCCGTTCCTCCCACTACAACTAACGTTCTCTCACGGATAGGACCGAGGCTTTTCTGTTGCACAATTTGCAAGGATTTTCAGCTGTTTCAGAAGAATGTTCTGGCCGAGTCTCATTCGTTATGACTAAGCTTGGCTTGTGCTTTGAATGTGAATTCGGAATGAGATTTAATTCAGAACAGAGTAGCAGAACAAAGGAAGGGTGTGTGTATGTGTGTGTACTGTATGTATGTGTATTTGTGTGTGTGTGTTTGTGATAATAAGCTTGATGTTTGTGTCTCTTTTTTAACTTAACGCTTCTTATAGAACACAATGTAAACATTTCATCGCAGGAATGTCTTCTCTAGGTTGTGCCAGTAAGCTGATATTTGACATGAACAAATAAATTATGCTTAAGATTCTAGTTTGTGTGACAACATGAATTTTCATTTTCTCTGTCTTGCACACAGGGAATTATTGTTTGCTTTGGACAGACAGTAAATACCACTTTGAATCCAACACACACACACACACACACACACACACACACACACACACACACACACACACAGTAAATGTAGCACACTGTAACAGATATTTTATCTTCTTTCTATCGTATTTCTTATGACAGAAGATTCACAAACTCTTACAGTAGTATTATGAATCATGTGATCCATGTGTGATTGAAACCGACCTTGGGCAAACTCATCAAACCTGTTTTACAATTTTTATACTTTTTTTCCCCCTTCTTCTCCTTCTCCTTCTCTCTCTTCTTGCTTTCTCTTTCTGTAGGTTTATGTGTGCTCAGCTGAGGAACCCTGTTCTAGAGAGTATCAGTATCATCGATACCCCAGGCATCCTGTCGGGGGAGAAACAGAGGATAAGCCGAGGTCAGCGACTCCCCTGGGGCAGATTTCTCTCTGGATTTCTTTTTTCTTTCTCCCTTATGTTCTCTCTCGCAAAGTCTCAACATTTGGAGTCACGGTTAATCTAATTTATTTCCCACACAGTCGTCTTTAGCACAGTGTGTAAAACAAATGTGTGGCACAACAGTGTGTTTCTCCTCTGTGACTTTCAAAACCACAATGAACTATATACAGTAAAATGCTGCATTTCTCAAAAAAATGAAGAAGAAGTGGTAACCAAAGCAGAAGCAAAAGTCCCTGAACTCCATCAATCCACCGCACACTTCTTATGACCAGGACACACATGCCATAACACTCATTTAGAGGGCACTGCCAGGGGAATATAAGAGGATATTAAGTCACTAAAGTGTAACCACATGTTTGACTTCTCTTATTTTCATATCATAGTGAAAGTCAGAGAAAGCAGAGAAACGGCTTAATTTGATGACGGAAAAGCTTCTTGTTAAAGTGTATTATATTTAGTTTTCACAGATCCAGCCTGAATTCACACACACACACACACACACACACACATACAAAAACACATATGCATTTTACATTTCATGCATGATTTTAGTAAGACATGTGCTTGCATAGCAGCATGTCTTGTGTGTAGCTAGGGATTTCCCCGTTGTTTACGCCTTCTTTATAATAATGTACCATGACTATCAGTGGCACAGTGACATGCTGTATGTTTCATATCTAGTTCTTCAATGTTATTTCTACGAACTGTAGGCTGTATAGATATCAGCACATCACACTTTACACTGCCTTAATGAGCAACTGCTTTAATTGTATTTGTCTAGAGCTATGAACAACGTTGGCACGAAGCAGCATTACAGAAATCCGGTTGTAAATTTAAATCCCTAATAAATATGCCAGAGGCGACTGTGACGAGGAAGAACTGCTTCAAGTTATGTAAGCAAGCTCAAAGAGAACTTGTCCTCTTCAGTGTGACACCGGATAGTGCGGATAATAAATCTCTACGGTACACTGATGTAGAAGAATAGAGATTAATAGTAAAGGATGTTCAGTATTTCAACTTATTTTGAATAGCAGCCCTGGGATGTGCACAGGAAAGTCGTCAGATTATTGTAACAGTAAGGCACAAATCTACCTTATACAGGACAGATTACCGATTAACACTGAGGCCAGGGTGTGTCTTTGGCATAAACCGGCTTTTGGGAAGTGCACGGCAGCAGAAAAGGAGTCACAAGTGTAGTAAGCTTCCAGAGCTTCAGGATAAATCAGGCAAGTCAAACCGGATGAGAGGCGACAACAGTAGACGTTTCTCAGAATCTGGAGAGTCAGAACACACGTACAGCTTGACCTGCCTTGCTATAAAAGGTTGCCCACTCGCTACCGTTCCAGTGGTTTAACCCGATTAATGTTTAGCTAAGTTTGTTGACCTCTTTTTAGAATATCATCACTCTCAAATCACGTGTTCCATATAGCACTTGAATAGCACTTTTAGCTTATTTTTGTCCACCAGAGAAACTTCTTCTTTCGTGGGTAGAGTTATAGATCAGTCACGTGCTCTCTGTCGAGATCTGGATGGTCCACTGTTTGTTTGTTGGCAGAAACAAAGAGGTCTTCACTTAGGTCATAGTAACATATTGCCTTTTTTAGGTGCACTGGTCCTTTAAGAATAATACATAACCACAAACACAGGCGTTACTCAATCAGATGTGTGAGAGTTATGAAGAACTGTGAAACTCTTAGCATTTTCAATTCAGTTCTTTATGCTGCTCAGTAAAGAGGTGCTTCGATACACATTTGGTTTGGATGTTGCTCCAGTCATGATTTCCTGTCAGTGACCCCAACCCTCATCCGCTATGATTGAACCAATGCAGAGTTTGGATTCTCTCGGGCCTGTTTGAGCTCACTGTAACCCTAAGGAGGAAATGGCACATCCAGCTGCAGCAGTTTGGGAGCTGACATGGCACATAATCAGTGCTAGCATGACTGACTTAAAGGGACTGCACTCAAAAGGTCTTTGTGTTCAATCCTTTCCTGGAGTTAATGTTGTAACCTCATACCTTTGCTGCATTTTCCTTGTTATGGCTGTTTTATTTATTCATTACCACAGTCTGAAACACTTGGTGTTTGACTCATTGAAGCATGATTTGTCTCACTGTGGCACACTAGTTGTTGACATCTTTTTCACAACTCGCATTGTGCTGTTGCTTTCTGCTGAGGCGTCTGTTTGTGACAGATTTTAGAGTGTCTACAGGGGACGGATTGTGGGCTTCAGAAAGAGTGGTTAATTCTACTGATTTTTTTGTTTGTTTTTGTTTTTGTTTTTTTCTCCAGTCTGTTAGTCATTGTTTATTAAACATAAACATGTTAAGGTTATTGTGCATGATTGACACACCTAAGTAAGTTTCCACATGAAAATGAATTTATTAAATCATTGTTAATTGTCTCTAAATGGAACTCAACAAAACGAAATTGGTGTTAAAGATCAGGGAAAAAACCCTTCCAGGTTCCAGTAAACAAACATGTTTATACACGTAGTAATTTATTAAATATGCCTAATTTCTAAAATAATTATTTGTAAAATAAATGTGTACTAACAGTTGAATTATGGAGTTAAGAGTCCCTTTAACGGAACATTTTAAGTGAGAAAACTTGCACTCTTCTGTATTTCTTCACTGGATAACTGGAATCATCGTTGTCTCATGGAATTAAGATGGCTGTTTGGCAGAAAGTTTTGTTTCCATTTGAACCCCTGACATGCCCTCATGTTTACTTTACTTTGCTCTCGCTCACTCACTCGTGCTCTCTCTCTCTCGTTTTCTGTCTGACTCTCTTTCTCTTTCACAAACACACACGCGCGCGCACACACACACGCGCACACAAAAAATGTGGTAAGCAGAATCTCTGAATACGTGGCTATGTTTTTGGCATTTAACACCAGCTGCAGTCTCCTCAGATCACATGGCAGCATTTCTAATCAAAACCATAATACATTCCCTTCTTTTTATTACCATATGGCTCACTGCCTTCAATGCGTGCTGTCTTTCCCTCACCGTGAAACAGATGCTGCATTGTTTTACTTTGCTTTGTGGGTTTGCTTTATTGTAATTTAAAAAAAATGTTCAGAAAGCTCTAGTTGGCTACTCACTACAAAACGGTCTGTCATCATTGCAGCCAAATGCGTCACCTCTACAGCCTATTCTGTTCCACTGTGTCTCAACTGGTTTACTGTGACTGTGCTGTTCAATGCAGGGATATGATTCTCCATATGCCCTGGAGGATCACAGCACAGCAACGTTTAGCTTTCAACCGCACTTAGCATATTTTGATTTAACACGTGAGTTAAAAGCTTTACGGATTAAAGTAAAAGGTTTAAGGTTAATACTCAGGGTTTAAGTACACCAATAGGCAGTATAGAGCTCAAAATATTAGTAATAGTGTATATTGCAAACATGTCACTTAATATTTGACATTATTACAATACACAGTATACATCCTAAGTGCTTACGAAGTCACAGTATTCCTATATCGCAATATGTCCTTGCCCTCATTAAAGGTTCATCACTGATTAACCTTTTCCTTTGACTTTTTGTAGGATATGACTTCGCTGCTGTACTCGAGTGGTTTGCCGAGCGAGTGGACCGCATCATCCTGCTCTTTGATGCCCACAAGCTGGACATCTCAGACGAGTTCTCTGAGGTGATAAAAGCCTTAAAGAACCACGAGGACAAGATGCGTGTCGTTTTGAACAAAGCCGACCAAATCAGCACGCAGCAGCTGATGAGGGTGTACGGTGCCCTCATGTGGTCGCTAGGGAAGATCATTAACACCCCAGAAGTGGTGCGGGTCTACATTGGCTCGTTCTGGGCGCAGCCTCTCCTTGTCCCAGATAACAGGAAGCTGTTTGAGGCTGAGGAGCAGGACCTTTTCCGAGACATCCAGAGTCTTCCACGGAACGCTGCCTTGAGAAAGCTGAATGATCTGATTAAAAGGGCACGTCTTGCCAAGGTAAGGAAAATAAGCATGAAAAATTTTACTCCTGGTTCTTATTACTGAGTCTGCATGCTGAATAGCTGTGAGGGGGAGGAAGAGAGAAAGAGAAAGAGCTGTGGATCTGCATTATTTGTTATTTGTTCTATTTAACTGTAATCTCAACAAGTTCATACATGAGCCATTCCTCAGCTGCCTAATCTTTCCCCCCATTTATCACAGGAGGTGGTGAAGCATATTAATGTCATTGTGTTGCTGATTTTTCACAGGTTCATGCTTATATCATCACCTCTCTAAAAAAAGAGATGCCCAGCATGTTTGGCAAAGACAACAAGAAGAAAGAACTGATTGCCAACCTGGGTGCCATCTACGAGAAGGTCGAGAAAGAACACAACATTTCTCCAGGGGACTTCCCAAACCTCAAGAAGATGCAGGTAACGAGATGCATCTTCACTCATATCCCAAGAAAGAAACTAGTCCAAATATATAAAATATAATACACAAATTACTTAAAAATGTATTTCTTTTAATGAGCTTAACTAAACTATAAAGCTGTAATTTATGCTGTTTTCTATTATGTTCAGTTATTTAAATATGGCAGATTTTACTGTTTACAAAATTAACTCATGAACTGAGTAGTTAATAACACAATGCCACTTATTTCCCTCTACAGGACCTCCTGGCTGCTCAAGATTTTACCAAGTTCCCCGCCTTAAAGCCCAAACTGCTGGAGGCTGTGGAGGACATGCTGGCCAATGACATTGCCAAGCTCATGGCACTTGTGCGCCAGGAGGAGGCGGCCATGCCTTGTCAGGCAGTGAAAGGCGGAGCCTTTGAGGGCACCATGAATGGGCCATTCGGCCACGGTTATGGCGAGGGTGCTGGTGAAGGCATTGATGAGCTGGAATGGGTGGTAGCTCGTGACAAGCCATCTTATGACGAAATCTTCTACACTCTTTCACCCATTAATGGCAAGGTGTCAGGTAATGCCGCCAAGAAGGAGATGCTGAAGTCCAAGCTGCCAAACACCGTACTCGGCAAGATCTGGAGCCTGTCTGATGTGGACAAAGATGGCTACCTGGACGATGAGGAGTTTGCGCTGGCCAACCATCTAATCAAAGTGAAGCTGGAAGGCTATGAGCTGCCGGCCAAGCTGCCTAATCACCTGGTGCCCCCATCTAAACGTGGGCAAGAGCAGGAGTGATACTCTGGAGCACCCCATTAACTCTTCAGCTATGGCTTGTTTCAGACTTTGACTTCCCCAGCCATTCCAGGATTTCTTCCAAATAGCAGCAGCTTTCATCACTTCAGCTCACAGCATTTAATTAAAGTAAAACAGTTAGGGCTTTTGAGAGACTCTTCTAGTTGCTGTACATAAGGCTTTTGCCCCCAAATTTCTTGTAGTCTAGAGAAGCAGGTAGCAATATTCTACTGTCATTGTGTTATTTTTTTGTTCAATATGTTTTATGTTTTATGACCATTCATTTCCTCAGAGCTGGATTTTTTGTTTTTGTGGTATCTTATCCATGAAAATCTTATCAGCAAATCTTTGACACTCCACTGGGTTATTAAAAGGATTCCAAGGGTGGAATATGCACAAATGAATATCTGGAATGGCTTTGGATCCAAAGACTGAACCGAATGTCAGAACAAAATAAGCCTGTAAAAGACGGGGTTCGGATGTGTTTGAAAACAAGACACCACTTTCAGCAGAGGGTTGTTGGAAAAGATTGGAAAATGCGCTTTGCTGGTACTAAGGCAATGGATGGACAGTTTTAGAGGAGCATGGGCCAGGAGAAATTAAGGGTTACTTGGGGAAAAATTAATGTGAAAAATATATACATATACAGTATATATATATACATACAAATGATAAAATATATCCCTATTCATTGTTTGCAGCCTTAACTTATTCTTCTTTAAATCTGTATTTTTATATGTTGAAATTTGACACTATAAAGCTTTCTCTTGATTTATGTTCCTGCCCCTAAAGACTGTCCTGCAATTTCAGTCTTTTTTAATAGGTGTTGGGATTTCATATAGTTTATCTCCTCTTATATCAACTCTGCTCTTACTCTGATTATTAAATAAATTGATGTTAATGAAAAACAAACTTCCTGCCATTCGATTGTGTTTTTTTAATGATTGTATTAAACCTTTTTTCCAACCCTGATGCCACCGTGCCACCATATGGGATACCAATATGCAAAGGTATACACCAGTGCCAAAATGAGAGCCATGCGCCAGTGACCTTCAATACGCAAAAAAATTGTAAGGTTAGTTGCCAAGGACTTTAACTCCCAGTACTTTCAGTAGAGTTTCCCATTCTCCAAACAGTGATCCATTATTAGCCCCAAGTTCACTGCTGCAAACATACCAAGTATCCGTGTGCCTGTAGAGCACCAAATATGGCAGCTTAGGCTGTGACGGTCTGCACTTCTACTTTTACTTATGTCAAGGCTCTGACAGTTGTCAGCTTTGTATTTGAGTTTTCCAGACTTACTGTCACGCTCACTCACTATGTTTGTCATGTTTGGGCATGTTTCAGTGCTACTCTGCTGTAATGAAAGGAGTGGGGAGTGCTTGTAGTGTATTAGCAGTAATGTCATAATGAGACATTTTTCTCAGGCTGCTGGAACTTCTTTAATGGCACTGTGTGACCTTGAAAGATCACTGAAACGCCATACACTATGCTTACATGGCACCAATTTTTATTTTTTTTTATAAGTATTATGGTTATTGAATTGTTCTGGTAAAGACCTAAGCTGATAAATGTCTTTTTTATTATTATTTATTTACTTTTTTTTTTCTTTTTTTTTTTATGTTTTGAAGGATCGAGGTGGAACACAGATGCCAGCCCAGGTTTTCAATACTGGCCAGGTGGTGGCACTAACCATGAGTAATCACTCTTACACATGCTCACTAAGGACTTTCCTTCTCTTTCAGTGAGATCCCTAATAAGATGCAATTATTTTAGCCTACCAAAGAGTCACTGGCATTTTCTTTCACTAAACAGTTTATTTTGGTACAACAATATTCTGATATTGTTCAGCTGCAATTCTAATTAATTTTGATTACAATTAACTCCAAGTGTTAATAAAAGGAACATAGGCTCAGACACTGTCAACAAACTACACAAACAGTGCTCAAGTGTTTATTAGATGAAATGTTAGCCTGTCCAAATACATTTTGTTATTAATGTTAGTCATTCGAATATTAAACATACCAAAACACCATTAAAAATGTCTATGTATAAAATCAGATATGCCCTTTTAAAATCGTTCAGTCTTTCTGCTTAGCTACAGCTAACTCTAGCTACCTTGTTATTTTTCTGAGTTATGTTCAGTTTAATGTAATAATGTAACTAGAGCGAGTCAAGAATGCTAACAGACACCTATAATCATCAAATAGTAAATTATTTACACTAGCAACATTAGCTAACATTAACATTAGTCTGCTGACATTAGTCTATTTAATAAGCTAAAAATTAGAACTGACAAACAGCAAATTAAGGTCAATTTAAACGTTAAAGCAAATGTCCGTGTTTTGGTGCAATACATGTTCTACACTGTAATTAGGATACTATATTTAGCTTCCTAACATTCTGTACTATCAATTTCTAACACTATCCAGTGCATTTAAACTGTACTTCTATCTCTAAGCTTCATTATGATGATTAATATTCAGATCTACAGTAGCTAGACCAACTGCTGTAAGAGGTGAGCTGGCATGATTAGAACTGATGTGTAGATTGCTGACTGATGAGGCCTTTGAAAACATTAAGCTGTTGGGTAACTTTTGGTCACAAGAGACTGTGGTAGGTTCTTCACCAAAGTAAAACCGACTTAAACTTTTCACAAGTAGACTAGAAGTGTGGGATGACTAAACATAGCCTACACATACACTCAAGTAGACGCAACACATTTCACACATAAGTGCAAAGCAATATGCAAAACTTTACTACAAGCAGACTATAATGCACACAACCTGTTTAAAAAATCATTAATTAAGATTAATGTTTTTGTTAAACAGCATGATTTCAAATAATGTAAAGTTATACATATCTATTTGAATAAATTAAATGTTGAAATGTAAATAATATTGCTTATTCGATAAAAGCAGAAGATTGTACATCCTATATTACCAAAAAAGTCTGACTCTTTAAACACTTTTCTTTTGACATCATAACCCTTGATAGAACACATTATAATACCAAAAAATTTTATATAAGGTTTTGCTATTTGCTAATTCCTGCTACTCTACCCTTTAATTTGCCATTGTTATTTTCCTCATTCCCACTTTTGTATTGTTACTATAAATGTTTTGCCAACACTGTATCATCTTATTTACCCTTTATCCTCACTCTACTCTTCTCCATATAGGTTTGCTCATTACCTTCTTCATCACTAAATGCCCTTTCATCAACACTATACTTTATTTGACGTTCAGTAGAACAAAGAGGGCTATAATGCAAAAATAGATGGATAATTCTATCTATTATGCTTACAAATGCATCACTTGTATGGCTTTGTAATAGCTTTATTAATGCCTACTTGATTAAATGGTCATTGTTAATAGAGAAAGCAACACGTGCAAAGAAATAATATTCAAATTGTTTCCAAGTGCATCATGTGCATTTTTTGTGTTTCTTTAGGTTACTAATGGGTCCATGCTTTCTGAAGAAAGGTTCTTGTTCTTGCAGGACCAAAATTGTTCATGTTCAACACAGTGCCATAGATGGATAATCATTATCCCTTTTACCTTTTATGACCTCTTACACGGTAAAGAGTGACATGATGGTGTAGTGAGTCTCCTTAGTTCTTCATTGAGCTTAGGTTTCATGTCTTTGTGCCAGTAAATAGATTATCTGTGCTAAATTACCTCTAGACGTGAATGGGGTTTGTGAATGTATGTGAGCACAGTACCTGTGATGGACTGGTGAGCCAATCAGGGTGTGTATCGGATCCCGACAGAGTAAACATGTTCGTTCTAGTTGGCTGTCTGCTGACCAGCCTTTTGAACTTTCCCTCCTGCTCATTATTACATTCCAGCACTCTGATTCTAGAATATTCTATGTAGGTTGACAGAATTTCCAGTAAGTTGCTAAGTGGGGAACTGCAAACCTTCAAGTACCCTTGAAGTCTACAACTCCTCATGAATGGCTAATCCTGATTATACATATTGGCATTTAAAAGTTTAAATAGATCTAAAATGCAAATCTTCTCAGCCATCCATTAAAAAAAGCATTATGCATGTGCTTAATTTGTTAGCAGTACGATTAACGGCTTAAACCATTATGATCACATATTAAAACTATGACGCAGATTAAATAGCATCTTGTAGCCACAATGTAAGTGACAAGCTTTCTAGACAAAAAAAAATGAACGCATGATTGCTGTTGTTAGTAGTGCTATCTTAACCAGTGTTGTATAAAGTACTAGAAAGCAATACTTGAGTAAAAGTACAAGTATCATACTAGAAAAAGACTTTGGTAGAAGTGAAAGTCACCTTTTAGAATATTACTCAAGTAAAAGTCTTAAAGTATCTGATATTTACTGTACTTAAGTATCAAAAGTAATTTTCTGATATTTAATGTACTTAAGTATTTGAAGTAAAAGTAAAAAATAAAATTTCAGTGGTTTTTGGATCAGGGGCAGTTCTAGGATTTCATTTTTAAGGGTTTTAGACCTCAGTGAGAATTTAAAACAAGAAGAGTTTTATATTATGTATTTTATGACTACATAGTAAGCCAAAAGTTATGGTATTATTAAATGGCACAAGTAGACACCAAAATTTTTATGCATGATGTAATGATGTCAGTCTTGAATCAAATCAGTTCATATATGTGGCCAAATCAATAAATATTATTTTTATTTAGTATTGATGTTGCATTAATATTTTGTTTGTGCTATCAACTCTGGTAATAAGAATAGTGACATTTCACTGCTTTTGGTTGCTTTTGGTTGCTGCCGTTATAGATAAACGCCTCCAGCTCTGACTGCGCGTGCACGCTGCGCGTACCTGTGCTTCTCCGTCGAGCGTGCGGACGTGCGTAATACAATCTAGGAGCAGTGATTCTCCAAACCTCCCTTATTGCAGTCTGACTCATTTCTTCTGATTTTATTTTGTAGTAACGAGTAACGAAGATGCTTATTGGAAATATAACGGAGTAAAAGTATACATTTTATCTAGGAAATGTAGTGGAGTAAAAGTGAAAGTTGACATAAATTTAAATAGCGAAGTAAAGTACAGATACGTGACATTTCTACTTAAGTACAGTTACGAAGTAACTTCGTTATATTACAACACTGATTTTAACAAGTTTGTTACTGTAAATTAAATTCCTTTAGATGAAAAGTGTGTGTTTCTGGTTAGATAGAGTCTGACATTTGGAATAAGGATAAAGGTGTAGAGATGTTTTTAGACCTTTGCTTCATAGATTCTAAGCAGTTATACTTAAATGTTCAGGACATAATGATCTTCACACCTGTGTGCAAAAGTTCCTAAGCTTGGTTGTTTCAGACATTGACCCCATTTTTTTATATTAGACACTGGGATTATATAAGGAGTGTCTATACAGTAGGTCTGTCAGAGAGGTGAGACTGTAGTGTGTTAACTGGTAGAGATAAGAGTCTTTTCATGTTGTCTAGAAATAAAGTTTGAGCTTTTGTATAATTACTATCATTATAGTCAAATATTTTCTATAGAATTTTTGTTTACTTCGTATAAGACTTTAAGATTTTAACACGACTAAAAAATACACAATAAAATAAACTCATAAAGCCTTTAACAAAAAGGGCAAAACTGATTTATTTGTAGTATTCCCAATAACAGCTGTGGTACAAAGATGAAGTTCACTGTAAACATTCTTTTCCTACAACATGATTGTGTACAGAATGTCTCAGGCGTTTCAGTTCAATAAGGGTTTTCAGGAGAAAACACACAAGAAGACAAAAGAGAAGAGAAATGTCATGCAGTTTTCACCCATCTTCCTCTCTCACTTCCTGTGACTGCGCTATCTGAAGCTAACAGAACCTCTGTACTGTATATTGTTCCAGGGTGGTTCTGTAATCGTCACGACCAAACAGCTGTGTCTCCTAGATAAGTGTTCTGACATATTATGACCTTCTCACAGGGTATTTATCATTGTGGGTTTTTTTTTTTTTAAATCTCAACATGGACTTCTCATAAATAAAATTTAAAAAATAAATAATAAAAAAAAAAAGAAATTTTGAGGTCAGAAGAGACTTTTTGGCCAAATGTTCAGGGGAAGTGGTCTGACGTCTCAGGCACAATGATAATGTCCAGCTGCAGCAGTGGTAAATAAAGAAAGCTTGGTCAGCTCTTGATGGAGGTCATGAAGGCGGTCTTGATGGCGATCTCTCTAAAGGGACAAATGGAAGTTTTTCTCAGCCAAACATATCCTGGGAGGCATAGGTCATGTAAAGGAAGCCGTCTGTGTCTCTGTGCTGAGAATATACTTCCGCCATGCTGGCTGTCATGGAGCACATGTTTTTTCCTGAGATCAGCAGGTACAGAGCCTGGGATGCTTCCAGTGCTATCTTACTCCTGAGACAAAGACAGAGGTGGAATTAATTATTAGTATAATAACTTAATCCATTGAGATACTTCTTGAGACAAGGACTTTATTTGCATGAGGGTTACCTTGTGATTGAAAGACATAAATATTTTTAATGCCCATAAACTTTTATTATGTTAATTTTAATAAGTTTGACTAGAGGAAGAAGTTATTGTCTGTGGTAATTATACATCTACATTCTGCTTTTTCAGCAGTTTTATATCCAGTATGCTAATAATGCTGTGGTGTGAAAATAGGACCTCACATAAGTGAGTGAACATCAGTAGATAGCAAATGAACAGACAGAAGCTGTTATGCTGGTGTTATGTACTGGACATGCACAACACCAACTTTCAATATGCACATTGTTCAAAAACGTGCTTTATACAACTGTTCAAGCATGTTTGCTTTTATAATCTTCAAACACTAGTTTGAGGATCACTCACCTGAGGAGACACAGAAACTGACCAATTGTAAGCTCATGTGGGACCAAAAACTTTGTTTTGTCCAAAAGTGGAAGACGCTTCTCCCGGATGCAACGTTCAACGATGACCTTTGAACACAGAAGTCAGTCAGTATATGTTTTGCTCAATTCTTAGAATTAAATTACCATCACAGGGAAGCATCTTACTGGTAATTTGTTGGGGAACTTGGAGCGAATTGTGCAGACTTCATCTTTTCTTGTTGCTGCATTACAAGGAGAATTAACATCTACTTAATCAGTGCATAATGTGGGAGAATCTGGTGAGAGAAAGTCACTACTTTGTATAGTTTTGTGTTTCTCCTAGTCAACACAATGAATCCAGTTGATCAGATCATTATCTATACTTTTGTGCATTGGAGCAGATGTCCTGTGAATGGGGAAGTCCTAAAAGTGTGCAGGGTAGAGAGAAAGCTGTACAGAACCCATGATTTTGAGAGGGATGTGAAGCATAATCTTTAATATATCTTTCACCAACTCATATCGCTAATCTTTTCTCCTAACAATCCACTCTCATGAGCCTAAAGTCTACCAATCAATCTCTCCTATCATTTTCTTTTTCCTTGCTATAAGAAAGGGTCTTGTTTCTGGCCTACCTTACTTTAGGCCCTTTAAAATCAAGGCTAAAGTCTTTTTAAAGTCTTTCCTTTTATACTTTTAATCTACCACCTTGTATTTTTCTTCCTTTTCATGACTTATTTTGTTTTATTCATTTGTTGTAATTACTCCCCTCTCTGTATATTTATGTTTGCCTTAAGAAGCCTTGATAATATGCTTAAGATATTATTACATTTGTATAGCACTTTGGCCAACAAAGGGTTTTTAGCGTGCTATATAAATTAATTTAACTTGGCCTAATGCTGTATAGCAGATTTTATTGTCTTCTCTGCTCTAATACACACAGGAAGGGCTGATAATTAGTCATTTAGTTGAAGTGGGTGTGTTAGGCAGGGGAAACATGGGGTACTCCAGGACTGGGGTTAGGAACCTGCTGTGGAATATTGCATAATACATTTAATTATTATAAAATACATTTCTTCCTAAGGTGTTTCTTACCTAAGCACTTCCTTTGCTTGAAGGGCATCACTTCCATGGACTTCTCGAATGGTGCCATGTCTGAGTGGTGCAAAGGAGAAGTGATGAGGAGGTGGAGGCTGTGAAGGCGCTCTGTGGCCCGGCCGGAGGTGTGATCAAACCCCGTCGAGCTCTGGGCAAAGATGGGCTTTTATACTACTCTACAGAGAAGAGGAGGTGTCAAGCAGGAGGCGGCATCAGGCCTCTACTGAAAACCAATGTGCTAAATAGTTTAGGGCCTTTTGCAAGCGTAAACGTGACAAACGTGACTCTAGTTTCTGATCCTGGACCAGCCTCTGTGAATCTGTTACATTCAACACACTCTGAAGATGTAAACAACCCATCAACGCATGAACACACAACAGCAAGCTCCAGCAAGCACCACTGGTCCAAATGTGTACACAAAACAACAGCATGATCTAGGGGATTATTTTAAAAGTAGTGATTAAAATGATCACTTAAAGCGTTTTTTAGTTTGACGCTTGCAGGTTTCCATAGAAACCGATAATTCAAGTAAGCGGGTAAGTACGTGTGTGTGTGTGTGTGTGTGTGTGTGTGTGTGTGTGTGTGTGTGTGTGTGTGTGTGTGTGTGTGTGTGCGTGCGTGCGTGTGTGCGTGTGTACTGTATGTGTGTGTCTGTGTGTGTGTGGCTTGAACCCGCCCGAAATATTTGATGACAATTCCAGATGCCTATTGGTTAACATGTACACAGCACAGCTGATTATATAAGACTACGTGTGAAGTAGCATGGCTTTGCTCAGCACTTATAATAATGTACGCAAAATTTTAACAAGAGCATAATTAGGAATCATCCATCACCTGCCCATACATCAAATAAATGCATGGTGTAATTTATTTAATGATATAATATTAGCTACAACCTTTTGAGCAATTAACCAATAGGAATCATTTCCATACATTTTCTGGTTTCTCTTTGAAAACTACTCTAGGCATCTAGCTGCAATCTGAGCACTGAGATGTTGGGGGGTCACAGCAGGAGGAGAAAAGCAGAGATCTGGGTTTAAAAGATCAAATGCCTTCCCCCCTTATCAGTCTATTGTCATTATTTTTGGTGGAACTACTATAAGAATGTATTTAAGGACAACATTATTAATAAAGCTAGATTGATCCTTAATTAATCCATAATTAGTTAAGTAAGTTCTATTCATTTAATCAAGTAAATGGACCAGGATGCGTTTCATACACTCCACTGACATTTTTCACATGTCAGTGTCAGAGTACAAGAAGTTTCCAACGTCATTAACAACTTCTATAATAGCAGTTAAAATAATAATGATGGGCACTTGAACCTGAACCATGTGCAATACATTTAACAGTTTAAAAAAAACTTGCACATTATTTATTTGGGTGTTTTGGAGGTCTGTTAACATTAATGCACAAACAACAATAACAACAACAACAAGAAAGCAAAGCTATTTTAAAATACCCAAATACAGAAATTTTATTCATTTAGAAAATGGGATGGTGCGGATAACTAATTAAAAAACATATTTATAATATAATTTCATTTAAAATATATTACTGTGACCAGTGATAATGGGCTATTTTGATAAAGTCTATTGTCCTTCTGTTTAGTAGCCTGCAAGTGTTTTTAGGTAAAGCTAGCAAACAGTAAATTCCAAATGTTAAAAACAAAGAAACAAACAAACAAACATTAAAGCAAAGCAAACAAACAAAAGTCTATGAGACAATGTTCAAAATATTTAATAAATGACTTCCTTGTCTCTGATCTATCTTATATTTAATTTTAAATTAGTTGAGATATAAAATACAGTTTACAACTATTAATAATATAAACGTTTACATCCATATTAGATGGCCTTCTTATTTACTTGGGTAACACTATGTTAAGTAGTCAGTGTGTTTAGGACGTCCGTTTCCATGGCATTACTTCAAAGAGCTCGGTGCTGAGATTATAATGGCAGAGCGCCATCTAGCGTTTAAATTTAGTTGCTCGTTTAAATGCAGCAGACTCGCGTTGCTAAGCAATTCCTTATGTGTTCCCTTAACTCTTTGTGGTAAGATATTCAATCATAAAAATATATGTTAATGTCAAGAAAATGTTAATATGATGTTAAATTTAAATAATAAATTAAAATAATGTTAATAAATTTGTTAAGTGTTTACAACACGTCCGATCCATTCGAAAACTTATCAAGCCAATCAGGGACGGTCGCTCACACCGTGACTCCGCCTACAATACTTGTGTCCCCGCCCCTCGCCGTTTGCAGTGCCGTGCAAAGCTTTACGCAGAACTGAATCAACACCAGGGAATCGGCTCCAGGGACCGGAATGTGAATGGTGAGGATGTAGGACCGGTCTGGACGGTGTATATATATATATCTACTGTATCTAGGACGATCGTTCGGTTTTCCGGGTAAAGATAAAATTCACAAATGATCAGAAATAGATTTTTTAACAAGCGTAAATGCATCAATGCGAAAGTTAGCACTTGAGTTAGCTGGAGAACGTCAGTGCATTTTCGGTGTTCTTAAATAACAGGAGACAATAACACGCTGTGCTCCTGTTGACGCGCACTGTAACACTGTAACACTGATGCCGCATTGACAGTCGACGGTGTACCGGCCACACACACACACACACACACACACACACACACACACACACACGCACTCTCTCTCTCTCTCTCTCTCTCTCTCTCTCTCTCTCTCTCTCTCTCTCACACACACACACACACACACACACACACACACGCACAGAGGCAGGCAAATCACACGCGCTTGTCGGTCAGCGTGCGTTATTTGCGCCTGTCCGGGTCCTGACCACACGCACAGGATGTCGGGGCGCAAAGGTTGCGTGAATTCTCTGTGGTCGGGGAGCGAGCGGGTCCGCATAGGAGAGCGGCTTAAAGCCACACTCGCCGGTATCGTGGAGCTGGATGTGCTGCGAGGGCGCCAGCTGGATTTGATAGAGTCGGTGCTGGAGGAGAGCGCGAACACCGCGGATGATGACCAGTGCGACCAGCGGGAGAACCTCGACAGCGCCACCGATGATGGTGCCGTGACCACCTTCAGTCAACAGGTCAGCGGGGACAAGGTTTATTTTCCATGGGGACCTTCATTTCTAACCAAAATCTTGCAATATTTCGTACAATAAACACCTGCACCGTGTCAGACAGTTTGGTGAGCGTGACGTCATCCAACTAAGGCGCCACTATTTACAATTAAAGGTTGCGCGCGCGCACGCACACACACACGGACACACGCGCGCACACACACACACACACACACACACACACACACACACACACACACACACACACACCTTATCGGCATTTTCTACGTGCTAAGGTTGAATAAGTGTATTACAGGCTACTGAGCAGCACAGAACGTGTTGGTTTCACACAGATTCAAAATAGGCTTACTGGGATTACAATGTCTAGATTATTTACTTGATCATGTTTCAATTAAGACTTGGCACAGTATTGGTATGGTGAGTTGAGGTTTTAGTGAGCTGATATGGCAAGGTGAGCACCTGCCCAAGAACGAAAGGATTTTTGATGGAGCCGTAGGCCTATTTCAAGTCTGTGTGTGTGTAAGGAGAGAAGACTGGGGGAAGTGCTTGTTTGAAATGACACTGGGGTTAAGAATGGCCAGTGTCCAAGGAAGATACTGTGTAAATGAACAGATGTTAAGTAGCCACACGGAAAACAATGAAGATATTCACCTCTCTCGTGATGTTTCTGTCCTTCAGCTCTTCACATTCTGTATCCCACAGCAAAACCCAGTAATGCATGTTAACAAATTATTTTTGCAGAAATTACAAATAGACCACAAGTTGTCTGAAGAATACGTAATCATTTGGCTGCAATACTTAATTTAAAAAGATCTCACTGCTCACTAAATCTGATTGATCAGATCAGACTGAGATACAGTGGAATACTGGTGCAAACTGAACGATTAGTCATCAGCCAAGTTTGTTTGTTGCTTTTCTGCCAACACATCTGCCATTTTGCATAAGCAGAACATGCTCAAAATATTATGCTTGCGTCATAGACATCACCTCTTCATTGGTTGTTAAAGAGTGAGCAAAGAAATAGGGATTATGGACTGGATAGAGGGACGATGGAGAGTAGTCCACATGGCTGTACAAGGTACTCAATGAGTACAGCTTCAGAGTTTGATACATTTTATTCTGTCATTTACTTATTTTCGACACAGGGACCAAAAACTTTCAATAGTGTTTCAACACTGACTCGACAATTAGCGATTAAAATCAAGTCATCTTTAAAATCACAGATGGTGATAAATATCTATGCAATATATAACTCTTAATATCTTCAAAAACGTCCCACTGTCGGTTGCACAGAAGAATGACAAGCGAGTCCTTAATGACTGTCTTGTGATTGAGTAGACTTATGACACTAATGTCTGCACACATCCAGTGACATTGATACGAGAGCTTGCAGTAAGTGCTCTATCATTAGTCAAGAGAGATCGCACTAAAGGGCCTCCCACACTTCCACCATTTTCTCATTTTATGGCCATTTTGTGACCATTTTGATCATTAATCTTATATAATTCTCATTCTGTGTGTCTGACTACTACTTTTGAATTGATGGGTAGCTGGAAAAAGGCCAGTCCTGTCTGTAACACTGCTCCGAGACCCGTATTGGGTTTCTCTAAGCTTTGCTCTACTGCTCATCCCCCAACGTTCCTTCTTCGTGTAATCAAATCAACTGTAATTTCATACTTTGATAATGTACAGCTGTGTATATGAAATGCATTTCATATACACAGCAATGTCTGAACATTTTCGTTTTATTGCGTTAGTTTGTGTTTGTCTGGGAGGTAATAATTTTCATAATTTTATGCTTGGGCTCAACTTGGTAGGAAAGCAGTGTTGTGTTTATGTTTAATGTTAAACCTTCTGTACGTTCAGGTAAAAATTACCCGTTTTGAAGTCTTAATAAAAGCGATATTAGATTTCGAATAGATGCGGTTAGTCAAATTTAAAGTGTAAACTTTAAGTAAGTGTTTGCTTAATTATGCTATTAGGGAAATTCTATAGAATAGCAAAATCATATGTATTATAGATAATTAGGGGGGAAAAGGTGAAAAATTAAAGTTGTTTTTTATCAGTACTGTTTGGATTGTTAATACTACATATAATGGTGGTAACATAAACCGGGTGTTTAAAAATTAATTCTACTTGTGTCCTGCTGCTAAATCAGAGGATATAGGACATTTGGACAAGCACAGATAAACACTCTTTAAAAGACAGTTAACTCGAGAACCATAATGGTTCTTTGTTGTCCCTTGGATGTCTTTCATATACGAAGCCCTTAAAGACCCCTTAAATATATACAGAGAACCACTTAAACAATTAACAAACAGTACTGCAAACAAAACATGAGGGATGACTACATACATTTTCTGATTGCACTGATTTTGTATAAGGTCAATTCAAGGAACATATATCATGTTCGATGATGATTGCAGCATTCTTACATAACATCGATCTGCTGAGGAAAAAATATTCCTCTATCAGAGATAGAGATAAGTATTGCTGCTGAATCGGTTGTGTGGGCGAAGTGAGAGAAAAAGAGAGAGAGAGAGAGAGAGAGAGAGAGAGAGAGAGAGAGAGGGGACGAGAGACAGAGACACAGAGAGAGAGAAGCTCAGCAGTACACAACACTGAAGAGGGGGTGGTAGTCACATCCAGGAGTGTTGTGTGTGTGTGTGCACGCGCATGTGTGTGCTAGGGGTTTAAAATGCCTCCTTCATGCTGTTTCTCTCACTAGGCAACCCAGCCCCCGCTCGCTCTGTTATACTTTCTCTCTCTCTCTCGCTTTCCCACTGACTCATGCTCTCTTTACTTGTTATCAATCTACATCCGTCCCCTCTTGCTGAGTTTTAGACCTTCGTGTGTCCTCTGTTCTTAATCTCTCACTCTCTTTCTACATCTGACGCTGTCTTTCGTTTGGGTTTTGTTTCCCTTATATTTTTAAACTGGGAGATAAATATTTGTGCTTTAACTGCTAGAGCAGAGATTAGCCCGGTCAAAGTTTCTTTATAAAAAACTCTCAGCCCCCTCATCCTCTTTCCCTAGTTCTTTGTTTCGTCATCTGTCGCTCTCTCTATTCTTTCCTTATGAACTCTCCCATCCCCCGGGGATGGTTCTTCGGCACTATAATGAGTCACCTGCATTGTGTGTTAAACTGGGAAAAGTGAATCAGGGGATTGATCAGACGTAACAGGAATCACACAATGGTTAACTGTGTAGGAGGATATTTAAAAGTCCTTTGTGGAGCATGAAATAGTTCAGGACTCCATAAATACCATGGATTTCAGAACTTATTTTAAGATGAACTTTGACACAATGACATTCAAAGCAATGACCTCACACACGTCTGGCTTTACAAGTATTCTGATATTGTGAAGAATGCCAGTTATTATGATCTGAAATGCGGCATTGTCTCTGAACATTTTTTGTGTATGTGTGCGAATTAAATGGCTCACTTCACACAAAATAGCACTATAAGTACTATTTTGGATTTTTGTAAACACAAACATCTCTGAAGTTCTTGTCCTGTAATTACCACCCCTAGCCTGTTTTAACATGTGCCTGTGTTCCCTGTGCCATCTGACTTCTGTTCTCAGACTCTCTCTCCAGCAGACTCTGTAGTGCCAGGCGTCAAGGCTGCAGAGGGCATAAGCTCCCGCTGGTCTACTCTCTCATGGGACATCCCATCAGACCTTCTCTCTCTTCCCACGCCAGAATCCACTGGCACCATTTCACTCGAATGTGACTCCAGACCCAGCTCAGGTAGGGATGTTAATTCCCAACATCAAAAAGACTTCAAACAAGTGAAGCACGTTTGTTTGCCCCTGCATATATACCTCCTGCAAAAACATTTTCATAATGTCCTTTGAAAATTAACACCTGTACCTCCATAGGCTCTAAAGGAACTTTGTACTTACATAGAGGGGGATGTTCTTCAAAGCCCACTCCTTTCTTTGAGAGGGTTTATTGCTGGACTTTGTTCTACTCTGCAGCATGTTCACAGCTTGCTTATACCAAGTAGAAAATCAGTCAGTGCCAATCAGTGTTTTAAACTTGAAGTAATATCGTGTCTGAAGGACAATTGAATTGCCAATGTTTTTAGAATGAACATTAATCTGTTTCTTGAAATTTAAATGAATTTGAATTTTTATGAAGCAGTAATATAATTCCTGACAGGTGCATATTGAATAGCTGCCTCACATTGTGCAAAAAGTAATATTCAATGTTGACTTTTCACGTCAGTCTCATGCTCAATTTTTTATGTATGTTTAAGAGCTCTGTGCAGCCTTTGGCAAATATTAACCCTGTCCTTTTTTGCTTATTCCTTAATTTATATACTCTGTCATCTATGAGTCTACTCTTTTGTTCGAGATACATTTGTGCAACCCTCCCCCATGTTTTCTACTTTTTTCCACAGGTTTTTACTCAGTCAGTGGGAGCTCCCTGTCAGACTCTTGTTACTCAGTGGCTAGCGAGGCAGCCCCTGGAGTTCCACTTAAAATGGGGGGACCATGCAGGCCTCACTCGCTGGACCACAGTACCACCCAGTGGAGGGAGGATGAATCACAGAATGGACAGAACTCTAGAGGGACAGCCCAAAAAGGAGACAGGAGGCCTGCTTCTACAGGTAGGACAAGAATTATCAAACATATTTATCGCGTGAACTTATGTTTGTGTGTCGATCAGTGTGTAACATGGTCTTATTAACACTATCAACAGGTGAACTAGAGATTGATGGGCTGGTGTTTCTCACTGGACTCTGTTCTAGTCTCAGAGCAGCACAAAAACAGTGTGTTTTGTCAACCTCCACCACCTATCCACATCTGCAACTAGACCCTAAATACTGTTCTGACCTAGTCTCACGGAAAACAAAAGAGGTGTACCCTTATCCTAGCCCACTCCATGCAGTGGCCTTGCAGAGTCCTCTGTTTACTTCTTGCCAGAATCCTTCCCCTACAGAGCGCTCTCCCAGCCCAGAGGGGGACCAGCTTTTGGAACCAGAGCCTGAACAGCCCACTGTGAGGACCCAACCTCCACCTTCTCCATCCCTCACACAGCTGGAGCAATACATAACCAGATTAGCACACCAGCACCACAGCAGGCTGAATGCTGAGACTTCCAATCGAGCATCTCAAAAGGCCTCTGCAGGTTTATCCTATGAAGGAGTCCATCCAAAGAGTGCTTCATCCTCCAGCTTGACCAGCTTGACCCCATGTAAGTCATATCTAGGCAATTCTGCTAGAGTTAGTCTGAGCAGCATTGGTAAGAAAGCTAGCAGGAACTCAATCAACCTTGGAAACCTGCCATCTGTCACTGGGGAGGATTTCAACATTAGTTTTCACCTCAACTTAAATTTAAACCTTAATTCTAGTTTGAATAAAACACTGAATATTGATGCTAAAAACATAAATGAACAGCCATCAGGATCATGTGGGCATCTTAGTGGAAACTTCATCACTCCAACTGCCTCCCCTGCTTCATCTTCAACTACAGTCACCAGCACTCCAAACTGGAGGAGCAGACCCCGTATATCCACTTGCCCATCTACAATTAGTAATCGTGGATCATTGGAGATCACTGGAAAGACCTTTGGTTCCCTTAACTTTTCCAAGTCCTTGGACTGGAGTGGGGCTCCACGAGAGGAAGCGGAAGGCTGCCCCCCTTCAAAAGCCCCTGAAAGTCCTGCTAAACTGAGTGAGGATTCAGTGGTGGTGTGCGAGATCTCTCGTGTGTCTGGGTTGCCAAGATCGGTGGTAGTAGGACTTATGGAGGAAGGGGTAGAGCTGGATGCGGAGTGCTTCCGGAATGAAAGAGAGAGGGGTGAAGGGTCAGCTTCTCCATGTAATGCTCCAACTCCTCGTTCCTCTCGGACCTCCCTTCCTACTACTTACGAAGATCTATCTGGGTTTTATTCAAATTCATCCTCAAACCTTTGGGCAGGTAGTGGTGTTATTGAACCTGACTACATTTCCCAGCAGCACCGCCTACAGATTACCCATTCAGATTGCCATTTAATACATACAACACAGTCGAACAGCCCTCGCTCCGATCACTCTGGTCCCACTCCTTCCCACACTTCCCCCATCCTGCCTTTACCCCACACTTATTCAGATTCTGCTTCCTCTCCTGGCTCCTCGTCCCGTTCACGAGTGCATTCTCCTCCACGACTACTCTCAAATTCACCATTTACACCTGCTCAGCTATCAGTGTTCCGGCGGGACTCACCATCTCAGTGCTCTCTTCCGCACATCCACCCTTGTGGTTCTCCACTAGAAGGCCCCATCAGACCTCGCGGTGGTTCCCTCAGGCAAGATGCTGGAGCTGCTACTGGGTGGAGGGCTCAGGAGAGAGGCTGGAGGAGGAGTGGGGATGGAGAAGGGCTCTATCAGGGCAAGCATGCCTCCAGAGAGCTGGTGCGAGCATCAACAGTCAGCAGTTACTCAGGAAGAGAATACAGCAGCTGCTGGGAGGAAGAAGCAGGCTCACGGACTCCAAAGAAAGCCACCAAGTTGTGGAAAGGTTTTGAATCAAGACTCTGGGGGAGGGAGGAAGATTTGGAAAGGGAGGAAAGGGTTGGAGATTTTGGATGGAGGCATGCATCTTTAAAAGAGACTTCATCAAGCAGGGTACAAGAACGAAAAGAGAATAATCTCTCTAGAAAGAAAGGGACAAACTGGGACGGACATAGTTCCAGTCTTCGGCTATCCAGGAGAGCTTTGTTTCGGAGCGAATCTCAGGGATTTCTGTCATCCCGTTCACAAAAACGGGACGTCCGTCTCCAGAACAACCACTGGTGCTCTTCCTTGGAGATTGGTCGGGAAGGACGGGGCACAGATCGCGGGCGAAATATAGTCAGGAAAGAGGACAAACATCACTCATCCACTGCCAGTCTTTTCCACCTCTCTCGCTCACAAAGCCTGGAAGGAAGCACTCACTCAGTCTCACCTCTGTCTTCCCCATCCCTTTCTCCCTCTCCGCCTCCGTCAGCCCCTCTAACCCGTTCCCGATCATTTCGTGACCTTGGGAGGAAAATTTTTGGCTCAATGAGGTCCCTCAGTTTCAATAAGAACCAGAAATCAAAAAAGAAAGACTAGAAAAAGCAGGCAGAATAAACCGGGCAATCCCTTGACTGGACCTTATTTCAGACATGGCCGGATCGTTAACAGACAACCATCACTGATTGTGTCAAATATTATCAACCCATTCAAATGTTTGCCATGCTGTAATTTATGGACTTTAGTTCTTCACAGGAACTTCACTGGGAAGACCCAAGATTGATCAGCACTTAAGGGGCAAACAAAAAAATAACCTATAACTCATCACTTTAATGTGCCGTGTTAAAATGTGTGAAATGTGTAGAAATGCAGCAGTTGCTTATTTTTGCATATAACTCATTACAAAAACATGTACTGTAGACTGAGACATGCAGCACAGTTATAAAGGCCAGAACCACGATTAATGTATCTAAGAAAAAACAGTACTGCCAATTTACACAACTTCTTATAATGGGAGTGTATGATAAATATTTTTTTTTCTCCAAGTTTCTGCGCCTCTGCATGCAAATCTATGCTGTGTCTCTGCATCATTATACTCATGATGCACCAGTGTACTCGAGTGTTGTTTAGAATACTATATACTTTGCACTATAGGGTTTAGTGCGTTTACTGGTAAAACACAGACTAAAAACTACAGTATGTTGTATAATATAAAGTGTGCTCAGGACTTTAAAATAAATAAGATTTCAGTGTTGAATAATGACCCAGTATTAATAAAGACCTAAAATAAAACACGACCCATCTTGTTTTGAATGTGGCTATTATATATATGCCTAATGAACTGATTTACTGTGGCACAACCATTGCAACCTTGCAATCTGCAGCCTTGCTTAGATTTATTTAGATCCCGATATTCTTCTAACATGATTTAAAAAAGAAAAATCAGAAAGAAATGTAATATATAACAATGCTGAAAGATGTCAAGCTCTCGTGTGATAGTATACACATTTCAACAGAGGAAATTGGAAAGTTAATGGACTAATAAGGCTTTTAATTTTCACCGCCCAGTCATAGCGCTCAGGCCATATTCTAATTCAGTCTTGGCAAGATATCGATACTCTCATTAAACCTTTACTGGGGATTATATTCCATGCCCTGGGCAACAGATATCCCACATTTTGGTAAGGCCACTTCTTTTCAGTTCCATTCTTTATCCTTTCAGCTGGTGCAATGCTTCAGAGCTTCTCATACTTGGCTTGGGTTTTCCTCTGCAGTTTCCTCTTCATCCGTTTCTTTCTGTTTATTGAACATGCCTTTGTAGAGGGCTTTCTCCTTTTCATAGTCTTTGCTGAGCCTCTCTTCCACACGCTGGAGCTGTTTCTTCACATTGGCATCTAAATAATATACAACCATTAATGATATTCTTCACTAAAAAATTCATTTTTTACCCTCTACAGCTGGTGCTGTGACATACAATACAAAATAATGTAAATCATACTTTATGTATATTTCTTAGAATGAATAATTGTAATTCTAGAATTTTTATATTGTGGGCTGCACCAGCATTTGAACGTGTGTGTTAAGTGACCCCAAAAAACAACAACATTGTTATAGCAGTGGAGAACAAAAACCAAAATTAGTTATGTTGTTTGAGAATTAAGTAATGATATTTTTCAAGACATTACAATATGTAACATGCCTCAATTAACTAATGATATTTTAGACATTACGATTATGGAACATGCCTCAACTTAGCAAAACACTAAAACGACCCAAGTTAACCTAGACTCTTAAAACAGCAGTCTTAAGATGAAAGTGGCACAAGTAAAGACAAATGCATTAACCAACTCCATGTCATGCATTAGCTAGTTCAGAAATGAATATACTTACAGAAACACATCTGCATAGACAGATGGATTATACTGATAAGAATATTTCAGTAATAGTGGAGGACTGTCCACGAGTTTAATACGGCTTGTGTGAGTGTGAATTTAAAGATATACTGATGCATTGGTATGTGTACTGTCTAGAACTTTGTTTCAAATTTTACTTTGTTTCATGTTAAATGTCTTTCATATAATGAAAACCTTAACATACGCTAATAAAGAAGACGCAAATACCACTTTTTGATTGAATTTTGTTGAATGAACCTGTTAGTCCCCTTGACAAAAAAAAAAAGGTTGCTAAAAGAGTCCTAAATTACACTCAGTCACAACTGATCAGTTGAACAGCCTGTACAGAATCTTACATCCACAAAAAGTGAGGGGGATGTTTAAAATGATATTCATGCCTTTAAAGGTACATATTTTTTTTTTACCATTTGGTTTCCCTCTGCTGGCCTGGAGGAGGTATTGTTGAGCTGTCTGAGTGTCTCCTAGCTCCAGGGTGGCTACTCCAGCTCTGTACAGGGCTTTAATATCTCCAGGCCTCCACTGAAGTACCTTCAAACTGTACTCCTGCACACGGGCATAGTCCACAAGTTCACGCTGAAGTAAGCATGCTGGAAATCAAGGGAATATTTTAGAGCAGGGTACAGATGTCTGAAAGCAGACACTAATAATTTCTTAATGTGACAATTTTATGATTGTTTTATTTTGTCCAGGTAACATTTTATTGTATTCATCATGTAAACAGTATGAAATTAAATCTTTTAAGGTGAAAATTAAATGCAAAGACAAATGGATTGTAGACAATACTCTATTAAGGCTATTCAGTAAATGTGTGTAATATTCAGTAATTTTCTTTTGTGATGCATGTTTGCAAACATTAGCAGATGGGAAAGAGCTGCCTCAGAAGCATTAAAGAGCATAAACTTGAATCAAAATTTTGGGCAATCTGCAACCATTGCTCTATAATAACACCACCTACCTGCTAGGTTGTTATAGCAGTCAATTTGTGTGCTCCTGAACAATTCATCTTGCTCTGGTGTGAGTGTAGGAGACTGGGGTCTAAAGACCTTAAGACTTGACATCACTTCTGAGTCCAGACCACGAAGCACAAGCAAGGCACGGTGATAACGTCCGATGGCACTGCGGACATTTTTTCCCCGGTAAAATGCATTACCCTCAGTTTTTAAGCGCACGGCTTCAGACAGCTGGGAGTCCACCTGCGAGTCGGAGCCTCCAGTAGCACCCATGCTCTGCACCCATGATGCAGAGCAGCTCTCTGCCTCTGAGACTCCATCATCAGCTGCATCAGACTCCTGCCAAACACAAATGTCAGCCAGGCAATATACACTTTCAAAGATGATACAAAAAAATGTCACAAATTTTCACTACATGAAAAAGAATCTCAGAACAACCATAAGCCCTGTTCAATCATTTTTTAATAATTATTATTTATTTTTTTTGTTTGACCTCAGTGTTTGTTGTTTCCACAATTTATATGTCGGCTTTCTTATTAAGTGACCACTGGTAACAAAGGGTAAGTGTTTTTTTTTTGTATAGGACCTAACAGCTAAATCTGTCTAAAAGTTATCCCTTATGTTTACATGCTTACACACCAGAAACTCACCAAGTGACGTCACCAGGGCAGCAAACTATTAGCTTCTCACAAGAATACAGGACCGACTAATGAATCTAATTAGTTTTACAACTCCATGAATTCACAACTCAATGTAAACACACCGCATGTGTTTCAGAGTGAAGTTTCCCTTTAATGAATCTCTGAGTCTTTGTGCACAGTGCACCCTGTTGTGCTGGAGGTGCTTTCAGATTTCACATTTCTCCGAATTTACAACTCAGTTTTCAGGTTTTGCTCGAGTGCACGATGTGGAAACGATCCCCGTGTGTTGTATTATTATTATTATTATTATTATTATTATTATTATTATTATTATTATTAGCCTTTAGCATATCCAACATATCACCATGGAAACTCTGTCCTTTGCTAATGTTCTGAATGAGAAGCACGCATTCATGCTAACCAAATTAAAATAGGGCACAGGCACAAAACACCAAGAAACGACGTCCCCCTTTACCTTATTGTCCATCAGTGTACGTTCTAAGTTGGTTAAATATTAACGCGCTTCTTATTTAAGAAACCAAAAGTGATTAAAGCGCTAGAAATTTCGTTGTTCTTCGTTTATGGTGTTCAGATTTCAGTTACGCTTAGATACTTTACCGCCCCCTGGCGTCACTAAAAAAACATTACCGTAAACTCTGATAATGGTAATGGAGATTTAGTAAAAAGCCATCAACATTGTTGCCATTTTGATTAGGTGATGCTGTAGACACGGATGAGTGTGTATTTAGTGCAGAAGCACATATGTGTTATGCCATTTTTATTACACTGCTATGTTCTCCACCCTTTTATAAACTGTCATTCAGCTTCAGTAACTGTTTTCTGTTGGTCAGGATCAAGCCAGGAACACTGGGTGCAAGGCAGGAAAACAGCAGGTGAAAACACAGTGATGTCCTGCTTTTGGACTCCATTCCTTTTTAGAGGACCAAACACATAATCATTCACCCTAGGAGCAATTTATCATAAACAATCCATCTATCAGCATATTTAGGGGTGATGGAGGGGCGAGGCATACAACATACAATGATCTTTAATCACTAAAAATCCTTAATCATTATTTATTATGTCTGTATCTATTTGACTCTATATAATGGAACTAGAAAGTTCCCCTCCTTTTAAAAATGTATTTTATTTATATTTAGTTTTTTAATTGTTGTTATCTATCTATCTATCTATCTATCTATCTATCTATCTATCTATCTATCTATCTATCTATCTATCTATCTATCTATTTATTTATTTTTTAGTTCCCCTCCCTAATGCCAATTTCACCAACATCACCTTAACGAAATGACACACATTTATCTTGGCTATTAATCACAACCTATCATGCCTTTCTAACTTATCAGTACTTGTGCATTTGGTTTCTGCTAGAATTTTCCACAGTGGTGCATGACATGTAGGTTATGTTTAAACGATTCTACACTGAATTCTATTGGAACGCTCGAGTCCTCAGTGATTGCGTCACAAAGGCGGTATTCCATTCGACTCAGTGCTCCCTACATTAGTGCACTACATATTCCTGTGTGTTTGTGTGTGTGTATGTGTGTGTATGTGTGTGTGTATGAGAGAGAGCGAGAGAGCGAGAGAGAGAGAGAGAGAGAGAGAGAGAGAGAGAAATTTGGGACCGAGCCATAATGCCAAGCAGATCTCTGATGGGGAGGAACCCAGGAACCCAACAAATACGTGCTGGACGTGACTTTTATGGATAATGACTGAAATTTCTACCACTTTACAGCAAGAATCGTAAAGCGCAAGAGCACGTGAGTGACGTGTCTGGTGTTTGTGCAGCATTGCGAGGTTTTTAACAGCAGAGTGAAAGCATGGAGCTGGACCGGAGACTGTTGCTGGCGCACTGCGCAGCACACGCCCTGTCCGTTATCGCAGGCCTGCTGGTGGTGGTGCCGTTAGCGCTGAACGGCTCGGCGTTTAAAGGCCGCTGTGCGCTCTTCAGTCAGGGTTTCTGGCGCTCCGAGAACCAGAGCGCGAGCGGCGCACAGCTGGACGCACAGGGGACGCACTTGGTGGTGCAGCAGTGGGGACCACCGGCCGCCTGCCAGTTCGCTACGTTTGTTGGCGTGTTCACGGTGCTGTACGGAGCTACACAGAGCTGGAGGAGTTTATTTTACCTCCACCGCCGCCACGACGAGTGAGTTTATAAACAACAACAACAGATTGGATAGAGACCATGAAGATATACTGACATCAGAGTTTAGAATAGCCAGTGCGTAATAATAGTAACATTAACATTTGATATTATTATTATTATTATTATTATTATTATTATTATTATTATTATTATTATTATTGATGTTATTATTGCTATTATTATTATTATTATTATTATTATTATTATTATTATTATTAATCAATAACTAATGCTTGTTAAATACAATAATAATTAAAGTATATTTTAATAATAATAATAATAATAATAATAATAAATAATGGCTATTCTAATATCAGTTTTAAGTTTATTCTTTATGAGCAGACTTGTTAGCTTAACAATTTGCACTGCATAAACCTCTAACTAGATTTACATGGCATTAGCATTGAAATAGTATTTTATTTTAAGTTAGTATTGATTTATTAATTAATACATTTGTTTATTAAGATTAAAATTTCTAGGTTTCCCAGTCACTAAAAATATAGTTGGAATAATATTGTGTTCAATATTGAGAGTATTAAAGGTGTGATGCCCACCTGGACAAGTGTGATGTGCGAGTGCAGAAGCTACATTCTTGCCTGTGTCTGTGTTGCAGCACCTTGTTCTCAGCCTTTCTCACGCTGCTGCTGAGTCTCTGTGTGCTCTTCCTTTCTGGAGGAGCAAGTGTGATTCTAACCCTTGGCCTAGTGTCCTGGTGCAACACAGTCACTGATAACAACACCCGACCTTACAGGTGAGATCATCCAAATATTACAGTAAGCTAAGTGACTGCCCTGGGATTTGCTTTTGAAACAATATTTAGTTTTCATAATGGTTTACATGTTTTAGGGAGTGTGATTTTTCTAGCCTTTAAGTTTGACAATGAGGCTACTATGGCTGTGGTATTTATGGTAAACTTGTTTTATACACATTAGATTCAAGTCTCTTATTTAGTGTTTGGTTTTAGCTTGTATTTAAACCCAGCCTAACATGTGCCATTAATGTCGGTTTAAGACTGCAATGTTATCTGAGATGCATGCAAAACAGTGTCTGATTCATGACCCGGTTCTATCTTCAGTTGTGCAGAGTCACAATCTGTGCCCCTCTACTTGGATGTGGAAACCTCTTCATTTTACTCAGAGCTCACTTGTGCACAGGTACTGCATGACCTGCCACTACAACACTTTACTATTATAGTTTTTACTTCAAAAAAGGAGAAGAACATTGTTTGTTTGTTTTTTTTACCTTCCCTGTGATTTTACTGTGAGTGTTTTTAGTTAACTGGCTGACTGGGTAAATAATATCTCACTCTGTCTCTTTCTGGTCTGCAGATCTCTCTGTGGTGTGTAACAACTCTGTGGTTGGTTCACTCCATTCTGTCCTTCCTGAGACTCTACCACTCTCACAGTCAGCACATCAGTGGACCGTGTCTGCCCCGAGAGAAGGAGCTCCTGCTTGGCCAGTCTCATGTAGATTGTCCATGTCAACACCCACACCCTCCACAACCACCTGCCGTCTTCATTTAATCTCTTAGCTATCCACAAATGTGCTCTTATATGTTGATCCACAAATCACAAGCTTTCTAGTGTTGTGTAAACTAGGTGTGTAGAAGTGGAAGCATAAAAAGATGCAAGATTTCAGAAGAAGCCTCATCTTTCAGATGGTACATCGTGTAACGCAATATAAACCTGTCCATGCATGTCTGTGAAAAACATAATGAAGACCACTGGAAACAAAAATCTAGAAAAACCAACATTGAGAAATCTCATTACAAATAAGCTATATGTATTGTTTACACAATAGTCGCTACCTATTGTCCTGTAATATTGTTTGTGATAACCCTTAACTGTGTTGCAACTATACATGTGATTGCACCAACATAAGCACTAAACAGGGTCGTTAGTATTTAGTGTTCTAGGTTAAACGTCTTTTAATGACACGCAGTGACATTTGCAGAAAGATAAATGTTGCAAACGTCTTTCAATACGCAAGGAAAAGTTTGACTTAAATTTGATGTAAAGTGAATGGGAAGGAAGACTAGCCTGATGCATGTGCTCAGTTCAGACCCATGTTGCTTTACTTTAAACGTACATTAATATGCATGCTTCTCTTGCATGCTGCTGAGTGTACTGTTCGTGCGCTGCTTAATCTCTTTCTCCCTGCCACATGAAGGTTTCTTGTATGATGCTGTGTGTGTAGATGCAGCTCTGAGGAAACAGCCACTGCAGATGTGCCAATATTTATCATTAAGTCATAGCATTTATGATTTTAGACGCCTTAATTATTACGTATATAAGACCAGAATTAGCTATCTGGTTCAGAGAATAAAGCCCTTGTTACTAGTATTGGCGTCTCTGTTCTATTTACCCCACTTGGGTCCCTGATCGTAATTCAGAATTTAATATCAGTCAGGGGGAAGCAAATAAAGAAGAATTGAAGGAATGTGCACAATGCCTTTGACCTCTGACCTCCCTGAACTGAGTGGCTGTGGTGACACACACATAGCTGAGAAAGAAACTGGAGGTAAAGAGAGAGGAATGCATGTAAATCTAATTATTGCTAATGCTTATGTTTTATACTTCTGTTTGTACCGCTATTGTATCTATCGTTCATTTGATATCAACTTGGGAATAATAAAAATAATAACAAAATCCATTGCCACCCATGTAAAGTGTGTTATTAAGTAAAATAAATTAGGGAAGTAAATAAGACAAGAAGCTAAAAACAACAGGGTTGCAGACCCTTAAATATATTTGTCAATATTCTGTTATTAAAGTACCTGATTGTAAGTGTTAAAGCAAGTGCTAAAAACAAAAATACAAATAAACCAAAAAAATAAAAATAAAATACCACATTAAGAAAATCTCGCCTTCTCAAAGATCACATCTCTTAAAGGGAATGTTTTTGACACCAGTAAAACTATCAATGCAAACTCTGGGTCAGTTACAAAGTTATAGGGAATGTAACAATGCTACAGTAATACAAAAAAAACAAACAAAGAATATAAAAGGAGACGTCATTAAAACTAAAATAAGTGAAGATTCTGAACTGCATACATGTAAAATAATTAGAAAGCCTATGTAGGTCTTGAAGGTTGCTATTAAGATCATTTAACATGGATGTTAGCTGAAATTTCACATTTTTCTCCGATCAAAAAAACATGCAAAGACCCAGGTTGAAAAGTTTGTAAGTAATCTTGTCTGCACATTGGCCTTTGATACAGAATGTTTCTGAATAATATCCCTGCCATGAATTACAGCTCACAATGTTCACTTTTTGTTAATACTCTGGTTAGTTTTGAGTGTGACAGAGAAGTCTAACAGAACACACACTTCAAAAAATACGATTAAAAGTCAGTCGTTAGTGTACTGACACTTTCAGGAAACAGCACTGCGTCACTGTTTCCATTACCTGTCCATAAGTTTTCTCCCAGAACACGATTCAGATTAAAAAATATATTAAAAGCTGCGTCATAATTAATCTTCCATTAATTAAATGTGTTAAAAGTAATATAAATGCTTACCAGCTAAATTACAGAAAAAATATTGTTTAGTTTGAGAACTGTCTTCCCAAAATTGCAGCAAAGTCTGTGCACTTCATCATACTAGAAATACTGGATATTGTAAACTATATACTGGTATATATTATTCACTTAAATACAGCTTAAAGGCTTGAAGGTTAAGGTAATGTAGTTAAATTGCTTTCCTTATTGCTCTTATGCTACAGTATAATCCTTTCCAAACAACACTGCACCTGCTGTGAAACAAGACCATGATTTGACTAGCTGCTTAAACAGAAAAAAATTGTCTTCTGCTTCCTTTCCTCTTTCTCTTTTGGTGTCTCTCTTTGTGTTTGCTTTCTTCACAGTCCCTTGTTATAGGTCAGCATCTTGCAATCGGTTGCCATGGCAATTTCCGGCTCAAGGTGAGAAGCCTCAATCTGTGAAGTGTGAAAATATGATTAGCAGGAAATAGCTCACTGCCAAATACACCTATTATTATTTGTGAAAACTTGAGATAAGCTGTGAAAAATACTTTACTAGACTCAAAGTTCAAAATAATTCAAGATGCACATAGGGTTACAAAGAGCTGAAGGATCTGATCTTACCTGAGACATCTGTGGGAAGAGGCTGATGGCGAGAGGCAGAGAGAGACCGAACACGGCTAGGCACACCAAGCTGTGGACAGGCAGCATTAGCCGACGATGGGCCTGCATCAGTGGCAGTCTGCGGGGAAAAGAAACACCAGACAATTATTACTGCGAAAATTTACTGGAGACATAAAAGCTGGACTAACATATTCAAAATTTCATGTTTATTCAAAATCAAAACTGACATACATTTTAGCTAATGTTAAAAGTTTCAAGTTTTCAATAAAATTTCATTTTATTTCTAGAGCACATTTTACACAACCGAAGTTGACCAAAGTTATGTGTGTACATCCAGACATAAAAAGTGAAACAAAAAAAAATAATGTCACTAATTCTAATCAACTGTATGGTAAAAAATATACTGTATGTATATGGTACATATGGACATAGTTATTAATCTAAAAATACAGTAAAACTGTAATGGTAGGGAATAAATCTCAATAGTGTGTGGTTTTTTTATGCTTACTGTTCTAGAAAGTATGCAAAGCAAGTTATCACTTAAATATCACCAGCATCTGGCTTTGTTTCCTCTCATGAAGTTAAAAGTACACAAAATAAAAAATACAGCATAGATTTTCCCACAGACTTTCCTGTGTCTGTAAATGTAAAGTTATTGTTCCTCTGTCACTGGTGACTCCGTAAAAAATGCTAAATAAATGTCTTCCTACAGAAAGTTTCACTATAGTCGCAATTACACGCGTTTAATTTTTTTGTGGACAGTCCAATAAATTTCATTAATGTGAACTTTATAGAAACAGTAAGTGTGTTTTTTCCATAAGAAAATAACTAAACAAGGTGCTGCTATACAAAATTATTTAACACCTTCTGACCATGTGCGCATTCTACAGAGATGTAGTATTAAAAAGCTGAATACTTCTCCACAAAGGCCATGATGATAGGTGGGAGAACAAATATAGGTAGAGGGAGGACCACTCGTGTAAACGCTGTCTCCATCAGTGCCTGTGGAAAAGAAAATAACCAGATCCTTCTTAATTCTTGTTATTTTAGGTGAAATTTTCAGTGAATGTCTATATAGATAGATATAAAACAATGAAGAGAAGCAGAAATCCACTGAAAATAGATCCGTGATCTGGAGGAACAAATGACCAGATTATCCTATACATGTGTTTGTGATGAAGCTTCAGATTACAGTTGTAACAGTACACAGGAATTTGTCACTGAATCACTCACATGTTTGGCTGCTATCCGTGAAGATCCCACCACATTCCCATTGGAGTCTAGCACATCAATTCCCTCTGAGAGTTCGTTGTGCCTCATGAGAGCCACATTGCACACATTTGCACTAGCTGTAAAAAAAAGGTAATAGAAACATTGGTGCTCCTGAGCAAACAAGAAGAATCAATGTTCATACTGTTTATACTCCTGTTGTGCTTTTTGCGGTTGTTTTTTTTCGAGATAAATCACAGCACTACTGTAACAAAATGATCTAAAAGCAATCTGGTGTCTGTTATAGAGTACAAATGCAACTTGTGGTGTACAGTAGCATGAACGTGAAGTGACGTTTCACAAATCTGCCTCTAAATTTTGACTAATATGACATAATTTCATCTAGATGTGATTTGATTGATTTGATTGTGATGTTATTTATCTTATCAGGAAAGCACATTACACACCTACAGCAGGAAAAGGAATGAATCTCTGTATGATGAGTCTGGTGGCTGGGTTAAATTTCCTGGATTTTTCTATAAGCACATTCAAACCAACCTAAAACAAAACCCAGCAGAGTTCATGTGTCGATAACAATCGAACTCCATAACAATCGAACAACGTTCTTCACCGAATAATAGTGAATCACTATTAAATTTAGTATTAGAATACACATTAAAATACATTTATTTTACATTAAAATATTAAGATTCACAGAATCATACTAAAAAAACAGACCGCGATTGAGACTGCACTCGTTACAGCTCCCAGGTAGCCCTGAATAAATCTGGATGTTGGTGTGGGCTGGAAAGAGAAACGTTTCAGTATCAGGTTAACATTCCGAAGTATCTGGAGACTATCCTGCACACTTCTGAACACACACACACACACACACACACACACACACACACACACACACACACACACACACACACATACTGTATACACAGCCTGGCATGCTGACAGTCTGGGGTCTGGGAGCAGATGCAGAACAGATGTCCTGCCTAAAGCTGCAACTAAAGCCCATTCACACGGAAGTGACACAAAGCTTTGCTTCACTGCAAATCCATCTGCATGAACATTAAATATTATTGAGAAACTGACCATAATAAAGTGAGTAAAGCCACTGTACCTTTGTAGCATTGCGGTTGGCGTAGTTTACACAAGCGTTATGGCTCTGGTTTAACCACTGTGGGGAAGACAGGACAATAGTTAGAAACTTCTTCTTCTTATTATTTTTATTACATACAAAAATGTGGCTGATCGTTGCTACATCTAAACGCAGTCTCAGTCAGTCATTTATGTAGATGTTCTTTAATGATGTATTTGTTCATCAATGATAAAACCACAGTGCGTTAGAGCTGTCAAATTCAGAAGGGCGATTAATGTTTCAGCTGTAACCGTACAGCTAAAACCACAGTTTTATATTAATGGGCTTGCTTTAACAGGTTATAGTTTACATTAAGATCTTTCACTGAGCACGAAGTATGGCAAATGCTTCACATAAACTAAGAATCAAATAAAAAATAAAATAAATCAACTAAATTAAACACATTTATTAAATAAAGCAAACTATGTACTGTAATCATTAATAGGGTGAAACATCATGTACAGTAAGAAGACATTTATTTAGATTTTATAGAAGAAAACTTTCTGACTTTACTAAGTGCTGACACTTGAGACTATTCAATCTGTTAATAATTAATCTCTTTGTCAGTAAGAACATAATTTTTCTTTGGATTACTTTGTGCTTTTGGTTTTTCCAATATCATGACAAGATGCATTTTTTGTGTTAAAAAAAAAGATAGAGGCTGGTGAGGGAACAATTGTTTATAGCTGTTTGTAACTCCACTTTTTCATATTAAAAATTGTGTTTAATTTAATTTCCTCCTTAATATATATTTTATGTCTGCATAATTTGTGTATATGCATTAGTAGTTTATCTGTTTATTGTTTTTGGGTAATGTTTCTGCTTTGTAAAGCAATCTTGCATGTGAGAAAGTCACAGTGCAAATGAAACGTCTCAGTAGTAGTAGACGTATTAGTAATAGTAAGAGATGTAGTATTAGATAAGAAGACATCCCATACTCAGAATTTGTTCTCTGCATTTAACCCATCGAAAGTGCACACACAAAGCAGTGAACACACACACCATGAACACACACCCGGAGCAGTGAGCAGCCATTTATGCAGTTGGGGGGGGGGGGGGGGGGATTAGGTACCTTGCTCAAGGGCACCTCAGTCGTGACCGGCCCGAGACTCGAACCCACAACCTTCGGGTTACGAGTCAGACTCTCTAACCATTAGGCCACGACTGTAGTCTAGTACTGTGATGTAGTAGTAGTTGTTGTAGTAGTAGCAGTAGAAGATGTAGTAGTTGTAGTCATAATAGTAGTAGCAGTAGTTGTAGTAGCAGTAGAGGATATAGTAGTAGTAGATGTACAAGTAGTAGTAGTAGATGTATTATTAGTACTAGTAGATGTGTAATGGTAGCAGTAGTTGATTTAGAAGTTGTAGTCATAATAGTAGTAACATAAGCAGTAGTAGATGTTGTAGTAGTAGTAGAAGATATAGCAATAGTAGATGTATTATAATTAGTAGTATAATTATTAGTTGTAGTAGTAGTAGTAGTTGTAGTAAATGTTCTAGTAGTAGTAGATGTTGTATTAGTAGTAGTAGATGTTGTAGTAGATGTAGTTGTAGTATATGTAGTAGTAGACCAATGCAGTAGTAGTAATAAATGAGTTAAAAAACTTTATGACACATAATTCTTTAATTACTAGTTGTAATGATGAGTCGTAAGACTGAGGATCCATTTGCAGCTTTAATATATAATCTCGGAAACAACAGGCAGAGTTCAGTACCGGTAAACACGACAGTGTAGGTAAGGCAAAAACGTAGTCAGAACAACAGGCAAAAGGTCGGGGCAGGCAGAAATCAGTCGTGAGGCAAAATACAGAAACAGATCAAAAACCAGAAACAGGAACAATCAGACAACGCTCAGAATGATAGCCGTAGCAAATCAAGACTTCGCAATGGGATCAAGTTCGTTTGCTTATTTAAGTGCGCCAGCTGATAGAGAACAGCTGGTGCACTGATTAGGCTGAGCGGGGTGTAGTGGGAAGTGTAGTCCGGGAGCGCTTAATACTCCGGAGACGATTCTCTCCGTTGTGGATGCGGAGGTGAGGCAGGTGTGCTGATCATGACACTAGTACCAGTACTAGTTGATGTAGTAATAATAGTGTTTACCTGCCAGAACACAGTGGATGCCAAAGTCTGGTTTGGAAGGAGAAGTCCAACTACCTGCAAGAGGTATACAGGCATTATTAATCCTACAAATTCATTTACATTTTAGTGCTTCCAATAAAATACCTAAACCTTCCGTAAAAATCTATAACCACTAAAATAATTCAATTAACTTTCAGCAATATTGTGCAAACACTTACTATGGGTGTTCCAAATGGAACATAACCTAAGAAAGAAAAGAACATTTGGTAGAAAAGAAACCAAACTAATAGAGACACAAATGAAAAATAATAGTCTTCTTAAACTGCACATTTATCTGAACCAGTGCAATAAATACAATAACCGCCTCAACACACAAACATCATTAAAGTCATTTATACTTACTGCTATCGAGCTGTCTTTCTACCTTTCTAACCCGTGTACACATGAACCACATCCCTGCAGCTACTTTAGATTAAAGCTCTAATGATTTATATAGCTAGAATATATAAACCTCTTTCCCTGACTGTAAAAGCTGTGAACATTCTGATGAAGATTTAAAGGGGATTTAAGAGCTACATTAGCTCCTTTGCTTTAGGGTGCAATGTCTAATAGGAAAAACATGGATATTTATGCTATCAGCCTTATTTCAGCAGAGTCTATCAGCAGCCTACTTGAAATTCCAACGAGACGCTTTTAGCTTAGCATAAATTCCTATTGGTCATTTATCTCCATTCAAATGAATCTTTGTTAAGAATATGTATCTGAAATTTATGAATATATGTGAATGTGTTAATATTTGATATGTATGGGAATAGATTCTCACATGAAGTGAAATATAAAATCTGATTATAATCTTTTCCATGATTAACACTTAAAAAGATTTAAATCTCGGCTGGTACAGACAATGAGATATTTAATGATAGCTCTTTGTTACAGGTCTGTTAAAAAACAAGTAAATTAAAAAATGAAGTAATTGTTGTCTTCTTACTATGGCAAATTGTGTAAAAATTCAACAAACGACACCAAAGTTATTCCTAATTTACTCTATTGAGCTGTTTCTTTTCTGCACAAAAATGACATATTTTATAACAGCATGTAACATTGCTAAGTTTCATTACATTTCAATTTTTCACATCAGAGGAAAACACTGACAGTCAATCAATATTTTGAATTTACAGAATATTTTATACCTTAGCCTTAGCCATTAGCTATTTTATGCTGAGGGTCTTATATCCCCCAGTTGCCTAGCAACAGTGTTCTTGCAACTTGTTATCAGCTATGCTACATCTAGCCAGGGAGTGAAATGACTGGAACAAATCATGACTGCTCCCATTTTAACCTTATTTATTTATGGTTAGGGAAACAGAAATTAAAGTTTTGAGTAGATGTAACATTTATATGATAAAGTAACATGCTGATGAGTCATGCAGTGATGACTATAATGTGATAGTTTTACTTGTGTTATATTTGTAATAATAATAATAATAATAATAATAATAATAATAATAATAATAATAATAATAATAATAATAATGTAGTCATACCTGACATGCGAAAAGGCATAAAGATTTTCTGTCCCGTGTCAGGATGAATAATAGCCTGCAGTGAAATTAAATCTCATCAAGTTACATGTAGGTATGAAGATGTACATATTTCTCAATCAATGTCACATTTAACCCATTGCTGCCTCTTCCAGAACTAAAAGCTATTGTGACTTTACTTATTACTTTATTTTACTAAATTAAGACAATATGTTGACCAACTTTTTGTGGACATCGTGTTGTTATTTTATGTTGTTTCAACACAGTTGTCTCTAGCTGTCTCTGCAAACTACTATACTGTTTGTCTGATCAATGTCAATCTGTTTAACACATTTCAAAACATTTTATACTCAATTTATCCAGTTGTGTGTCTGGATACTGATTATACATTCATCTAATATTAATTGAAATGGTTTAGTAATTTTGAACCAAAATAGGCTTCTGTTAGACAGAATCAAGAGAAATCTCACTCACTGACTGAATTAACATGAACAGTGAACATATAGAATATACTGATTTACCTGTTTCACCTTCTGAGCCTCCCAGAGCTGAACAACAGAACAAAAACATTATAAAATTGTAAAAGTCAAGAGGGAAAGATTAAATTCTTATATATAGAACTGTGAAAAGTCTTAACCACAACAAGAATTTTGCTAATTCTGTAAAACAAATATGATATAATATAATATGATAAAAATAAATAGTTTTTAAATAAAAACCATTTAAAATAAAATAAAAAAATCTGCCAGTTACAGGTAAATTCCAAGAAAACATAATACTACTATTAATATTACTACTAATAATATGATGTTATTATTATTATTATTATTATTATTATTATTATTATTATTATTATTATTATTATTATTATGAGTATTATTATTATTATTATTATTATTATTAGTAGTAGTAGTAGTAGTAGTAGTAGTAACAATATTATAATTATAATTATATAAAAAATTATGATTATTTATTATTATAATTTTGTTTAATCAGGAACTATTACTTAATATGCCTATACCATACATAGTACTATAATGTTGTTATAATAAAGTCAGAAAAGTTTAATAGTTATTTCTTGCTGTCTTACTTGTTGATCCGTTGTTCCAGGTGGAAGAGTCCCATGTTTAAAATCATCCAGGAGAGCAACACATTGCTTTAAGTGAGCCTGGAGGGATGAATTCAGAAATGATTCATGTTTCATTCTTAATTTGGCTTTGGAAATGCTGTAATGAGGAGTTTCTAAATGTTTAATGGCCTCAAATTCAAACAGACTTCTGCCTATTATTTTCAATATGTCCAGAAAGTGATTTTTACCTCTGATACAAAAAGAGTTCTGGGGTCGATGATGTCTGCAAAGTGTCTGAACCTGCCGAGGAAGGAGCTCTGCAGGAAAACAACAACCAAATCAAGAGCTGCTGATTTGATACAAACCCTGCCTGAGGACTGAACATACATTTAATGCTGCACTGTAGTGATTTTGACCTGCTTGTAAAAGCAGATTTATTTGATTCTTCTAGTACAACATGACAACAGCAATGAAAACTGTCTGCTATAAAAGACAGCAGATAGCAATAACAGCAAAGCAAAACATCATAAAAAATAAATGCTGGGTACTAACTAGTGATAAATATGCATGAGGAGTATATATAAAAGAAGGCTATAAAATAATGCTATAAAAATGTAGTGTGCAGTTTTGTGAGCACCTCCATGGAAGGTCTACAGCCGACTCCTGTTTCTCAAATCCAGGGTTCACTGTGTGCTCCCACAGTCTTGTGATCTAGCACTAATTTTCTGTGCTAAAGATATAATGGAGTCTATGTTAGATGTTAGTGGGGTGCCAGTTTCTTCAAGCACACCCTACTGGTTATTGTGAGTTGGCCCCACACCTACTGGCTAGTGGGAATAAAAGGGGTAAATAATAACAGGATGGCTAGAGGAGGGGGTGACTCATGGGTAACTGAAAATTGCTGTCACTCAACCCACTACGTAATATAAAGCTTGTGCTGCCTCTTCAGGTTCATCTCTTTTAATGTCTTAAATTAAAATCACTATAGCATGTTGTTGTTGTTTTTTTTTTCAAAAACAAAAGTTTTTTCAATCACTATGTATTGTTTCACAGGAGATACTGTATATAGTCAGGTGCATTAATATTTGGACACTGACAAAACGTTTGACGAAGCTCCATGGCATTGCTGCTCCATTGGATTCTGGTCAGATGATTGACTTGGCCATTGCAGAACATCCACTTCTTTGCCTTAAAAATCTTCAATTCGTTTTAAAGCATTTCACTAAATTTGAATCATTAGCAACTTCATACTATTCTCTTCCCATCATTCTATTACAAGTTGGTTCTTGACTCAGCTGTCAATAGGATGTTGTTACAGAACTGTACAGGCTTTTAAAATGTATTTGGCAAACTCCAAACTAATCTTTTTTAGTCTTTGTTCACACACTGTGGTAAAACCCCCTGTATCGGGTGAAAATACAATGTTTTGATTGTTGATTGTTGCCTGGAGGGTGTTTGTTCATCTGGCCAACTGTTGTGAAGGGATTTTTCTTTACATGTCACAATCAAGTAATTTTAGTAGGTGATCGGTGCAAAGATGCAAATACAAATATTTGATTAGACAAATTGTGTTTAATGTTAAGCTCATTTCCATGAGCAAAATAATTTTGACTTTGAAGATCAGGCTGTGAACTGACTCTTCAGGCGGTGAACTGGCTGTGAATCTTCCAAGATCAAGTGAGAAGAGTTATACTATGTCCGAGAGCATCTTTTCTGTATCATATTTTCTGCATTATTTAACTTATAATTGTAAGCTTTAACCAAAGAAAATAATAACAAAAAAATGGAAAGGATAAATGATCCCACTCCACCTGTCTTAATTCCAGTAAACTCCATCTTATCTGTATTAAAAACACCAAGTATCCGATGCTGTGTAAATATATTGTGTGGTATCTTCTAGCTTCTAGAAGAGAACTGTGATTGAAATGGCAACATACCTTATTCTTTTCCTTTTTTCATGCCTACTGTTTTAGGGGCCCTGTGGCAGGACATGCCAAGGGTTTATTTGGCAAGCACACAGTGAGACTACCAGTTTCAGTTTGCTGAATCTATGCTATTTCCCTTTCCTTGCACAAAAAATAAAGAAAATAAATGAAAATACAGCTCTCAGCATATTGACGCTGTACGATTTTTTTTCTTTTCATTATTTTTTTTGCATCTAGAAAGACAAAAAATATGCCAAGCACACTGCTTTCCCCACTAATGCTGTTAGTAGGCAATGTTTTTTCCTTTGGTATGTGTGCGGAAGTCTGTGGGAGAAGACACTTGTTAATAATGCATGTGCTTCTGCTCTCTGGAGAATACCCCTCACAGATCACAGAGATGCAGCTAGCTTGAGCCGTACAAGAACAGAAAAAACCCTACTGTATCCTTCAGCTGCCCTCAATCTATCTATAAACAGCAGCAAGGGAAACCATGGGCATGTATGGGCAGGCATCCGTGCTATATTTAAACCAAATCACTTTTTACAAACAATATAATATGCAATAAACACTGCTACCACACAGCAAAACCATTACACTGCTCTCTCATTGCATAATGTGCATCCTGGATACTGGTAAGGAATAAAAAGGCATCCACCTTGAAATCTAGTGCACTCAGCTGAATCTCATTACACTTACCCAGAATGCATTAATAACCTTACATACTGGCTACTCCACTAGACTCATTTATTTTAAAGAAGGCAGTGTTTGGTATTTGTAACTGAAAGGCAATGAACCCTTTATACAGTATATATCACTACACTGCACAGTGCACATCCATGTGTTTAGTATAATCATCTGAAGAGGTCTGAAGACAGGAATGAAAATATTAGCTATTTGTTTGCAGGGAATATAATGTGATGGGGATGTCGTTCTCAAAAAAGAATCAAATTAATAGACAGCTTGTCATGTTACAAAGAAGATACCTTTACAATGTATGAACAGTTTTATGAAAATCTGGTTACATAAGAACACTTCATTTATTCCATTTATTATTAGCTTAACTGTAATCATGCAGAGAATATGAGTGCAAATTGGCTGCATTTTAATAGAAACCTATGTAATGATTTGAATTACATTCTGAAGCTAATGTTATTAAAAAAGAAAGATCCACATGTCCTGACCAGTCCGATTCATGAATTCAACAGCAGTGTTATATCATTAGTGATAAACACCAGTAACATTTATATTTAGTCACACAGTAAAATGAATCTCCATACAGATTCCAAAGATGCCTCCAAAGATACAGACACGCTACTGCTATGCTTTATGGATTAGCTTACATTATTCAATCATGTTTATGGCTCTGTTTACATGGAGTAAAACAAAACGTTGCACTTTCTAATATATTTTGTCGCTGCTCTTTTTGCCGTTTTTTTTTAATCAGCCAATAACTCTAAACTCAATAACAATTACAAGGTTTTTACAGTAACTCTAAGAAAAAAGCTACACCAACTATAGCAAATTTTCTAACCACCAGGAAAACTGCACTGTACTCCCAAAGCAATCCAAGAACAAATAAAGAGGGACGGCTATGGAGACAGGTTTATTGCACATTTCACCCTTTGCCCTGCTTTTAAAGGCTCCAAAGTCTGCACTAGATATGCTGCACTACTCCCAGTGCATCTCAGAAAGAAGCCTTTGGCAAACCTCAGCTAATCCAAATACACTGGATGTCATGTAGACTGCATATATGAATGAATGATAGTGAGAAATAAAGACCTAGATGCACATGGCCCTTGTCAGGCGCTATCAGAGTGTCCCTGTTAGAGAGAGATGACCATGGCGTTGCCATGGAGAATCCCGGGTTTTATATATAAACCCATTCATTTGACCGTAGCGAAGCTCTAATGATGAAGGGCGCTTGTAAAAGACGGACAACTGAAGACAAGCCGTTACTTTGCATTCTTCTCACTGATGTGACCCAGATTTCATAAAACAGGAAGGGGAGGAAAAAGACGAGCAATTTCCCTTTTCTATGGAGATCGTGCAGGGGTAAAAACTGAAGCAGATAACGCAGAGTGAACATTAACCTGAACTTGGTTGAAGTGATCACAAGACCGCACTTGCAACTGGTGCGACTTCATTTAAAATAAAAATAAAAAAGAGGGGAAAAAAACGCGACTGGCAACCAGTCGCATACATAAGTAAACACAAAGTATGTTTTATCTGGGAATGCAAGCCAAACACTGCTGATCTGACATCAGATCAACAACATTTCCTGCAGCGAATTCGCCAAATTGGCAGGAAAATCCGGCTTTTCTATAGAAGAGGAGAACATCAACTTTTAATGAAATCCTGGTTCCACGATGAAGATGATGGTGATGATGATGATGATGCATAGATACAGAGAAAATATTTTGTTTTTCATGACCAGCCATTGAGGCTGACACACAAAGCTTTCAGTTTGATGTTAAGAGAACGGAGACACTTCAGAGACGCTGTTGTCCTACCTGATCATACCGCGGCTGTCCGAGCTGAAACGCAGGATAAACTGCAACCTCGCTCATTCCTGCAGTCGAGAGCAAGCGGGAAGTAAAGGGCAAGGCTCCGGAGACGGGGTTTTTTAAAGAAGACTCAAGAAAGTAATGAAGCAATCAACCGCAAAGCTACACGGGAGCTGTAGTTTCCTGTGGTTAACTCCTGCGCCCAACCGAAGGGGCCAGGATTTCTCCAAACGCGCTCGGAGGGAGTGGCTGCGTTCCCACTGATCTCCATACACTAAATAATGCAAAGTAGTTTAAACACCAAGTAAGAAATAAAAACCAGTGCTTTAATATTAGAAAGAATTCCAAGCAGATCTTATTAGAAGTTCAGAAAATGTAATTATTCAAATAACCCTTAAAGGACCCCTAGAAAATGGGTAGTTTTCCTCTCCTGTTTCTAGTGGAAGTGATTTATATTATTCACTGTAATTCAATGGCTATGACATTGTGTAAGGAATAAACCACTTCAGGATGTGCTGTTAGAGTATAATAATCGGTCTCCAGCCCAATCTCAGCCAGAATAAATGAATTTTATACATTTCATTTTATAAAGAATTCCGAGAAAAATATGAGACTTAAATACCATATATTGCCAAAGGTTTGGGGATCCTTGACAATTATATTCATGTGCTTTTTGAACATCTCATTTCACATGTAGTGCTACTTTTCTGTTATCCTCCACACTTCCTGAAAGGCTTTCCATTAGATTTTAGAACATGGCTGTAGTTGCCCATTCAGTCACAGATATTGGTGATGTTGAGCACTGATCAGTCACTGATAATTCATCCAAAAGTTGTTCAGAGGGGTTGAGGTGCAGGCCACGTGAAAACATCCATATCAACCATGTCAAATGTCTTCATGGAACTTCTTTTGTGCACAGAACCACTGCCATTCAAGAACAGGGTTTGGGCTTAAGACCTTAGTTATTGTGAAGGAAATTCTTCAAGCTACAGAATACAGACATCCTAGACAACTGCTGGGCAAGAACATACTGTACATATACAAACGTTTGGCCAAGAAGTTTATATACCTGTAACTAAAATGTCCTTATATACGTTTATATACTTGATAAAACCAGTAAAATTTAGATAAATTTACAATAGTTATCTTTATATTATAAATTACTGTGGAGGTGTTTACCATTAACTGGCTCAAATGCACTATGTGTGTTAGAGATTCATAATGGAAGTGAGCTTTGGTGCACTCTAGTGCTGATTCATGGACAGTGAAGTTTCAACTCCTAATGTGAGGCAGCAGACAGATTACAACGCCATCAAATGGAAACGAATCAAACTAGATAAGTAACTTCATCAGCCCTAAGAAATAATTACTGTGTTCAATGATGCAACTTGGACATGTGAATTATTCTTAATATGAGAATACTGATCAGTTTATATGCATTAATCAAAAAGTGCAATTTCACATGATTTTTTAGCACCTTTCTTTCCTTTCCAAACAGTTAGAAAGAAATATATGATTTCTTGATTGTACACAAGCACCCTAAGTGCTTGTGTACAAAAGCAATAAATAGTACTTCTTTATATGCAGTGTTTGATTTGCAATTTGTGGTATATTTTCATCTTTAAAGTATTTTTCCATTCATTAAACAGTGCAATCCCACATTTTAACAACTTTATTTTATTTTTTTAAATGAAACCACATATAATAAATAAGTCTTGGTAAAACACAAATGGGAATGTTTTGGAAAAAGCTATATAACAAAATAATTTGTAGACATGTCAAATCGAGAATGAACTCTCACAGTGCTCATAACATTACCATAACGTTACCTCTTTAACATTCTCTCAATAAACAGAGAAAAGCAACTGAAAACATTTACTGATAAACTTAGTATAAAACTATTTACTCAACAAATCTTCCCACAACAGTAAAACATCAGCCTTCAATACAGGTAAACTGACTGCATCTGCAAACATGTCTTGACAAAAGCTTTGGGGAAATGTAAATGAACATTAAGACATCTAACAGATATTGATGCAGTGTTGCTGTATATAAAATGAAAATAAAATGTGTTTGTGTCAAAATAATATTCAGTGAATGTCTGAGATACTTAAGGAGTCTTTAAAAAAAAGCCGTCACCATTACATTCTTTAAGAATCTGAAATTAAACTCCCGTGGTTACTTAATGGTTAATTTACTTTACATGTTTGCAAATCTAGCTACTTTTACAGCAAGCAGCTATGGGGATATATAACAACTGTGTGATGCCTAGCCGATATTATTGCACAGCTTACATATTATTGCACAGCTTACATGAAGGATACGCTTTTCTGTTTTAAGTGCACGATTGCGACGATAAACATGCTTTCATTCGTTCAAGATATTATGGAAGAAGCTGGAATTAGGCAGCAAGTCACTACATAATACTGTGTATTATGTAGCAATATTTACAGAATATTTCCAAAATGTGTTGGATGGTCAGAAAAGAATTCACATTTGTATATTTAACCTTCTGTAATTGGATGACCAACCTGAGAATATCTCATTAATTTCAATACTTGGAAGCACATAAATGAACGATTCACTAAAAAAAATCCTGGATAGTTCAAAATCCATTCAAGCAGGAAGATATCAGAATTAACAAAACACATGTCTGCTTTTCATGTCAGTCATAGCATGCAAGGACACTGGATACACAAGGAAAGATTGGTAAGGATCTGAAATTCATAAAAGCTTAAGGATCACAAAGATAAATCACAGAAATTCACTATATGGATAAGTATTTGTGGACACCTGACCATTACTCCTATACGTGGACCTTCCCCAAACTGTTGCCACAAAATGTTGGAAGCACACAGCTGTTGTAGATTGTCTATGCTGTAGCTTTATTATTTCTCTTCATATCTGTACTGTCACCCTCACAAACACTCTTGTGTCTGAATAGGCAAATCCATTCATTAAAATCTAGTGAAAAACCTTCAAAGAAAAGTGGAGGTTTTATAACAGGGTTGAGGGAGGTTTTTTAACATGTTGAAAAAGCACAAATGCATGTAATTGTTAGGTGTCCATTAACGTTTGGCCATATAGTGTACATGTCTGCCCTTAATGTTTTGTTCAGTTAAGCCTTTATAACCAGTTAGAAACAAATAAATGATCCTTGAGTGCTTGAGTACAAGAGCAATAAATAGTACTTCTCTATAGGCAGTGTTTATTTGCAATTTGTGGTAAATTTTCCTGACAATTTTTTTGTTTTGACGAAAGAATCTTAGACGTCATGAATACATGTTATTCAAATTGAAACTAGTTGAATTTTGGACATATATTTTCACTACACTTCTCAATGTTTTTAAATCAATGAGATCCTCAATGCACCAAAACCTACAGTGGCAACATTCTGGTAAATGAAATAAAAACCCACTGGTTGAATAATGGCCCTGTATTGTCCAAAATGCTGTTTGCAAAGCTTGACTGTATCTTGTTGGACAGGAGAATACTGTGACTGCTTTGAGGATTGCAGATGTGTCCAAAATGTCAGCTGTAGTTCACACAGGTGAAGCTCACACTATTTTGGCCGGGCACGAATTTGCAGCAAGGTGGGTGTTTGCTCCATGATCTGCACCAGCAGCTTATCAATGTAGTCCTCCAGATCCCGCACCTGGACTTTTAGCTTCTTCACCTCAGCCTCACGCTTCTCTAACAGTGTAGCCTGGAGCTCTGACTCTGCCCTCTGTCTTTCTGCATCCATCTCCTGTTGCAGCAGTAGAGCAATCAGCTCCATGTTACTCAGAGTCTGGTAGTGAGTGTGGGCCTCTGTCATCCACACCTGCTCCAGACAAAGAAATAAACAAATATTCACAAAGAGGACAGCCATGTTTCAGACAAAACAAGGACTTATTGTAGCATGAGTACTGGTACTGTTATAAGTCTGTCTGGCTAGTGCCTATAAAAACTCACCAAAATATACTTTCTACCCATGTGTTCTGTTTGCTACTTGATAATGGATGTAATGTTCACAGGTCACATTGACTTTTGGCAGCAGAAATGGAAAATAATATTTGAAATAACAAACCTTGAATTTGTCTACGTTTTCAGAAAACAGGATGACATACAAAACCATTTCTCATGCCTGGGGATCCTCCTGAGTGAGTAGGAGTTATACGTGAATACAAATAGTATGCTATAGAGTGTCAGCTATCTATTTTATTTAGTACACACACCCTCCTGTTGCTTGGAGTAAAACTGGTCATGCAGTAGGGATTTTGTTCTCTCACTCCCCTGTCAATCAGATTGACACTAACCAGTTGGTGTCTCTGAGCTCATGTAAGAGAAAGATACACTGCTCTGAGACCTATAATGCAACAGCAGTTCAAAATAGGCTGAGTCTGGGTGGCAAAATTTGTACTTCTATATGTACAATATAAAGCAATCAATGCACAGAAATGGTAACTTCATTTTGACCTCAACAAAAGGCTTAATTATCTGTGAGTCTCTGTGGCTTCACTTTCATACAGATTTCACAGTGTCTGAAGTAAAGGTGGATTATAAACATGGTTTCTCATATTTAGAATAGTTTTTACATTTATCCATAGATTAAATTACAAATTTAATGCTGGTTAATATAAAAAATTATACAATATTAGCATGTAATCTAAAACCTTGATATAGAAAGATAAATATGGTCAGCTTCTCTAAAAGCTTCTGGTCAGCATCTGAGATTCCTGTACAAAGTTGCCAGCAGGAACTGTCTGTACTTTTATATCTTGATTTTTTCTATTCTTATGTTACTAATGTTACGAGATAGTCCCTGGGGTATGAGGCTTTTTTAAATGCTTGCTCTACCGGTGGTTTCTCCGGCTCAGCCATGTTCTGCTGTGTGGCGCGCCCAGGGTGGATAGACGAACGCAGTTTCTCCAGCACTGATTTCTTCTCTCCCGGCACTGCTGTGCTGGTCAGAGGCTTCACTGGATGAGGGCTGGGCAAACAGCAATAATAAGAAAAAATCAAACACCATAACACCTGTATAGTTTTAGTATTAGTTTAAACAAGCTTTGCAAAATATCAGCAGTAACAGTGAGTGGATTTATGTTAGATTTCAGTCGTAACATGCTGAGAGAGAAAAAGAGAATAAAAAAAAGTGTCAGAGAGAGATTTTAGGAAAGCTTCAATGATATCGCCTAATAACGTAAGAGAACAATTTCTGTAAAATACCCATGCATCTTAATTCATTGTGCATATTCTGATCAATCTCAGACTTTCACAACAAATCTTCAAGATAAATAAGGCATCCTCATGACTTTTCATATACATGAAAATTTTGGAGGCAGCATTTAACATGGACTATTAGAATTGGTGCTTACTCTGTCGAAAAACTCTAATAGATTGGAAACGACATTTACCAGCCTAACATATTGCCATACATTGTGTTGTAAAATACGATTGTGATTTACTGACACTAGATTAGCCTGAACAAAGGAATTAAACTGTCCTAAAGCACACTTCTATCATGACTGATACATTTCATATAACTCCGCAACAAAAGCTTGTGAAAGCAGGCTCTATTACTGTGAAGATATCCATACTGTACATCACAATATCAGGTGTCTGCCTACACAGAGGTCTGATATTCCTAATCTAGTATAAAACTGACAATAGTCTAAAACATCCATAAACAAAATATAGTTAGCCAATATTACATAATGGACTCAGTTATATATTTTTAAAGCATGTCATAATCACAATATAAAGCAGTATTTTGGTCATATTGTGCAGCTTAAGTGGAAAGGATTTAAATGGCTGTCACCATGTTTGATTGGAATCCTGTTAACATGCAAGTTGACTGTTCCACATTTGGAATCCCTACTTTCACAGCACTTTAGCCATTTAAACACTCTAATGGTGAAAAGCACCAAGAAAATGTCAGCATTTCAGTTAACAGCTCATGCTCAACTCAAAGTCTCAAATTTAACTCACGCTTAAATCACCTCTAAATCCTTTATGCTGCCGTGAACCAGATGCACGAATAATAAGAAGCAAAAACAAAAAGCGAGAAACAAAGCAAACCAAAAGAAAAGACCAGCAAAGTAAAGAATCGCATGAGCAAAGTTGAACATAGCATTGTAACAGGAGATGGACAAAGAATAGAAAATAGGAAAGACCAAATTAGAAAGAGATGTCAAAGAATCAGAAGCTAACTGCTGCCTGGTGTATACACATAAAAAAATGTATGTAATCAGGTCCTCTTGCACCTGAGTGTCTGAATGGTGTGTGTGTCTCAGGTGAGGGAGGAGGAGAGAAGTGAATACACTCTCTGAGGTCTCACCTGCTCTCCTCAGCGGGAGGGCGACTGCTAGCTGGCTCTGCCTCCTCTGGGGAAAGTGTGTGCTTTGCAGTAGCCTGTAGCTGAGGTGTGGAGGTGGTGTTCGAGGCCTCGGTCAGAGTGCTTCCCAAAACAGGCTTTGTGGTTGGGTAATGCATAAGCGAGGATAGGCTGGGGTCAGAAGTGACATTAGGATGGAAGAAAGAAGGGGATGGACTCTTAGGCACAGATAGTGAAAGTTTGGTTAAACTAATGTTAGAGCTTGCTGTTGGTAGATTTGCGCTCGGGTCAGACTTGGGGGAATTTGTAGTGGAATGTGTTCTAATGCGTGCTGATCTAACTTCAGTTTTGGAAGGGCTTTGTGAGCCTCTCGGTGCTACTCGAGCATGCAAGTCCTCAAAACTGATGGCATCTGTGAGAGTCGAAGGTGATTCACTGATTTTGCAGTTCTCTGAAACAGTAACTTTCAAGCTATTCGCTTCTGGCATGACTTCATCTTTTTTTGTCTTAATCTTGTCATAAATCAAACAGCATCCAACTTCATGTGGTGTATTGAAGCCTGCATTGTCTTCTGTTGCCTCAGGTTTAAACTGTGCCATCATATTTCCGTCATTCCTGTCTCGCTGGGGAATTATTTTTGGACTTACAGAGCTATCTTTGTAATTGGAATCCTCAGATTCAAACCTTACTGTAATATTTGAATGTGGCTGGATGCTGTGATGTTCTAAGTTGTCACAGGGTTTCTCATAATGGTTATTGTCGGACAATGCACTTGCAACAACAACAGTATCTGGAGTTTCTAGCTCTGCCATTCGGTTTAATAAATCTTGAGGAGGCACAGAGGAGAACCCACATACTGGCAAAATCGAAGATGGATCAAAATCTGCAGCAACTGGGCACTGGGTTGATGCCTTGTTACTGCCTTTGTTTATCATTCCAAACGTAGTCTGGTTCAAATCTGAATGAGAGCTGTCACAGTCAATAAAAGCAAACTGAGAAGTGTCATTTGTATTATTGTTATTGGAATCTTCATTAGTGATGTCTTCAGTAGTGATGATGCTTTTAATCTGTTGATCAGTAATGGGCTTTGGTGCGGAGGAGGATTCAGGATTTATCTGGACCTGAAAGTCACTGCACATTGATTCACTCACAGTTGTATCACAGTCTGAGAGGCAAAATGGAGTACTGGGCACAGTGTGATCACTTGCAGAATTCTGGGAGTTTTGTTGTGTGTGTTCATACCCAATTTGTGAATTCTTTAGTGCAAAATTTAGGCCTCTCTCAGTGAAAAATTTCTCTTGTCCATTTTCTAAAGTGTTCAGATTTTCATCTCTGGTCATTTGTACAGTATGTGAAGTTGGATAAATGTTCACATTCTGCTCCAGAGTAGCACAGTGCAAATCTTTACCTAAATGGGAAACTTTGTTGTTTGCATCTCTATACCTCTCTCGATGTCGTATTGAAGCTAAATCTGTTTGGAAAAGCACACAAGCTTCTTTTTGGACTGCAAGCTCCTGTGCCCGGTCTAGCCAGCTGTCTGAGCACCTCTCTTGAAAGGGCACTGGGGTCCTCATTGGCCTTCGTGATGCTAAAACAGGTAGATTATAGTCCTTGGAGGTTCTTTCATCACCTATATTCCGCATTTTTGGTTCAGTACTACAGTATTCAACTGGATAAGTGTTGGAAGGTGAAGAAGAGATTGTGGCTGAGAGCGGTCGAGTGGGAGTTCCAACTGGCGATTTAAGACGGCTAGTGGCCAAAGCTTCAAATTCATCCCATTCACCCATACTCTCAGACAAAGGATGGCTTGCTTGCATTGCATTATTAGAGTTCACAGTGGTAGTCTCTGGTGTTAAGGCAGGGAGGGACCTCTGCTTAGCTACACTCCGTGGCCTCTCTCTCTTTATAGAAAACATTTTGTTTGGTGTGATATCACGAACAGTACTTGGAAGCCCAATCCTCCCAGGAAATGCTGGGTAATGGTTGAATGGAGAGTTATGGCAATCGGAAATCGCAGGAGGAGATTTCAAAGCTTCTTCTGCTATGAGCTCCTCAAAAAAGGGGTTCCTTTGGAGTCGTGTTAGGAAAGGATTGGTAGGGGAGATGGAGGCTGGTGGAGGTGAGGGATGGGAGAATGGATTAGAGTCTGAACCAACAGGAAATGATGTAGTAGCAGAAACTAGGGGAAGAGAGCGTGGTGATTGAGTGGAGTGGCAGGGAGAGAGGGAAGCGGATGTTTCTGGGCTGCTTTCTACTTTAGGAGGAACTCCCAGCCTGTGGAGGGAAGGCACAAGTAGTCCTCTTAGTCAAATCAATGTGTATTAGGGCCATAACTGTTGCTAAAGGGATTTAAAAAAATTCTTTGTTAGATACAAAAAAACCTCTTGACATAAGTGAAACATATGTTAAAGGCTAAAGTGTTTGACTGGTTCATGGAGTTACTACTTATTTTTTGGTCTATTGAGGCATGGCATGATTTAGACTTGACATGATTTTCTTTTAACAAATGAGTTAGTACTCTAAAGAAATCTGAATTATTCAGCATTAAAATGTCCATTCCTGTTACATTCAGAATGTACATAACTGATCGTTCATATTCTATATTCATATTTTATATATTTTATTCATTCTATATTCATATTTTATACTCATCCTGTCTATATTGTATCTCATCGTTTGCATTGTTTGAGAGTCACAAACTGCTGGAACCAAATTCCTTGTGTGTGTCAAGACACTTGGCCAATAAATCTGATTCTGATTCAGAAAATGCTGAGAAAATAGTGGAAAAACCTGACACCCTAAAATATTGATACCACTATTTGCTGCAAGTGAAATGGAAGTGTAATCTATAACAAAACAGTAAAATGTGTCCAGTCTCCATAGAACATGCTATTTCACAGACAAAAAAAGTACTTAGCAACATAAAATCAAAACACATCAAAATTAAACAAGGGTGAAAACGAACCAAGCAATTGATAAACCTTCTAAGCTGTGTTCATGCACAAACATTCCAAATGTATATTAAAATACAAAGCATTGTCCATAATGGATGCTTTCTTCTGCAAAAATACATAACAGAAAATGTTTGCAGGCTTGTAACACTTGATGATTGACACATGGTAAACATGTTTAAAAGATAAAACAGATAACAGTTCCAGTATATTCCACCGAGCCTGAAAAATGCAGACACATTTTTAGACCATTAACTGTAAACATGTATAAATACTCATATTGAACAGAGATTTAGAGACAACATTACAAAGGTCAGGTAGTTTGTATTTTTGGATTCAGTGTAACTTAAGTGCTTAAGCGCAGTCACTCACCTTGGCTTGTTTTGGCTGTCAGCGGAACCGAACCATCCACGTAGACGTCCCTCCTGACCCTGCTCCGGTTTGGCTGGGAGAGAGTCACTCCTCCCACTGGAGAACAAAGTCTTCCTCAGCTTCTTCCCTTTATCTGCAACATCTGAGGTGGAAGAAGCCATCGCCAGAGGGGCAGTGGCATGCACCGGCTTCCCATCTGAGGAGTTGACTCCCATAGCCAGGGCTGAGAAACCCTCAGCATCTCCCTCAAGGTCCTTTTTGCTCTTATCAATGGAGCTGCGCCTCTGGGTGTCTTCACTGCGGCGAGTAAGATTCTGCAATGAGCGTGATAAAGGAGAGCATTTCTCTAGTAGCGTTCTCTTGATTGGCAGACTCCCGGGTCCTTTGGAGTAGATGGGTTCAGAGTAAACATGGCTGCCATTGATGCAGAGGGTGGACTTTGAAAGCACTGTGTTCTGGCCTTTTACACTCTCTACAGCCATATTTTGACGTGCGGCAACTGTGATCTTACTGGCCTCGTCACTGTGTGCACGCTTGTGGGTCATCACTTTAGGAGCCGTAAACACTGTGTGGACAGACCGAGAAAAAACAAGACAGGAAGAATCAACAGAGGGTGAGCTGAAGCAAAACAAGGTACTGACTTCACCAAGCTTAGAAAATATGATTGAAATAAAGCTATAGTCATGGACTAACATTTTTTTTTCTACCTATATAAATTCCAAATCTATACTGTATGTATCTTGCTTTAGTGCTTTAACTTGCTTTAGTGATTGATTGGATTAGACTACTTGGTGCTGCCCCACTGCACCTACAGTAATAAAGCATGCTGCTACCCAAATGAACAGCATATGTTCCCCCGGTCTCCTACCCTTTACTCCACCATCTGAGTCAGTGCGGAAAGGCTCCACCACTCTGCTGCTGTAGACAGGTGTGCTGCATAGCTCTATGGGAACAAAAGGATCCCCTGCTGACGATGCCATACTGCTTTCAGAGGCCAACGAGGAACAGGAGCGTGTGTCTGAGTTCTTTCGCAACTTTCCCTTCAGAAAGAAGCCCTTCACCTTGCCCTTGCCTTCGTCAGTACACTCATCTTGTGCTGGGTTCCCCACCCCACCATCCTCTTGGAACGCCTGGCTTGTTGAGCCTGACAGAGCAGCATAGCGGCCAGGGAGGATAGCTGAGGAAGACTCCACATCTCCTTTTTTCTTGCCTGTGACACGGTCTTTCAGCTTGCCAAAGGCTGAGCGAGGCTTGTCCTGGACGGTCAGATCATACATGCTAGCTGTCATATTATTGCGAGTAAACTGGATGGTAAGCTGCAATTCTCCTCGCTCCTTCTCCTTCCTTCCAGATTTAGAGTGCAACTTTAGCCACCTATACCACAGACACAGAACACACACACACACTTCAGGACACAATCTGCATGTACAGTATTCACATATCTTTACTTTTGTATTATTTTGTTGTTAAAGACCTGGATGAAATTATTGTTTTCCATACAGAAAATAAACGTATGTCTGTACTGAATTTCACATGTCTACATGGGTTTCCTCCATGTTCACTTGTTCTATTCTAACTGTAGTTGGATTTGCTATGATAATTGATGCCTAGGTGTGAATGAGTGTACTAGACTGGAGCTCCATCTAGGGTGTATTACAGCATTGCATGCTGAGATGAATAAAACATGCTGTATTAACAAAAAAGAGCATAAAATACTTTCACCTTTAAAAATAAAGTCCCAATTTTCCCATCATTTACCCAAAAGGTCAGGCCAGAACTTTGTTGAAGAAATTTATTGAAGAATGGTGTCTGTGATTACAGCCTCACATCATCCTGTGTGATACTCCTGTGCAAGTTTGTTCTAACCGGATTTGGAGATCATCCTCTCTGAAAAGGATCAAACTAACCAGAACCGGATGAGATCATTGCTGTTATTTTCAGTAATCTCCAGAGGTGTCCAAGTGGGTTTAAGTCTGGTCTCTGACATGGTATAAGGCTGCTGCCACTGTGCTTCACTGTATGCAGGAGATTTGCACAGAGCCTGGCTTCTTTAAGTTGCATTGCTTGGTGTTCATAACAAAGAGTTCAATCTTATTTCATAGAATCTTGTTTCTCATAACCTGAGAGTTAAATACCTACTTTACGTTGGTATTTAGTAAAATCCCAGCAAGATGTCAGGCTTCTGTCTGGCCTTTACAATTAATGGCTAATTGGTTGTACTGCAGAGATGACTATCATTCTGATAAGTTCTTCCTTCACCACAAAGGACCTCTGAGTCATAGTGACCTCAATGGTTTTTGGTTACTTCCCTGACTTCCTGTTTTCTTGGCTGAAGTCATAAAAAAAAGTACAAGCTTTCTAGATCTTTTAGATTAGTACACAGTAAATACTTCTTAGTATATACACAACTGAAAACACAGCTTATGATAACAACCATGATAACATTTTTAAAAACCTTTTTAAAGAGAAGTCAACAGAGCTGTTTTACATTTGTATGATATCTCGATGCCTCATCACAGTGTAAAATATGAACTGTAGAATTGCTGAAACTTTTTACATCTCAGTGGTGAAACCTGCTGGCCAGTGTGTTAGACTCTGCCCTACTACCTAGGAGATAACATATAGTGCCAAGTAAAATACCGGCCTAAAGTTAAAAAAAGCAGAAAAACTCTTATAGGAGCCAAGCATAAATCATAGCTCTGCCCAGAAAGAGGTGAAATGCCTCTGACACATTGGGTTTATACACCAATGTGCCTTTGTTTTAAACAGGAGCAGTGTTCCAAGTATTTCCTCCACTTCCAGTCTCACACAGAGCTCCTCAAAGGAGCACAAATCAGACACGTGCGGAGGCCAACAAAAATGACGAGAAAGAGAGTGAGTTAGAGAAAGAGAAACAGAGGGGTGGGTACTTCTCTAAACAAAATTAAAGCCAGATGTTTGCTTTGTTTCTGCACTCTTACACCACTGTCTGCTGACAGGATACTGTGGGAAGAGTTGGATCTTCCCCTTGTGTCCCTGCACGTGACTCTGACAAGTCAAAAACAATGCAGGCTCTGACAGCCAGAGGAACCAACACTCTGTGTTCTGGACTTTTCCTTGTAAACACAGCAGATGCTTTCACAATAGCTAAAGGGGTACAAGATGAATATAACAGAAAGAAATATATCATAACTTTGAAGAGGTCAGACAGGCAAATGTGGACAACTACCTGTACTGTAACTAATAATGTTATGTATGTGCAAAAACTGTAATAAAAATTTTTTAATTCTTACTTTCATTCATTATTCATTCATGTTCAGTTACCGGTTATGCTGGTCAGCGTGGAAGTGTATTTAGCTTTAGCTAAGAGGCCTCAGTGCCATAGACTTCCTTGTCTTTACAAAAATAAAGCTCAGTCATCCTGACTGAGAAGAGAAAGACTATGCTGAAAATATGGCAATATCAGGATGCCTGCTAGAACTGCATTCAAATGTACTGATTTAGTACTGATGTACTGATGTAATGATTTAAGATACCAGATTCAGGGTATTTTGTGCTGCTATGCATGGGAACATGCAGGTGCATGTTTAGTAATTTCTTGATGCTGTAATGTTCCCAGAACACACTGGCACAGCCCCTGCTGAGGCCGGCACTGCGCCAGCACACAGATGTCTGACATTCATTCGGTTTTGTCTGAACTGTACTTCTACTCTGCCCATTCCACACCTTATCTGTCTGTGAAAATCATCTTATTGACAGTTCTTACAGTTTTTTCACTCTCCTTTCCTCATAACTGTCTAGCTGTAGCATAGCATTCAGTCAAGTGCCAAAACAAAGCTATAAAATGTTTTACATATGTAAGCTCATCTTCTTGCTTTAGTACTTTAGTAATGAGTAATGGAAAGAAATAGCAATTCAGAATTTACAGGATGGATATGTACAGAATCATTGCAGTGTTTCCTGAAACATGGCTCTTCATCTGCTAGAAACTATTATTTAAATGTGATTTGCGGGTAGAGTTTGGGGTGATAAGTTTTATTTGTGAAGTGGCAGCTGTACCACCCATGTGTAAATATGCAGAGAGCAAATGCTGCAACATAAACAGTGTCTGTGACTGTGGTCTTTACTGCAATTGTCATGTGGGAATCATTTATGAGTGAGTATACAATTGGAGCAAGCTTTCATTTCAGAAATCTGCACCTGATTCATACATGCATGTTTTTCTTAGGTCTAAATATATGCTGACTCTTTAAAATCTAAAACATTAGGTGCCTTAGTAAAGGCGTGAGGTGAGGTCTGTCGAGGTATTTGGGAAGCGTTTGTGAGTTATTGCGCAACTTACTCGTTCCTAGGACACGTCCCACTCTGAAACAGCTTGTCCAGAGGCACCACGGCCTCGCCGAGAAACACGTCAAGTCCTATGAGCACTCTGAGCATGACGGTGAGGATCAGATCCCCGCTGCCGTGGGGATGCGCCCCCGCGTACTCCAGCAGGCCGGGCTGCAGCTCCAGTGAACACTCCTCATTCCACTCGGGCTCGGTCGATTTCTCTGCCAGTCCCGTGGTGTACTTTAGCTTCCCCAACTGCATAACGGTGTACAAATAGCGGCTGCCCTGCTTGCCCTTGGTCCGCAGCGCCCTGGCCCGAATGACCGTCACGTTGACGTGGGTTGGGACCCATCTCTGATCCTCATCGTCCAGGCTGATCAGAGGCATGGCCCAAAAACTAGAGGATGTCCTTTAACCGCTAATACAATTTCCCGCAGTTATACGTGTCTGCAAAAGCTCTGCATTATCTTTCTTCAGCCAGAGACAACAGCAGACAAGCGCGTCAAGTTAAACCAGCAAGAACGATTCCATGTTCACAAGAACACCAAAAAAACTTAACGCTGCTTTCTGCATCATCCGAAAATCGCTGTGTTATGACAGGAGCTCGATACGACCCGCCCTCACACACACACACACACACACACACACACACACACACACACACACACACACACACACACACACACAATCTCTCTCTCTCTCTCTCTCTCTCTCTCTCTCTCACACACACACACACACACACACACACACACACACACACACACACACACACACACACACACACACACACACACACAAAGGCCTACCAAAGCAGTACTCTGTAGATTTAAAGAGAAAGGCGGCAGATTTTTTTGTAGGATTCCATCTAGTATATCGTCAGTAAATTTGGTCTAATCTAAACCACACACACACACACACACACACACACACACACACACACACACACACACACACACAATACACTGGACGGATGAACATTTATTCATTTATTTGTTTGTTTGTTTATTATATTGTATTATCTTATCTTATATTATTTATTTATATATGAAACAAAAGGTTCTTCTTTAGTCAGATTAAGCTACATTTTCCAAACACAGGCTGCTCTACACCCTACGGTAATAAACCTGATTCTGATTCTGAAATTCCTGAACAGCTGAGTTATAACAATAACACGTTGATTAGGCTACAGAACACACCCTAAATTTACAGCCCTATGACAAACTGCGTAGGGATTCAGGTGATTGCGCAGTGGCTCTAAAACACAGCAATCGATCTTATTTCTCCCAGAACAAAAGCAAAATTTCCTCTGATATGTAGTATGTAGTTAATATTTGGATCATTAATGTGCCTTGTGCTTATCCCATCCACACCTGACCAACACAAGTTATTACTGCTCAAAGGGTCACAACAGATACTGAGAGAAAACCTTCACATAATTTTGTCAGACACAGATGTGTCATGCTGGATCATTTATCCTCAATAATAAATAAAATGTATAATATTTTTGGCTCGTTTGTTTGATTGGGTTCACTTTGTCTGCTTTTAGAACTTGTGTGAAACTGTGATGATGTTTTGGGTCATATTTATGCAGAAACATAGGAATATCTAAATATATCAAGTTTCAAGCAACACATGGACCACTTCATAACATCATCTTCCTTTATGGGCATGTGACAACGTTCCAGGAACGTTCCCGTAAAATTTATACAACTTTTGTCCGCAATTTTGTTGGTGTTTCCCAAATTGTGGACATAAAAATTTAAACACAAAATTAATACAAAACACAAAAAACTTGTTAAACTTTATTAGACGAGTCCAACAAACAATGTATTTATCTTAAAAATCTTGTTGCTAAACAGTGAACATTCAGTTGAGGGGTTGCCATCAGTACAGCTAGATGTCTTAGTGCCGTTTTTTTTTTAATTAAAAGTAAAAAAAAAAAAAAAAAAAGAAGCTTTTCCTTTTAGAGAAAACATTTTTGTCATATCCCTAAAAGTGGCTTATTGAGCTACAGTAATATTGTGGTGGTGTGGTTCTCCTGCATTTGTGTTTTCTGGTTTTCTTTAGTATTATAGTGATTGTATCGTGTTGTGTGTACCGACAGTATCATTGCTTACAACACTGTTATTTATAGGCTATGACCAAAAACCCCCCCCATAAACCTTTGGCCAATAGTATTGTAATCCTGTGATGACAAGGATGACAGGCTAGAGGACAATAAATACGAATTGTGCATGAAAAGATCTATAGACCCACAGCTATACACAGAATAGCAAAATAAGCATATATTTATTGAAATGGCCAACTAAGAACATACAGTACAGTGCTAGAACTGTACTATACTACTGATTACTATATCAGCAACAAGCTAGACACGTAAACACGACTAGACAGCATCCTCTGGTTGTCTCCAAAAGAACAGCAGCTTAATTGTAGCTCTGAAGAGTTTTGTGGTCTTGTGTTACATTTTGAGGTCTGGAGAACTATGTTAATTATATCCTCATTTGTTCATTTTATATGAAATGAGACCAAAATAGGCTAGTTTTGATCACTGTATTGTCATGTTAATTGATGGGTGACAGCGCTAAACTGGGTAGCTAGCATATCAGACTTCAAGATAGATGACAGTGTGGGTTCAGATGCAACAGGGGCATCAGTACTAGTAACTTTGTTAAATAGTTTGAAGTTTAGTAGTTTTAGTGTAATTTGTATTGTAGTTTTAGTTTTAATTTTTTTTTAGTTTGCTCATGTTATATCATATATGTTTCTGGCTATATATATAAAACATATATATATCTAGCAAATATGTTTACACATAATCCTCAAAATAAAGGTAGCTAAAGGTGATGTTTAACAGAGAGAGTGTAAAATGATCTGGCTAGCTATTCTAGCTCACTCAGCTAACAGCTAGCTTAGCTGAGCATATGCTTTGGCTCACATACTGTGGACTGGAAGATCATTATAACACATTTCCTTTCAAACATTTAAAACTGAAGATAACTGATAACAGGCCAGGGAGGTTCATGCTCATCCATCTCCACTGTCTCATACATTGGTGCTGCTCACTAAGAACTTGGTTCCAAAAGTGTAACAACTAGAAACTGCTTTGTTTCGATTGGGTCTAAAATCGAATTATTTTAAAATGTGGAATTAAATATTATTATTATGTATTATTATAGTTTTTATTGTGTATCAGTGCTGTAGATTATTCTTATTTAAAATGGAAACAGTAGAGTCACAGAGACCATTGTACCCAAGTAAGAGCGTTGTACGTAGTCAACAAAAATTCCAGCTGATCTCACTCTTCACTATTAAGAGTGACAGCTAAATTTTATGTAATACACAAAAATGCCTGCAATATGTAACTCATCAATCCAGCTGTCCAGTTAGCTCACTTCGCTGTAGACTGATCAGGGTACAAGGATGTGATATACATTCATATTCAAGAACATACAGTATACGGTGGAAAAAACAATGGTGCAAATGCGTCAGACGTCTGGAAACTTTAAATTGTCATAGAAGTTGAGTCATTTCAATATTGCAGTTGTATTGTAGTGAAACTATAGCAGCTCATCAACTGATAGTTTACTGCCATCTACCTACATAGAATAGAAATGCACTTAAATACAGAACCTCAAATACATTTCAAAAGTTTGATGCTTCTGTTTGAGGCTCACACCCTTAAGGAGACAATACCTAAAAATGCTTTAAAATGCTTCGACAATGCTGTTATATTACTACTACAATTACTACTTCTACTACTAGCACAATATAGTATGTTGTTGTTCTTCTGCTTCTCCTTCTTCCGTTGCATATTTTGTATTATTTCTGTAACAGTTCTGTAACTGTCCTGATAGCAGGTATGCATACTATGTTTGATTGCACAAATAACATCTCTTGTCAGATTTTAATGAGAACACCCACAAATACAAAACTTTCCATTTAAATTATTATTTAAGAAAAACACCAACAAATGTTGACACTTGTTATAGCAATATTCTATTTACATTTAAGGACAAAGAACAGTTTATGGTTCATTTCACAGTGTCCACACAATTCCTATCTATAGGACAACAGGGTAACACAACCAGAGTAAAGAATGTCTCTCTCTCTCTCTCTCTCTCTCTCCTACACACACACACACACACACACACACACACACACACACACACACACACACACACACACACACACACACACATACACACACACACACACACAAATGGCAGGCTTACACGTGTCTCCTATATTGTTCTTAAACTCAGTTAAGACCTCAGAAATAGCAATAGTTTAGAATTTTGGCTAGTTTTGTTGCTAACAGTATGATCAGTCAGATATTTCAGCATATGTAAAGTCCCAGCAGACAGAAATTGGCAGTATATGACATCTGAGTTCTGTTTAAGGCATCTCAGAGTTGTCTACAAGCAAAGAATTAGCTTTGCACAATGACCCATGGATAAGTTCAGGCTTTATGGTCGCACACGTCTTTGCAGTTAATAGTATATTCAATCAGGCCAGAAAACATATCTATAGAATTTTCCTGAACACCCATCATATGGTTTATATTAGCTTGGCCCCTAGAAACAAGAAACAAGTTGCCATGTCCTCACTTTTATATTCACAAACATGGACACATGTCAGAATCGACTCCATCAAATAGCACAAAACTGATTATACCACAACAACCATGTGACCACAGAATATAAGGTGATACTTTGAACTTCCTCATCTAGGAGTAAATTCACTGATATGTTCTTCATTATATAGAATGCAATGTGAGAATAGCACCTTGTTATTATGTTATGTGTGTGCATACACAGACTCAGATATTAGGAAGCTCACATCCTTATTTACAGTGAACATCATTACTATTAATAGGTGTTTGTTTTTCTATCTTTTCTAAAATGTCTTTTCTAAAATGATGCTTAAATTAGGTGATTTGATGATTTGTGTACTTCTCCATGCCACGTGTGACTCCATGCCCTGACAAACACACTGTTGTGACGATGACCTGTGACTTGGCTTTTACACTATATACAGTGCTACAATATTACAGCAAGCAGCCTGGAGGAATTAATTTACAGTGCATGCTGTAGGGCAGTGTTTCTCACTCTTGGATCTGGAGTAACACCTGTCCTGCACATTTTGTTCATTTTCCTTGCTCTTAACAGTTTATTAACAACCCTGAACTGGGTGATTTACAGAAAGGAAAACACTGAAATGTACACCACAGGGGTGCTCCATCACCACGATAAAGATATCCCGCTATACAGAATGTGTTTTTGAATGTGAGTCTCTGGAATGCTGTTCAGTTTTCATTTTGTCTGCTAAGTCAAGATGAAATCCTGGACACAATAACCCAACATAAATGTGGCTACAGCAGTCTGACAGTAGAAGTTACTCTACTAAAGGTGCAAAACAGCCATTTAGTCTCAGTCCTCTTCAGAAAGTCCTAGTCCATGATGCCATTCTGTGAGCCCTTCATAAAGAGCTCGTCTTGAGACAGCTGTCCATCGTAACCCTCTAGATAAAGGCTGCTACCGCTGCTGCTGCTCCCACTACCACTGCCTCCACCTCCAGTCAGGAAGGTGCCCACAGCCCGGCCCTGGCGTGCATGACCCACTGCGTCACTGAACACCTTGTTAATCTGCTCCTCAGACGGCATCCACCAGTCAGGGTTTGACGCACAGTGCATCCGGATAAACTCTGGAGCAGTATTTACAGAGAAAAATAGACGTTAGACAACAACACATGGGAAGGTGTAAGAGAGCTCAGTAAATATAATATTAGAAGTGACACCGGACAATGTGAGAGAATATCACAGCAAAATTAAAACACCTTAAGCATGCCATAAGTTGTGTGCCATAAGTCTGCATGCGCAGGGACAAAGGATGTAAACAAATATGTATACATTCTTAATATAAAGAAATAATGTTTTCTAAATGAATAGAAATAGAGATTCAAATAGGAAATGCACATTTTTATATTTTTAAAGCCTGCCAGAATGTTTTCTCAAGGCATCTGGTTGAGACTAGATGAAAGAAAAAGTCATCTAAGCAGCGGTTTTTACTTTCATGAGGGCACAATCAAGTCATCTGATATTCAAATCATTGGAAAAACCAGAGAGCGAAGGGCAGGATGCATTTATTATGACATGCTGTCTGTACTGGCATTTCCACTGCTGGGTTTTTAAAGTGCTTTCCAGTGTTTCTGGGAGCACAGTTCATGTATAATAAATAAAAACCTTCCATTATTAGGAACACTAACAAGATGCATGATAGAAATAGAGGAATTTCACTACACACCTAACAGAACAAATGTATAGTTTGGAGCCCCAGCAGCAGACAATTCCAGCCCATATAAGGCTAAAATTATGATCATATTTAGCAGTAGCAATGATATTATGGACCTGGAAATTGCACAAAACACAAATTCTGTTCTGGCAGCTTTACTGAGATGACATGTGGGCTTTAAAGAAGACCAGGTCAACAACGAGCACCTACTCAGGGAAGTGTTTTCTTCATTTTCCACATTTTGTAATAAGAGAGAAGACGTCAAAACGATTAATTAGAATGTGTGGAATTATGAACAAAACTGTACAAAACAAATATAATAGAAGTATTAGATCTACTGGGGTCTAGGAGTTCCTCAAGATGTTGTGGCTCAACTAAAAAAAAGACAAAAAATGGTTTTGGCTATTTAGATTTTCTGTTTATAACATTATTTACTTTTTAATCCCGCCTAGATGTTCTGCAACGCTTCTATGAGAATTTGAACAGTGTGTCCATTATCTCAACCAGCCTCATAAGACTCCACTGTGAACAGTTGGCACAAACATTGAGCACTTTGCTAGTTATTATTACGTAAGCTGTATGTAAAAAAAACCCCACTTCAATTACAACATCATTGTTTACTGTCTTTGTGAGTAATTAGATTGTGAGTTGGTGCTAAATTAAATAACTGCAAACATTATGGAGACTCTTTGCATATACTGATACCAAGGGCTGCTACACTGTATACAAGAAGCTTTATTTGGTCTTTAAAGACAGCTAAAGACAGCTTTTTAAAACTGTCCACAAACTATTTACTTTTATCAAGTGACTGTAAACAGTTGAAATGTTGATCAGTAATCTTTTACGGTGTGTCATAAAATGTAGGGATATAGTATTGATATGTGAGAAATTGATAGGCTATTTATCTAGTAAATATAAAGAGTCATCAAACTGACAAAAATGAAAGAAAGAGAGACAAAATGATTAATTTAGTTTGTACAGACAAACTCAAATATCAATCTTCACAAACTGTTGATGTGTTGTGTATAACTAATTAACGGCTGGTTGATGACAGCCTCCTGACAGCTTGTTGACAGTCTATAGTGTCTACAGTAGACTATCCAAATATAGTATCCGCATGATGACAAAAGTCGACTGTGTTTTGATTTGCTCTCTGTGGTGATCTGCTGTACCTCTGAGGCAGCTGACTTTGACGGGGTTGAGCGGCCGTCTCTCTGGTCCTGTCTCGCTCATGTGGGCCGAGCGTTTTCTCTTTCCCAGGCCACATGAGTACTTCAATTCGTCTGTAGTGAACACAAAGCGGATGAGGTAGCGCAGCAACCGACGCCCGTCCTTCTTCGACGAGTTCACTGCCTCGTCCCACTGTTTGTTGGTGATGAAGAGAGGATAGTTTCCCAGCAGCTGCTTACTTCCCTGCTTGCAGAACAGTTAATAGTTGATCTACTATCATGTGTCATTTCCAAAAGAAAATAATCAGCTATTACTATGAGAACGACACATATTGCGTTACGGATAATAGAGTTTATTCTTGACAAAGGACATTTCATATCACTCAAGCAGAAAAATTATGATATTAAGCTTGACAAAAACAGAAACAGCAGCAATGAAGGAGCAACAGAAAATTACTTTCCTTAGCATCATTTTATGTAACATTGAGTCAAAGTGCTATTTTCACAGCCTTAATATAGCACAGAATTTGAATGTCGTCTCACTTCTGTTTTCGGTCTCTGATGACTGTTTATTTCGTAGTGGTTTGAATACTCCTGCATTGCACTCCTTGCACAAGTCTAAAAGACAAAAAAAAATAAGATTCCCTAAGTCTGCTGAGTTTGTACCTCAGTTTTAACGCTACCACAACACACGTCTGTCCAATGACATTCAAAGGGGATGCTCGAGAAACAAAGACTTTTTTCTTTCTATTTTTTAGTCTTTTGCCAATTCTTACCCTTACACAGAATATTCTCCAAACAGGAAGTTTAACACACACTTCTTACAAGCTCAGACATATAAAGCCAGTCAACTGCCACTTTTCAAACTGCTGAACATGTTGTGTCACTGAGCAGTGTAACACGCTCAGAGGAGAGCGCTATCTGCCCTCATACACATACATGAGCTCACAGACACCCACAATTGTTTATTCTTGCTTTGATTGACAGGGGAGTGAGAGTATGCCTTCCCTCCCACCTATGCTCCCTTGGCTCCGAGCCATGTTTGGTCATGGCTTTGTCATTAGGATTCTCTCTCTGACGAGAGAGCCTCGTCTGGGAGCCAAAAACAGGTCTTAAGCTGTGCTAGTTAAGTGGCATAGTATAATTTTCCATCCTGAAATAAAATAGCAGTTTTCTTACCTCAGTGAGTTGCTCCTCAGTAGGCGGCGGGGGAATGAACTGGTTGTAGTGTCCAAGGACAGACTTAAAGAAGTCCAGCACTGTCTGACATGGCACTGTAGTACACACACACACACACACACACACACACACACACACACACACACACACACACACACACACACACACACACACACACACATAATATTCTAATTGTAGTAGGCTTTCAGAAATTATTCAGACAAAAGCACTTAAATATATATTTGCATATTCATCGTTTCAGCAATCATAAGAATTTTGAAAGAAAAATAATTGTGGCTGTGCATTAACAATTTAATTTTGTTTCAGTTGCACACAGTTGAGTTGACTGTGCTGCTTGTGTCTTTGAATGTTGGATTAAAAATTTTAGTTTAAGTAAAACATCCGATTCTACAATGCATTGGAGAGATCCAAGATGGCGGTGCGGCAGTAGCACGCAGCGGCCACTATTTTTATATTATATTATAATTATATATACAATAAGGTGCTATTTACGTTGTGTATTGTCTTTTGTGTGATGTCTTGTATTTTTTGTTTGCATTATATACACTGAACAAAATTATAAAAGCGACACTTTTGTTTTTGCCCCCATTTTTCATGAGATGAATTCAAAGGTCTAAGACTTTTTCTATGTACACAAAAGGCCTATTTCTCCCAAATATTGTTCACAAATCTGCCTTATTCTGTGTTAGCACTTCTCCTTTGCCGAGATAATCCATCCACCTCACAGGTGTGGCATATCAAGATGCTGATTAGACAGCATAATTATTGCACAAGGTGCCTTACACCATTATGTGCAGTTTTATTATACTGGGGGGGAAGGGGGGGGGGGGTTGTCCGGAGGGGTCCGAAAATCAGTCAGTATCTGGTGTGACCACCATTTACCTCACGCAGTGCAACACATCACCAGACGCCTACTGTATGATCGTTTGGCCACTCAAGTCGGTTACAATGACGAACTGCAGTAAGGTCAAGACCCCGATGAGGAAGACGAGCATGCACATGAGATTCCCTGAGACGATCTTGGAGGTGAAGATGCTGGGTGTGGAGGTCCTGGGCTGGTGTGGTTACACGTGGTCTGTGGTTGTGAGGCCGTTTGGATGTACTGCCAAATTCTCTGAAACGCCTTTGGAGAAGGCTTATGGCAGAGAAACGAACATTCAATTCACGGGCAACAGCTCTGGTGGACATTCCTGCAGTCAGCATGCCAGATGCACGCTCCCTGAAAACATGCCACATCTGTGACATTGTGCTGTGTGATAAAAACAGTATAGAGTGGCCTTTTATTGTGGCCAGCCTAAAGCACACCTGTGCAATAATCATGCTGTCTAATCAGCATCTTGTTATGCCACATCTGTGGGGTGGATTATCTCAGCAAAGGAGAAATGCTCACTAACACAGATTTAGACAGATTTGTATTTGGGAGAAATAGGCCTTTTGTGTACATAGAAAAAGTCTTGGATCATTGAGATTAGCTTATGAAAAATGGGGCAAAAACAAAAGTGTTGCGTTTATAATTTTGTTCAGTGTACGTATATTAAAAATTGAAGAGGTGACTTACTTTCAAATGTTATGCCTAGTTATAAGGGCATTGTAATACAAATCAGGACGACTAAAACCTGGGAAACATACAACACCCACACCTGGAGCACTTTCCAACTTTTGCCTCAGTTCCTCGTTCTCCTGCTGAAGACTCAGCACCTCCTGCTCCAGCTCCATGCACCGTGGGCAGCAGCCTTCCTCTTCCTCTTCTTCCTCAGGCAGGGTGGAGGAAGGATGTCCATAGGAGTCGGAGGGTGCCGGAGATGCCCAGCCTCCCAGGTTGTGTGCTGGTGATGCGGGTGCTGCTGGTTCAGGCTCGGGCTGGTGGCAGCGTTCGCTATCAGAAGATTGAGCTCCAGCCAGCATGTAGTTCTGCAGAGACTCGGTGAAGACCTGTAGGAGGGTTGAGGTGTGCTGCGAGTTCCACTGTTGCCTGTGTTGACCCTCGTCCTCCACGCTGCCTGTCTTGGACTCATCAGGCCTGGGCTTGGTAAGAGCAGGTTCAGGTGAACATCCAGCCTCTTGCTTGATAATGGAGTTGATGGAGGAGGATGAAGGGCTCAAAGCCCGCTGTTGTCCCAGCAACCTGCCATTGCTGTTAAGGAGGCTGAGCACCCGACTGCACTGCTGTGCAAATGCGTCCAGAATCAGCCGGTTTTCTGTGATAAAACAATTATTATAAATGTACATTTTGCATCCATTTCAAGGATTTTTCTCCACGATAATGTTAAACATTGTCCTACTGATTACATCCATATCATTCATTAGGCTTTATAAGGTTTTAATGCACACTGTAGTAATCAACAATTTCAGTTAAAATGACATTAATCTAGCTATTTTAAAAAAATTATGATCACTTCTAGGCACAATCTCAGAAACATAGACGTGTGGTGCCCTGGTCAGAACACCTGAATGTTAAACAGGACTGTTAATGAACTGACAACATGACTTGACTGACAGCTGCTGGGATTTTGGTGTTCCACAATGTTTTTTTTCTCGCATGTCAAAAGACTTGAATCTTTCTTCGGAACAGATATTTTATTAACTGCTGCTGAGATCTGAGAATAAATTCACCAAATATCACACAAATTGTTAGTCAGTTAATCCTGTTTTACTAATTTGATGGGTTGAGTGTTTTTATTTCCCATGACACTCACACTGGGACATTTTACTGTGTATCAGTTCGATCGGCTGTGTTCACCGCATTCCCACTTCCTATCTCAATACAGGGAGTTCGAGACATCATCAGCACACATGGCAAACTACTCTTGAGTAATACTTTTGACTTAAAAGATTAACGTTCATCAGTTACAGAAGAAAAGCAAGAAGGGACAACAGGAGTACCTTCATTGTCATCTAGCCAACTAGCTTATCATGTGCGGCTTCTGTTTCTAACCAGTCAAACAAAAACAAACATTTGACTATATACAGTACTTTAGATGAATTTCTTGTTTATAGAAGTGATATATAAACACAATATAACACTTGCAATCGTGAGGTTATTATCACTTGCTTTTGAAATATTGCTTAAATATATGTTATAAGTTCTCTCTAAAATGATGCAACTGCAATGAAATCTCTGACAAACCTTTCTTCAAACTTCTCCCAAGCTGCCAGACTCCTCTATTGAACCTTGTTATGCCTTGTTATGTACATAATAAGGAAAAGAGGCAACTTCAGTTGGAGGCAAAGCTCATTTCTTTGCCAGTAAACATTAGCATGAAATTAGCAATATATTTAATGCCAAAACTGCAAATCAGCCTTTCTAAAAAAAAAAAAAAATCCTTGAATTTGTAAATACTTTTAAAATGCCCTCTTTAATGCTTGAAGGTAAACTATTGAAATTAGAAAAACAGACTATAAAGTCTCTTTTCCATGAGTAGTGAGCTGTCATTACTGAGCTGTGTGACACTTCTGAAACTCTCCCTGAATTTTCTGCCTCGACACCTCTCCGTTTCTCACATCGAAAACGAATTCCATCAGCAACAGTTTTCCGAATAACCCTGCATTCACACTAGCGCCGACACGACACATCAAACACGTCAAGCTACTTTAGTGTAATAATCTACACGCAAGACAGACAAAACCTAATACCTACACAGCACTACATGTGAATAAAGAACGGACAGTTAAATCAGATAAGAAACAGAAATATAAAAAACAAAGGCAAAGAAAATTATTTTTCTTTAAAAAAAATTAGTATTAAGAAAGTATTTATACAGGAATTCACTATAATGTGAAAGTCTAGATTATTATGTTGTGTGGAAAATATTGCTCTGTGGATGGAAAAGTTTGTGCTGTTTATCTCAGTCGCAGTACAGATATACATGGTAAATGACGATGTAATAAAAAGGTACAAAGAGCAACAGCATCCATGTGCAGTAGATGGAGCAAGTCGATATAAGTCATTTTGTTGTGTGTAATTATCAGGTGTTTTTTCCTTTCATAAATTTTAGAACTAAATTAAAATGTTTGTCCATTGGCAGATGAGAATATGATATTTTCTCACCGGTCATGTACATCTATATAAAAAAAAATCAGTTAACAAAATAAAAAAATCCATCTCAAGCTTAAAAGGTATTTATAAATCACCAAATGGTTAATGTTTTCTGTAATGTCACTTTAAAGCAATAGGGTAAGGTAAAGAAAATGAAGAAATATTGCTTGCTGATACATTTTAAATCTGTTAAATTAACCCAGCACGCTTCACAGCACAAGCACAGAGTCATGCATTACGAGTAGGGTCAGAATACATAAAGCTTTTTTTTAATTATTATTTTTAAATATTACTAGTAAACGAATATATTTTTAGAGTTGTTCTTAACAAAAATACAATTAAAAGCTCACTGTCGACCAGAGCAGAAATATCACCTGTGAGGCCGCCGTGTTACAAAAAGGTAAACTAAACTGAAACATCCATTACAAAGACCATAAACATTTAGAACTAAATTTTATCATTACACTGCATCACACTGTGAACCTGAGCACATAAAAGCAAGCGCAATTCAAACAAGTTGCTAATGCAAAGCAATTCCAGGTTCTAAAAATACAATGAATACTGAAATCTGGGGACTTTTGCTGGACATAATGGCAGCACAAAAAGCATCTACCAGAGAAACACCAAAGCTAAGATTTTGAGAAGTGGACAGGTTGAGATGACACCACAGGATATATTTAGGAATAGAGGAATTACAAAACAGAACCCATGAAGGTGGAAGAGGATGGACATGACGCTGTAAAACCAATGTATTTGTACTAACAAGGTATCCCTGACAACCAGCAGTAAAATTTAAATATATAAATTCTCACTAACAACCAAAACAGAGTGAAAACAGTTTCACATTTTGCACATGCTTAAAAAAGGTTTAATAAATAAATGATATAAATCAACCATTTGTATGGCTGGAGGCTCAGAGAACGTACTGTACTCCTGCAGTCAATATATTACCGCTGATTACACATTAACTTCAACAGAAAATTCAGTATGTGTCTTTGCACTACATAGAACACCCAGTAATCAGACCGATTAGTACATATAGAGACAAAAATCTCATGCGAAGACACTTCGATACGAAATCTACCAGGTACATCAACCACGAAAGACCAAAGAACAGTTGTACAGTTAAGAAGCATGTAGCAGCCTGTCTTGTGTGAGCCTTACACAAGATTGTGCAGACAGCCGTGCTTATAATTGACGTTTAGAGCAGAACACCTGGGGCCTGCATTATGGCAGGTAAGTGATTACATGCTACTACCATCTCATTATACTCTCATAGCTACAGAACGATGTGCACTTCCCACACCTTCTCCATGTATTCCCAAGCTCCTGTGCTCATTTAGCTACATGTTCTTGCCCTGACTCTCCAGGGTCATTACTGAAATTAACTATCATGTTCCACTACCAACACTCTTCGGCTTGAACATACTTCTTAATACCTTATTCTCTAACAAAAGACTTATTGAAAATACAGTTCTTTTAACCTAGAACGGAAAGTATATTATTGTATGTCAAACATTTTGCAGTATTGTAGTTCAGCTTGGCCGGTACTGTTACAATAATCCTGCTAATGGATTAGTTTGAAATCCTCCTTAAAGTCAGGAGACTAGGCATTGCCAAGCCTTCTTGAGTTCTTGGCTATATGACTGTGGTCATTGTCTTTATGAAATTTCCATCTTACGTCAGATTCAGTTTCTTGGTTGATGAGATTAAATCCCCTCTAATATGTCCTGCTACATTGCACCATTCATGTTTCCTCTGATGGTGTGTAATGCCCCACTAAAGTGTACAGTGAAGCGGCTCGGTACACTCAAACTCCCACCTCCATACTTCACTGTGGGTGTCTCAGGATCATACACACAAATCTTCTTTCAACAATCTTCTTTTTTGACCGCTTCACTTAAAAATGGTTGAAATAATTGTAGCGACCAGTATATTTATGTCATGTTCAAGGTCGTTGCTCTGACTCTGTATCTGTTTCCATGCATCTGTTGCTTAATAATGTTGTCCCTGACAACTTTAGGAAGCTACTTCACCTTTAGCAGGATTGCCACTTGCATGAACATTTTCCAAACAAAATCGCAGTGACACCAGTTGCAAATTAGCATGGGAATTTTTTTTTGCACCATTTATAGCTAGAACCTGATTTCTTAATGTAACCTTTACATATGTATATTGCTAATATTTACATTTACAGCATACACCCTTATCCAAAGCAACATACATTTATCTTATTTAAACAACTGTAAAGTTAAGGTATAAGGACATCAATCTAATGCCCAGTAGTGACAGACTGGTGGTCCTGAATGGTCCTTGAACCTTCACAACCTTCTAATCAGTAAGACAACATCGTAATCACTGAGCTACCTGAAGGAAATATCATCGTGGATGACGGCTCATCGGTTGAAACTCAATCCCAGCAAAACAGAACTGCTGACAGGTCAGGATCTTTCGATATCCCTACACAATGATCTGATCTCCCCTTTGGTGTTGTGAAGGACAATCAACTGTCCTTCACAACATCAGAAACATTTGACCATTTTTGTCCACACGGGTTGCTCAGGGACTTGCTCAGTCTTCAGTCATTTCAATGCTGGACTACTGCAACTCACTCCGCCCCACTGCTGCGATCCCTCCACTGGTTCCTGTAGCTGCACGCATCAGATTCAAACTGATGTGTCTACACTTGCCTACAAAGCCAAAAACAGACCGCTCCTTTTACCTCAAAGCCCTTGTCACTTCTCACACTGCACCTCGCTCAGTCAGATACCAGCACTGCTCGACTGGTCCCACCATCTTTCAGGGTAAGAGGTAGATATACAGTACTGTACAGCGAGACTTCTATTTTCAATTCTGGCACCAAGGTGGTGGAATGAACTTCCCCTAGATGTCCAAACTGTCATCTTCAAACTGTGGGTGAAGACCTACCGCTTCCTGAAATACTTGAACTAGCACTTTCCCTGTTTGTTGAATGTGTATATTTAAAAAAATAAATAAATAAAAAACCCTTAACAGAGTTTTAGGTTGATGTTAATGTATGTATTCACGTCGCTCTGGATAAGAACGTCTGTTGCAGTAAATGTAAATGCAAATGTAAGCTACCACTTGCCCACTAGCATGATCTGATTTCAGTACAAAATATTAGATATTAGGTGTGTAAATTTGCAATAAATATATGCACTGACAGTATATTAAATAACACAAACAAACAAAAATATATCCTTTAAATTTCTTGTGTCAAATATGTTTCATAAAACAATTAAAACACAGATTCTAAATGTCATTATTCATGATTATTAAATCATTTACTGGTCCAGATCAGAAACCCATGAGCTGTATTAAACCACACTCTAAAGTAAAGCTCATCAGTTTGTTGTTTATACCGTTGTAACTGAATAAATAACCATCCTCAACAGGGATGTAATCTTCCTCAATCATACTCCATCTTTTTCAGTGGCGTATCTCCTTTTTTGGCCCTTAATAATTCCCACTGGGTTCAGTGTAAATCTGAGTGTATCCCTTTCAGGTTTGTTTAATTACACTTCACTCGAGCAGTTTCTGCTACCTACTGGCCCTTTCCTTAACCACGTCTTCCTCTCAGAAGGATTATTTTGCCATTAGTGTGCTTAGTAGGGCATGAAAATCTGTAAATCTGCTGTGACGTTGTTTATTGTAGGAAGCCGAATGTAAATGAAAGTCATTTGAGCTGAAATTTAAATGGACTGACTTCACACTCGTACATTTTTCTCCTTTCTTCCCTCTACAGCTGTCTGGTGATTTCTTGTGTTTGGAAGGATGATTATGAATTTGTTACCCTCACACAAAGGAAAGGGGCAACCAATTACAGAGGCATGCAGTTACTGTGGCAGCCATGCGATGTGCGGCCATGTGACGCCTGCAGTCACTGCGTCTTGTCTATCGGAGGAGAGCAGATGTGGAGATTTATTAATATGCACAGCAGCTCTGTTGACTCACTGAGACGTGTTTGATGATATCTTTCCCTCACACTTCTCTTTTCCTTTGCTCCTCACTTCCATCCTCTGGCTTCCTCACTCTCTCTCTCTCTCTCTCTTGTCTTCTCTCGCTCATGCATTTTCTGCCTTTATTTCCTTTCCTTTCTCTCCTCTTTCTTTTCATGTCTCATTCTTCCCTTATTTCTCATTCATCCTCCTTCCTGTCTTTTATCTTTATCACTGCATGCAACATGCCACGCCGAGAAAGCCTCTTGATATTTCATTAAACACAACATGCGCCGCAGAATGAAATTTATGAGCCTCATTTGTTTTAATCACGATCTCCGCCAGGATTGGGAGAACTTTGAAATGTAATTTAGGTTTATTGCTCAGTTTCCAGTCTAAGTATTAGATAGGTGAGTCTTCATGAAACACTGATGGTATTAACTGCAGCTCTAGAAATCAGCTATTCTGGACATTAAACAAATTCATGTAAATTACAAAATAATTAATTTATTATTATTATTATTATTATTATTATTATTATTATTATTATTATTATTATTAACCATGTGAGATCATCTGTTTAAACTAATCTAAGTTGAAAAAAAAAACCTAAGGTCTCTGGTTCCCAGACCAAGCTTACTTATAATCCTCAACAAAAAAAAAGACTTTCAGTGGAAAATCACATTTCATTTTAATTCTAGACAACATTACATTAAAGCCTTGACTCGGAAAGTGGAACTAAAATACAAAACTGACGAAGGCACACAAGTGACACTGCTATTATTTTTGAATTATTATTATTATTTGGTAACTTAGTGATGCAATAAGCCACTCAATAGTTCAACCATCCAAAGCTTCATTGGCTGGTCAGAGCAATAAGTAATACTAGGAAATAGAAAGGCACTTGTTTAAATTCTAACAACCTGATACATACATAATGAAGGCTAAATAGTAATAGGTAGAAATGATGCAACCCTGCAGTAGAAACATTAATTTCTGCAGTGTTTGGATGGCAATTGTACAACAGTGTGAATCATTAGCTCAACAAACATAATCTGAACTAAAGGTCAATCACTGGGAGCAGAACAATAGTGTTAAGGCATGAGATTTTTTACTGAAAAATGCCATCATGAAGAATCTGGATCTGCCCTTAACTGTACACCTGCAAAGGTGTGTTGGAGGAATCACACGAAGACTCAGGTTTTGTTGCCAGAGGGACTGAGCCGGTCTGCAGAGCGACTCCCGATCTACTGTAACTCATCGTAGCCAATGTATAGGTTGCCCATACATTCCAACACATCATCCCAACATCTGTTTCATATCTAGTGCCCCCCCCCCCCCCACTATACGAACTGTGGGGCCACTCTTCCTAGGTCTAGGCTACGTTACCATATGTGGTTACAATCCAATGCACATACAGTGGACACAACAATCTACAATATACCATACACCTAGATAATTTCCATGCTGATATTGTTTCTACATATCATGATGAATAAAATTCTTCTACAGGTGCAGTAATAATGTAGTTGTCTCTGGTGGTGAAATAGAGCACTATGCATGTAACTGCTGGAAAACCATCAAAGATCCTTGCTATGTGGAACTGTTGCCAGCTCTCTGAGAAGGTTCCAGAGAAAGATGGCTTTATACAGCATCATACATCACTATGTGATTGTGTGTAAGTTATGGACATGCATTTGATGTGCAGTTATAAAGATGATTCTTATTCATGGCTATCAGAAACATCATTACAAAAATAACTAGTGTTTGCTGCCAATCCAAAGAACTGACTAAAGTTTAAATCAAGGCTAAAAATAATTTGCTCAATCAAATTTCTTCCAAAAATTCTAGAGATCAAGCTATCTAATTTCCAACAAAACAAATCCACAGACCAGGCCTTTAAGATCTAATAATCTAACATATCAAACTACATGTATCTGAGAGCAGCTGGAATTACTCAGTATGTGTAATTCAGAAGCAGCTTGCTGTAGCTAAAAGGTGTTGAGCTGTCACATGTGGAGATGACAAATTGTTCAGGATATAGACAGTTAAACAGATAACATAAAACCCCCTTCACCTAAAACTGGAGCTACAGTTAAACGAACTATAAGTAGAACATGCTTGAGTATCATTACAGGGTCCCACAAAATCTAAATCCATTTTTGCTAGGTTACTTGTGCTAGTGGTAGCTTAGTGGTTAAAGGTATTGAACTATTGATTGGAAGGTTGAGAGTTCAAATCCCAGTACCACCAAGCTTGAGCGAGGCTTAACCCTCAACTGCTCAGTTGTATAGACAAGATAAATGGATTAGCACATCTACCAATGCTGTAAGTGTGCATTCCTTCTGAATCCACAGGTTCATGCTGAACTAGACCATAATCTAACCTGATGCTGTTGATCCCTCAACCATTTACATTTTCGGCATTTAGCAGACACCCTTATCCAGAGTGACTTTATATCCAGAGTGACTATACAACTGAGCAAATTGAGGGTTTGTTGCCTTGCTCAGGTGCCCAGCAGTGGCAGCTTGGTGGACATGGGATTTAAACTCACAACCTTCTGACCAGTAGCCCAACACTTTAACCACTGAGCTACCACATTCCTACCTCAACCTCTTGAGTCATCTCCATTGTTCCTGTGTTGACGATGAAATGCATCAAAATATGCTGAGATAAAGACTCTAAACATTTATTTATGTCTAAATTTACCTGCTTATTTAAATATATCAGATTTCTATAATATACAGTTTCCACAAATGTGTTTGTTTAATGAGCCAATGCATTCATATTATTCATATCTTCATATTACTAAAATCTTAAAAAATTTTCTTAAATGCTTTAGAAGTTTAAAACCCACACCTTGACATTATGCACTGTGAGATATGCAAAATTACACAGTGTGCTTTCTAAATCTGTTGACATGATGACAAAAGCACAAAGATACAAATACACTAATTTGGAGGTTTTTAGATATACCTAATATATACACCAAAAATTGATTTCCAATTTTATTAATTAAATCTGTAATACAGATGCACTTATAGGTGCTCAGTTACTGACACTAGCCTGACTGTTGCTTTCATGGTTTGTTGACCAGAGGGATCAGAATAAAAGTACCAAGTTTTATTAGCACAACCACTGCACCGACTTTTAAAATTTTTTTTTATATATTTTTTTAAATTAATGAATCTAAAAATAAAAAAGAATAAAACAATAATTATGGCATGTGCAAGTTTAAACAGCATATGCTTAAAGCTGGAAGTAACTAAAACTAGACGTGAAAGACTCCAGTCTTGTGATATCTGGTTTTACCAATTACCGACGGTTGGAAGTCCAAACTTTTGCAAATATCACAATAACTTTTTTGTCATCAAATATAGAAACTGTGCATTATCATTTGCAGAAGATAAAATGCTGTTCATTAACAACAGTTTGCTGAGATTCTGTTCACTTTTTTGTTGAGAGGTGCACAAACAACCGTATCTCACCATTATCCGTTCACAGTTTGGATAAATCATTTTTTCCTCAGTTTCTCACTACAGCAATGTTGTTGGCTGGATATTGATGATCGGGGAACTGTTTCTCAACCCAGCAAGAACACTAAGTTTTATAAGCTCCAGCAACCTGCTGTATGGAGAATACACTGCTTTCTAAATAACATGTGGTCTGCAGTGGTCCTATTCCATTAATGGACAGGATATCAGATTTCTGACAAATTGTGTAGAGCAACAGATGGGCTACAGACAGTAACTGTATACTTGCAAGGTGCAAGTGCATGGTAGGAGTATCTACATATTAGCAATGACTACTATAATGTCATAGAATTTGCAGCTTTCTATTTCAGCTGTTTTATTTACAACTATACAGAACCCCTAGTGTTTATCAAACCTCCAGGGTCTGAATATATTAAATCCTGCTGTGAGAAATAATACAGCGTTGGGTTGCCAGCTGCATCTTGTCTGGAACAATTAATGCTATGCATGTCATTTTAAGCCTGGAAGATTCACTCCATAGAATAATTCTGTATTTAATCCTTTATACTCTCTGACTAAAGAAAAGAAAACTGTACTATTTAATGTCATCCCTTTTACCTGGAATGATGCAAATAGATTACCTTAATAAAATGTCCAAGAGTGGTCATTAATCATTAAATTATTTCAATGGTAGACTATTTATTTTTTACCATCCAAAACATAAACAGTACAAAAGCTGTACAATATGTGAGAATTTAATAGATTTTTTGCTAAGAATTTACTAGGCCCTGATATATCTCCAGCAGGACAAGATATCTCTGTATCTTCAGCGTTCTAAGTCTCACTGCTGAAAGAAACTTTCTCTGGAGAACTTGTCCTCATACCTGAGCTGATTTCGTAACTGCAGTCTGGAGACTGGTGGCCCGCGGGGTATCGGACTCTCCCCTGGCGGCCGAAGAACGCCGCTGCGCTGCCTAACGCTGATGAGACTGATGGCGATGACGATGCTGATGCTGAGCAGGAGGTCGCGACTCTGGGCCTCATTTCCCCGCTAAAGCGATGTACAGATGGAGAGTGATGTTGCGTTTGCTGGATGGTTGGATGATGGAGCTGTAGTCGCTGTTGATACGGATACGGCTGACTGTGCGCGATGGCGTGAGCGCGCCGCTGGCTCGCGCCGTCCCCCAGCTGTGGGATCTCCACCATGGTGGGTCGATCGTGCCTCGCCTTCGCACGCCTGCTTGCAAAGCTCCGCGGCTGGCCGCCCATTTTGGGCTCCGAGAGACCGTTGTCCGCCGCCAGCATCTCATCCTCCATGACCCGCGACGCTAAATCTCCAGTGCGCGCGCTCGCTGTCGCTTCGGGTGACGTCGAGTCCGGCGCTGACGGATTAAAGCGCTGCGCTCTCGTGCTGTCTCTCTGTCGCTTTCACGGTGTCTCGGTGTCTCGCCGCGCGTCTCAAAACACTTCCAACTGTGAGTGAGGTGACTTTACTGACACGCTGCTGCTCCAATCCCCTGGCGAGAATAACGCGCTTCTACCAACGGGGAAACACTGGCGGGACCGGCGCGCGCCCTGCGGGGCATCTGCACCGAAAAGTGGGAGTGTCAACGATAGAGCAGCGTTAGCTTCCATTAACGCACACGGAAGCCGGCCATGTTTGTCATGTAGCCTTTTGACTTGTGCCTAGAAGACAATAAAGCTGAACACACACACACACACACACACACACACACACACACACACACACACACACACACACACACACACACACACACACACAGAGAGAGAGAGAGAGAGAGAAACACTCCTTTAGTCAACTAGAAAAGTAATAGATCATAGATGCCGAATTCTAAATAGAACCAATTACTCAACAACCTCTATTTTTATATTAACATAAAAGCTCTATATTTGTTCTTATAGTACTTTGGTATACATCAGGGACACTTGGTTATTTTAGTGCCATTTGTATGAAGGCTTTCTTCCCAGGATGAACACTATGTGTTACTATATGAGATAAGAACAAGTAATTCAACATAAATAAGGTTTTCAGTAAACACGTAAAATGTAAAACCCTTAATGGCTCTTCAGTTGTCCCTGTGGGAGAAAGATCATCAGTTTTCTGATCAGAAATTAGACCAATTTCACTTTTTATTGGATGCTAAGAACCTTTAATCGTCCAATAATCCCATAAAGAACCTGGTAGCCAAAATGGTACGATGATGGATACATATTTGGTACCTTTAGTGTGTATATTTCTATCTTTAAATAATCTAAAGATAATAGTAATTAAAGGACATAACTGTACTTCAAAAAGTTTTACAAAAGCTTTAGCTACCATAAAAAAGCATGGGTTTATGTATTACCTGGTTAAACATGTGCTACAGACTCCAAATTATTATCCATTATTCTCTTTAATACCCAGAATATATCAATACATTTTCATTTAAGATTCCCCCACTAAATCATGGTTGGATTAAACTCATGTTAAGAGTATATATTTCTAAGATTGTATAAGTATAGCGATAATAATAAGGAATTGGGGATTTAAGAGAACATTGCATTAAGGTTATATTTTGAATGGTTCCCTCTCTGTTACCCAATAAATTACGCGCCACCGGCGAGTGCAGAGTCTCTTTTTGAGCCTCTAAGTGTAATAACTGAAAAGGACAGCAGAGGGCGACACTCAAGCATTGTTTATGTCCCTGTTTGCAGGTGATTAGGAAGAAAAGTACACCTGTCCATTCATGCAGGTATCTAATCAGCCAATCATGTGGCAGCAGCACAAGGCATATAATCATGCAGATACAGTTCAAGCGTTTCAGTTCATTTTTACATCAAAGATCAGAACGAGGGAAATGTGTGGTCTCTGTGGCTTTAATTGTGGTATGGTTATGAAAACTGCATGTTGTTTGGGAATGTACATGATACTTTTATGCTTATTAAACTAGCTTAGACCAAATTTATTGAATGTCCCAATTAACCTGAATTTACCTTAAAAAGATGTGAATGTAATATATATTTCAACTTCTATCTTTTTGTATTATTATTATTATTTATTTATTTATTTATTTATTGCCTACTGCATTCGTATGTTTCCATGGGAACGCTATATATTATAATGCTCGGTTGAGGGTTCCACCTCAGTGAAAAAGAAGAGATACCTTTTTTGTATTAGACAAACTTTTTTCAGTGTGTATATAAGGTGCTGTATATAATGATCCTTTGTAGTTATGGGACGTGTTCAGTTCAACTATTTGAAGCATACCGGGTTGAACCGGGATTAACATACCAATCTTCACCCCATTTGCGTTCATTATTGGCACAAGTGACGTCATGGCACGTCAGTCCACGCAGCTGCGCGCGCCCCAGAAACAAAACTCACCCAAAACTCCATAACAATAGAGTGAGCAGAGAGTGAAGCATGGGCGCGCTCTTAAAGCTAAGCTAGAGTCACAAACTTAGAGAGAGAGAGAGAGAGAGAGAGAGAGAGAGAGAGAGAGAGAGAGAGAGAGAGAGAGAGATCGAGATCCCAAGGCACCACGTTTACTTCAAACTCGGACTTTTTTGGCTCATGTGTGTTGATTGGACGAGCAGTGAAACTGTCAAACTGCGTGGATGGATTGAACAGTTTAAAGAGTTTTTAATGACCGAAAGTATCTGTGTTTATTTCCAGCCATTCGGAAGTCCTCTAACTGGATAACTGAATATGACAACATCATTTGTTTTAGTGACTGAAGAAAAACGCTACAGTTACTCCAGGTCTCGGGATGTTAACTAACCCGGAGACAGGAGTGGATTATACTCCATAATATCTGCTGTAAACTGTAATACACACAGGAGCAGCATCGGACGCGCGTAAAAGAGATAAAGTGAATGGTCTGTGAGGCATGGCGCGCTGGGTAAGCTGTCTCTTTCTGGGTTATCTCACATGGCACTTGTACGTCCTCGATGTACGGGGAGAGTACTGTCACGGCTGGCTGGACAACAGCGGAAACTATCATGAAGGCTTCCAATGTCCGGAGCACTTGGACACTGCGGACGCGGCGGTTTGTTGCGGGAGCTGCGCGCTGCGGTACTGTTGTGCTGCCACGGACGCGCGCCTGGACCAGGGCAGCTGCACCAACCACCGGGACAACGAATACACCGAATACACACCACGTAAGACACACAGACACACACCTGGGTCATGCACTGCAGAGTGACGAACCACGACATGAACATCGAAAACGTAACTGTTCAGGGATTTAAACATGCAATCGTACTAAAAGAATAAACCAAATGAACACGGTTTAAACACCGATACAGAGAGTTGTCTGGTTTAAGGTGATCTGATCTTGTCTAATCTGATCAAAGCTCTGCAGGGATATAGACAGTCTCAAAAGCACACAGTTAAGTGTATTTCAGCACTGACATTAAATAAACCGCAATATTTACATGCAATATGTTGCACAATTTATGAATCGATAATAATAACAAATAATAGTAATGATAATAATAGCTGGTGTTTAAGTCTAGACCTCCCATAATTACATATTACAGTCTACACATTAATTTTAACATTAATAACTAGGCAAAAAAACTTTTTGATGAATTGCAGTATTTTCCTCCTTTTAATTTCCTTCCAGATTTACAAGAAAATAGCAACAATAATTCACACACCAGAGGATTTCATACCTCTTTAGTACAAAGGGTGTTAATCAGAATATATTGTAGGGGTTGAACAAATATTTACTGTGTCTCACTTCAATACTGTCGGAAACGCAGCGGCTCTGCGGCGCCACGATTAAAGCCTGTGATTTCACTTCCATCGCAGGAGATATAAGGATGAGCGATTCTGGAGACTTGATCAGATTGTGCATAGAGGCACCTGATTTAATGCGTAGGGCATTTAGGAGATTTAAAGAGTAGGGCAGAGACTCGGGTGAATCCGATTTCCAAACTCGCTTGCTTGTGTGTGTGTGTGTGTGTGTGTGTGTGTGTGTGTGTCTGTCTCTCTCTCTCTCACTCTTTCTCTCACACACACACGGGTGAGAGATAGAGAGCGAGTGAATGAGTGAGAGGGAGAGTGAGTGATTGAGAGAGAGAGTGAGTGATTGAGAGTGAATGAGTGAGAGAGAGAGAGAGAGAGAGAGAGAGAGAGAGGGAGACCCACACACACAGAGAGACACAGAGAGAGAGAGAGAGAGAGAGAGAGAGAGAGAGAGAGAGAGAGAGAGAGAGAGAGAGAGAGAGCGGATATTAACCTGTTCTCACATAAATCTTACAAAAATTTGGGACATACAATGTCCAAATACGAAGACAGTATGGTCTCAGAAGGCTGTTGTATAATTGGCTACTTGTGTCATAACTTTATTTAAAAAGAGAAAAAAGTGTATGTCAAAGTTTAATTACTCCTGAGAAGACAGCCACGATCTGCAAGACCAGCGCCTGCCTTCACTATGAGCACCAAAAACACAAACTCTAATGTTTGATTAAATGAATAAGATCTATATAGAAGCACGGTCACTGTCACAACCCCCATAACATCTACAATGCAAAGTTAAGTTCCAAAGCTGTAACCTCAGACTGCAAACTGATGCTGTTACATAAACATGTCCTGAGGCAGAGGAAGAAAATATTTTGTTTGTGTTGCTCTGTCATCGTCAGTAAAAGTACCCATCTGATGTCTAAAACCAGACCTTCCCCTAATACAAGAGCACATATTTCAGGAAAACACCTAATACATGAGTGAATAATTTACTTCATGTTCTTTCAATAGTTGACAGAATTTAAAACCAGTGATAAGCACGAGATAAAATGCTATAAAACAAGAAAATATACATGTCTGAATATTTTATGAATTCATTAATTAAACAAAAGTACCTTAACATAATCACATAATTATCTACATCACCATCCATCAATCTGTTTGTTAAAATGTTCTCTGGGTAGTTGAGGGTTGTTCTTTGTTGTGTTCTACCAGTCAGTTGCCTAGATTTATCTTCTGTCTAAGACAAGGTTTATCTACACAATACATTTCCCATGAAGTCTGACCATTCATGCATAACCCTCTCACCCCCCACCCCTTCTGCTCCTCCTCCAGAACCTATCTACATGCCCTTCCTGATGGTAGGCTCCATTTTTGTGGCGTTTGTGGTCATTGGCTCACTGGTGGCTGTGTACTGTTGCACGTGTTTACGGCCCAAACAGCCCACACAGCAACCGATCCGCTTCTCCCTGCGTAGCTACCAGGGTGAGACCATCCCCATGATCCTGACTGCAGGGGCGGCACCCACCAGCCTGCGAACACCGTCGCGTCAGTCCAGCACTGCTACCACCAGCTCCAGCAGTGCTGGTGGGGGCAGCTCGCTGCGTCGCTTTTCTCTGAGCAGATCAGATGGTTTGGGACTCCAGCAGCCTCCACAGCAGCTCCTGCTGGCTTCAGCTTCATCCATTTCCACACCAGTGTCCCTGGCACCAGCTCAAACCTTACTGCCTCCTCCACCTCCACCTCCATACTCATCTCCACAGTGTCTGCAGGGCAGCGGCTCGTTTGTGCACACACACCAACACGGCCACCATCAGAGCCTCCACACTGCCCAGAGCTCCAACCTCCTCCTGTCACAGCAGTACTTCTTCCCTCTGCAGCCAGAGCCGTTTGGTGGGAGTAAAGGCTTTGCTGATTTCAGTCAGAGCTGATTTGGAGCTCAGGACACTGGAGCTGCTGTTAACTTGTGCGACACACACTCGAACTCACTCTCTAGCCTGAACTGGAATACAACACGCAGTGATGCGTCTCTGGAAAAAAAACCATCATGTCAGGCTTTGTGTTGACATGTTTTGTGTTTAGCTGAAGAGCTGCTAAAACTGGCAGGAATGAGACAGGCACATAACTACAGAGGAAAGCACAATAATTTGGGCTGGAACTCATACTGGAGAAAGCACACAGGCCCCCATTTGCACCTCTTAATAAATTATATTCAAGATCTGCACTTTCAATGCGTTTTATATAAATATTTCTCGGTCTCTGGATGTGTGATAAAAACACAGGACACTCAAGGAAACGACTGTGAGAACAAAGATATGCTTAGAAGAATTATTCTGGACTACTTGGTTCTCATTCACTGCATTAAAACAAAGCAAACCAGGGATTAAATGAATCTTTTTTTGACAATCAACAAAATGTTTAAAGCTTACTAGCTAAAGAGTGCCAGGTGTGTAAAAGTGTAAAAGTGTGTTTACCTTCATAGAACAAGATGAAAATACGTAGTATGTCCACATTGTTTGTCAGCACACTATGTAGTGAACGAACAGCTTCCAACATCGAGCCATATTTCTTAACATTCCTTACTCCTCTTTCTCAACTACAACAGAGTTAAGACAGTTGCCTCTGGGACCGTTTTTCTTTTCAACTGTTTGTTTTTCCATGATCTGGTTTAGGTTTTGTATTACATTTAGCATAATTCATAGAAAGCTGAATAATTGCCCATAATCGCCCTGGTTTCAGGTTACTTTAACAGCTACACGCTCGCTGCTAGATTTGTGGTCAGAGCAGTACTGAGAACTCACATTACTGAAATATCGGACCAACCGGAGCAGCGCGTCGTGGTGAAGAACGTTCAAGGACGAGAACCGTGCTAAAGCTCTGTTCGGCTGTTTATTTTATTTTTTAAAAAAGTGCAGATTAAAATGTCACATTACAAAAAAAATTGCTGTAATAAAGTAATAACTTGAGTTTGCTGTAATAAAATAAGTTTTATTTGAATGTGGGAACGGACATATGATCTGTCCTTGGTAGAATCTGTGATTATTTTTAGAAAAGACAGAGGAAGGCTGTGGTTTCTCTGATCAACACTGTACATTACTAATGCAAGGTGCTTTATTCCATGGACAAATTAATAAACACGGGCCACCAAGACTGATGCTTTCACTGTAATAATATTTACTGATTTATACCGGAGGCTTCCAGAAAGAATAAACTGTTTTCCCAGAAAATCTTAATCTAGTCGTCATAGATAACATCTATTTAATACATGTGAAGTGGGTTGATGGATTCTGGGATCTTCTCCACCTTTTCCTGTTTAGTTTCCAACAGCTGTGTGCATGTCTGTCTGGGCAATTTATAACGATTCAACTTCCTTAATTACAGTATTAAATTATTCACCCACACACCAACACACACCAGTGAGTCTTTAGTGCAGAGGTAAAGCTCTTAAAATGTGCGTAATGAGCGTGATCTGGGAAAGGAAGCCAAGGAAATGTTAGAAAATATTTTTAACATGCGATATACGAACTGGTTGAAGTTTTCTGTGTATCCCGAAGAGTCGGCACTAAACGAAGGAACAGAGAAAATTAAGGCCAAAATGCAGTCAATATGATTGAAACCCATTGACGCTCGCAAACAGGTTAATTATGTTCCAGGCTGAGGACTGGAGACGAAGCAGGCAGAAACGTCCTGCTAAACAACACAGAGGGGCAAATAAACCAAGAGGCTGAGCGACACGGTTCCCAGTGCCTTAAACTACAACCTGGAGTCTGCATGACTGCCCCATATTTTATTACTTTACAGTCTTCATGAGTGATAAACACAACGTCTACTGATGCAGTGTTTATTGATATAATGTAGGACTTTAATACATGAAATAATTTACTGGCTTGAACGATTCGGTGGATTTACACTGGTCTAGACAGGAAACAGTCCAGGGGAACGCAACACTGAAACATGCTGCTGTATATTAGTGTGGGAATTAATGCTAAATATTATATTTATGTTGAAAATGTGGTTCTTTTCTGTTTCTGGAAAAACTCCAGTTTTATACAAATTCCGTTACATTTCTGAGGCAAATCTCAAGACAAAGCAGTGAAAATATACACAGTTGGGAAACCACACAGATATCGAGTTCAGTTATTCAAGTTCAAAGTGAAGGACATCAGTATTAATGACAGAAAAGCTTTTTTATTTCAGTGTTCATGTTGTAAAGTTTATTTCTTTAGTCTGTTATGGCAGTTAGACGACAGAACATTTAAAATTTTGCAGTCCCAACATGCTGAACAATCATTAAACAATGAAGACATAAAATAAAGAGAAAAAAAAAACAACCAAAAGGTTAATACAAACTTTTTTTTTTTTCATTTAAAGAGTGTTTTCTTCATTAAACTGACCGACAGTAGAAGGAGAATCAGTGTACGACTAACATTTATTCCAGTCATGCAGTCCACCACGTCCACAGACATCGGTTTTGTTAAAGTCCGGCTCTGTTCCTGTTTGAAATCTCAGTACTCCGTTCAGCGAGAGCCAGCCGTGACTGGCCACCGAAAAAACAACTCACCAAATTCAGAGGTAAGAAGACAAATGCACTGTAGCTTTATTTTACAATAGCTGCAAAGGAACAGCTGAAATTCCTGTTTAGAGAAGAGATCCGCTGTGAGCTTTTAAATAAAAGTGCGTACAAACAGATACATAATACTGGAAATAATACTCAAGATCACAAAGACTCTCCAGCACTGGAGACATTAACAGTGCAGTGTGCAACATCATCTGTCAGGCTTTAGTTAGGCATCACTGACAAGTACCCCTCTCCTCACTCTACACACACACACACACACACGGCCATGCAGCAGCACATAACTCACTGATTATACCTGGAGTCGTGCAGACGAGGAGCGAGCAGCATCACACACAGGAAAGACACAGACATGGGAGTTTCTCTCTCTCACATACACACACACACACTTTAAACTCCCTTAAAGTAATAGCAGTTATTCTCCCAGGGTTAATTTAAAACAGACATGCTTAACAACAGGTACACACACACACACACACACACACACACACTTTCAAGCATACCCATACACACACATGCACATGCGGATGAGACACAAAATACACACAAACATCGAACCTGCTCTCCCACAGGGAGAAGAGAACTAGTGCACAAACTGGACCGTAAAAGAAGAGAGAAACAAGCCGTAATGATGTTAACAGGACACTTCAATCAAATCACAGGGATATCAGACTCATCTTCCAGAAGACTGACGACAAAACAGAAGAATGATGACTCGTTTACAAAGCGGATCGATCCAAAAAAGTTGTACTTGTCCAATATAAAAATACAAATTCACAAAATAACTATAGACACAAAGAGGTTGTTTTTTTCCTTTTTCTTTTCTGTAGTAGTGGGTGCACCTCTAAGCTGAGTCGTCGTGACTTCCCCAGAAGCGAATGGCACTTCAGTTTTGTGGGATCATCTTGCCATTTATCCAAAGTCTAACATTTGGATCATCTAAAATACTTTCAGATCTGACTGAAAACAGACTCGACACGCTGCTCATAAGAGCCTCTCCATTCTAATTGATCAGCCAGACGCTGCAGAGACAACAGCAGCTTCACGGGTTACGGGATTACAAATTCTACCTAGCTACAGGATCTGAAATAGTCTCTAACAGGGGACTAAAAAGTTCCTATTAGGCACATTAGTGATTTGCAGCTGTGTGCCATGTGGAATGCAGTAACAGATTCAGGCACAAAAAGACAAAAACAAAACAAAACAACTGAATCAGGCACAAAACAACAAATTATTTAAAACAAAAATAAAAAAAATAAAAATGAAGGAAATGAGAGCAAGCAAGTCTTTTCAGGTGTGCAGTGTTAAAATCAGTGAAGAGGAGAAATTATAAATATGATGGGACGATACATCTTCCATTTTGATCGTAGGACTGTATTCTTTGGCAATTTCCACTTCTAGATCTGATCCAGGGATTATGTAGAGCAACAGGAGAGAGGCTAAGACACCATCACTGATTAGAGAAACAGTCAAAGACCACTAAGAGAAAGGGTTAACACCATCATCCCACCAGATTACTTTTGGCTTTAACTACAGAAGTGTGAATGTCAGAGAAGAGAACATGTTGGTGTATCTGCAGGGTCCCAGATGTTTGTGGGTCATTAACACTGCAGTCCAGCGTACAACAACACTTGGCTGGACAAGCTGCACTGTGACAACTTCAAAACTATTGATTAATTTTGTTCCTTGCTTTGTTTTTTTTTTATTTTGTATTTTATTTTTTATTTCGTAATATTCCCTTCCAAAGTACTGACCTCTTGCTCTGTCCTACTCGGTTCCAGCAAGAGAGCTGGACAAAAACAACCTGACAGGCCCTAACTTCTGTCAGCTTCAAAAGGTTGACTGACGGCTGAGGGGCCGGGCCGAAGGGGCCGGATCTCACCACTCGTTGGTCCGCTGCTTGGTCGTGTCATAGGCCCTGATGACCTCGGATTGGGAGACCACTCCGTTCTCATCCTGAGAGAAGGCGTAACCGTCTGCAGGAAGAGATCACAGAGAAAACAAATCAGACAACACAGGACAAATGTACATATAAAGGGATGAGCAATATGACAAAATATATTACAGTAATATCTGTGGAAGACAAAAAAAAAAAACCCTTGTGTTTTGTTATTAAAAAAGCCATACCACGTTTATAGACACTAAGAAGAACAATGATGCCACCAGTAAAAAAAACAAAAAACCCCCCAAAAACATCCAGTAAGTTGAACTTAACTGTGGAGCATTATAAAAAGTATACTACAATATCAAATGTCATATTGCTCTGTTTGTTAGATGGTTTGTGTTTGCTAAACGATGATTTTGATGTCAGGTAAAAGACCTGGCTTTCAGTCTGACCCACAGTACTGCTCTAGACGTCTCTGTCACAGCATGTTAGAATTACAATAGCTTACTGAAAACCTCTGTGTGCTAAGGAGTGACCTGCTGTTTCACCATGCTGTGTGATTCGGAAGCTCAGAATATAGATACACTATATCCTTGACTGCACTGCACACCAGGGTTAACCTTTGACCCCGACTCACCTTTACGTCTCAACCGACTCTGCCTCTACCTGCCGACCTGGAGGCGCATGCAAGAGGCCGAAGAGAACAGTGCATTGTGGGAATGACAATGGGACATGGAAATAATTAGATGAGACTCTGATAGCCATCTGCTAACAGAGCTATACAGCACTACACAAACACACACACACACAAACACACACACACACACAGTCGCATGCAGGTGGGGAAGTGGTAAAGCCACGTTTACTGCGGGGTTCCTAAAGCTAATTAAGATTGAGGTGTGATTTTAGGGTAAATGGCATGCAAAATTAGACTAGGACCGAGCGTCTCTCATCCCCACCTAAAGACAAACAACAACAAAAAAAATAATAATATCGTGAGCAAATAATCAGAGCAAAAACAACAGAACGCAAACGCAAATGGAATTGGAGGAAGCGTGCGTCAAGTCGAGCTCTACACAGGTAGGTATGTTAGCAATTAATGCTGTGAGGCATGTCAGTGTGTGTGAAAGCCTTATGAGATCAAATATCCTGTGACAGGCATTACCACCAAGTGCTGAGGCTGTTCTCCAGTGAGTTGACTAAAAACAACAATTCTGTCCCATTACTCCCTCATCTAGTCAAACGTCTAATGGTCGAGAGCAACCATGTGAGCACCAGCTGCATCCTGGCTCTGATGTTAATGTTATGTCTAGTGGACACTTACACAACAGCGCTGTGTCCTGCTCACACTGGTGTGTCACAGTAAATTGGCCTCGAATCCTCTGATCGTCTTAGCGACAAAAAGAGACACGATTGCAAAAGGTCTATCTGTTGTTCCTGTCCTCACAAAAAAAAAAAAAAGGATTGGTTTGGTGGACATGCAGCAGGCAATGTCTGTTCTGCTAAGATAACGGGAGGTGGACTGTTTGGTACAGTACATGGTTGTGATATTCCTAAAGGCAGTCGTGCTTCAGTGGTGTGTGCCTGGGTGTAAGTAAGTGTGCACCTGCATTCTGATGGTGGGGATGGGAAGAGTAGTGTGTGTGTGTCTAGCAGGTGGTCTGAGTGTGTGTGGTATGTGTGTGTGGGAGGTGGAGCGAAGGTGTTTCTCTGACGTACGGAGTAGGTTCTGCTGCACGGAGTCAGAGCGGTACAGGCTGACTGTGCTCTTCTTAAACACGTTCTTCAGTAGTTGAGCCCTCTCGGTCAGACTGGACGCAGACACACACACACACACACACACAAACAAAGGAGGAGAGAAAGAGAAAGAGAAAGTGAAGTGTGAGATGTAGACATCATTTAAAAGTCTGTCCCACACGGTTGAAATCTCTCCCCTGTGGCAGAACCACGAGTAGGAGAGACACAAGACGGTGTGTGTAAGATTTACACACCAAAACCCTTAACAGAGCTGTGAGTGTGTTCTAACTCTGGCGTGCTGAGACGGGAGTGGAGCCAGCAGGATGATTCAGACGGAGCTCAGATCCCTGCTGCACCACTCGCACATTTTCATTAATGCTGCCTGTACCTACTACGGTTTACAGATGATAAAGTGGACAGTGAAAGAAAGTGCAGCTTGTAGCAGAAATACTGGGGCTTATTTTACACCGAGAGCAGAGACTTCCAGATATTATTGTACTCTTCATCGAACCGTGCAGCTCACGTTACTGTGATTCTTTACATTCAGGCAGATGCTGACAAGGTTGGTCAGGGCTGATTCTGTCTCTGTGTGTCTCTTACCTCTTCCCATGAACCACTGCTCCAGGGTCCTTTGAAAGAGCCTCTAGCTCCTGAACCTCATCCACCAGGGTCTTGAAGCATGCCTTTTTTATACTGAGACACAGAGAGAGAGAGAGAGAGAGAGAGAGAGAGAGAGAGAGAGAGAGAGAGAGAGAGAGAGGTCAAAACTGATCACTTTTTTGGATATTAATCAAAGAACAATTATGTCTTCACTCTACGCTTACTGTCTTTCCAAATGTGACAGTACAGTCATGTTAGTGTTAAATGATGGTCAAAGAGCTTTTACAAACACCAAGTCATGAAATACACTGCGATCCAAACACATGTCAGAATAAATGCACTGACTGATCTTTACAGGTTCGTATAGTTATTCATCCGACACTGGACTCTGAAACCAAGGACTCAGTCCAGTGCAGAACAGATGAGGAAATGGTAACTCACACTTTGTAAGCCAGGTCAAACACCAGAGAAGTGACAGGAATGAAAAACAGTCCCATCCAGAAGACTCCAGAGCTGAACATCATATCTGCCTAAAATACACACACACACACACACACACACACACACACACACACACACACACACACACACACACACACACACACACACACACACACACACACACACACACACGTGAGATACTGAAGAAGGGACATGTGGTGACTGGTGTTGCTGTGGTTATAGGGAGGTGTGTGTGTGTGTGTCTGGCAAAACCAATGGTATTAAAGTACATCAGAATAAAGTTGCTTTAATAAGTCGGCTGAATTCATGCTCATGAAAAGCTGCTAATCATTTGCAATGTAGAGTGTTTTCCATTCTCACTGAGCCCACCTGCTCCTGCATACCTGCAAACTGGTCAACTGAGCACTGTGTGTGTGTGTGTGTGTGTGTGTGTGTGTGTGTGTGTGTGAGTCTCTGCCTAAAAGAGAGCATTTCAGTGTGTGAGAGAAATGCAGAGGAGTCCAAAGGACAAACACCAGTACAAGGCTTGTTTGTGCATTAGGTAAATGTTTGCACCACATTTCGGCCCAGCACTCGTGCTGGGAATTAAGAGAGGCATCAGTCATCCTGTGGGTGTATATTCTCCTTTTTTCTGCCCACGATTAATATTTAAGGGTTGATGTTTCCATAGATCAACAGGAAAATCATTCTTCTCTTTTCTTTGAATTGCAGGTGAGCTACCGTAGGTAAACACAACCACAGTAAAGAATGTCACACACACACACACACACACACACACACACACACACACACACAGCTCAGGAGACTGGGATGAAGTGTTGGAAAAAAGCTCAACTGGAAACAGGAATAATGTGTTATCTTTTAAAAATTCTTTAACTAAAACAAATCATTAATATGCTTTAAGATGAAGACTAAAGTAAGGCCAGCATCAGCCTGTGAGCCAAAATACACCAATAAATTAAACCAACATAGACTGAAAAGACATTCATCTGTTTGGATTGGGTGAGAAAAGGAGCAACAAAGCAGTGGGCTAATTAAATAATGATATTCGAGTCCTCAAACCTCACACATTTATCTCTCGGAGAATTAAAATAACATTTCGAGGAGAGGAGCACCGTGCTCCTGTAAAACATCCCACAACAAAAATATGGCTGGCGTCACAGAGACTCCGGCGGTGTGTAAGAGACAGCAAAAGACACTAAAAAAGTTTTAGTGCTGTGGTTCTGGAGCATCTACGGCATCAGACAGTGATTCTCTGGCCTGCGCCATCAAGCAGGGTGAGATGCAGAAGTTTGCACGTTGCCTGTTTGCTTTGGCCCTGCTGCACTCAAACGATCCGTCATTAAATGTCAAAGAGCACAGAGTCGCCTCCTTGCATCGCAATTTGCCGTACATGCCTGTGCCACTTGTCCAAACTTGGCGGCCCCTAACCAAGGTCCTTCCTGTAATGGAAACCAGGCGAAGGTCTAAAATGGTGCCATGAGGCACACCCGCACCCACCAATCAGTGTCAAAGCTTTCAAAGAACTCAGGTGTTGCCAAATTAGCTAAGCTGTTACAGCGCAATAGACTTTGATGACTGACAAAACATATGAGGGGGCTGGTTGAGGGGGGTGGAGGGGGGGAGGAAATCTCAAATGACTGGAAATCAAAATGGTTTTTTTCCCCCCTTCTCCTAACATCTCTGCCGATTCTGACTGAACAACCGTGTTCTGTGTCACTACGGGATTTTTAAGAAAAATTGTTGCCAAGAGACATCAGAGAAAATCGCAGGAGATTTTGGAGTGGAAATTCAGCAGCCCCTGAGATTATATATCTCTCAGCAGAGTGATAGTTTTCTCTACTCGCAGCGCTTTAATCATTTTCATGTTTATCTATCGAGAAATCAAACGTAGTGCGGGAATTAAACAAACACAAAATCAATTACGAGAAAGTTAGGTCAATGCCAATAAGCTTGAAACAGGAACAGAACAATAAGCTTTTTCAGAAAACCTCGTGAGAGCAACGTTCACGCAAAGAAAACAATCAAGAGGAGTATAAATTGCTGTGTCTGCAAATCTGTGAGAGGACTGGGAAATCTTTCAAGTGCTACACTTGTTTGTTTTTAAGAGTTTGAGTTCTAAACTGGGATTTAATGGGGTGTTTATCCAAGGAGAAAGTTGGGTACACAGACTGTAAATCAACGCCTCATAGAGACGGCAGGACGTGGTGTAGAGGTGTTTTTAGGCTATATTAATAAATGACTGAAGCCCGTTTTCATCAGCCACACTCCAGCACTGTGTTTCGTCTTGAGAACCGACTTGTTTTGTGTCTACTCGTGTTCACCCTTTCACAAACACACACAAAATGCACATGCACACACAAATCTTACAAAAGATCCAGCAGTATCCAGGCAAGTAAACCAAAATGAGTTCGAATACACAGCTAGATCTATGAACCCCAGATACCTCTGTAACGGGCAAATAAAATATCATCACAGTTGTCAGGACTAGTAAATATCACCGTGAAAAGTTGGTGTAGCGTCAATATGGATTGCGGCGCCACTCAAACTGCTGAATGGAAAATGCAACAGTAGCCAACGTATGTTTACATGAAGTCCCATGTACAACAGTCACAAGGCAGGTAAGAATGTTGCCCCTTCAGTCAGAGCTTACCATTTCAGTAAATCACAGAATGAGATGAAACCTTGTAGTGTTTTTAAGGCAAAGAAGAAATAACATAACACAGAGGACTAAGTGCTGATAATGAGTGAACGGATATTTATAGGATATTTACTGAATGGAAAAATATCTGGATTCAAATTAATATTTTGCCCCGAGCAAAACCGTTGATTTTGTACACGTGCCCGTATGTAATGTGATGTCCCACATTAACCGTGGCTGCAAACATCTCTAGATTTTCTCCTCCAACTCTTAAAGCGTCTCTATTTAAACTTTCCTACTGATAAATTTAGTACAGATCACCATCTAGCCTAATTACCTAGCAACTACTATCAAGGACTAGGAAGGGGGTTATGCTAAAGCTCCTTTCTGCAAATGTGCTGTGCTGCACTGTGAAGTAGCCGTGAAGCAGCTATTAGGTGGGAACTGGCAACCGATCAAACGGGCGAGAAAATGATGGGAAAATAAATACTTTTGTTGACTTTTTGGTGAAATCAGAAAATGTTTATATTGCGATGCTTTGACTACAACAGTCACATAAATACAACTTCCACAAGACAAAGTAGTCTAATCACTGAAAGGAAAAATTATTATTATTAAATTATTATTATTATTATAGCTTTAGATCTTACTTTATAAATAATAAAAGGCGGAAATGTGCAAAAAATTGCCCTTGGGTATTTATCGTGAGCTCTGTGTATTCATGCTTGCCATTCTTTTCTCAGTGTAAGAACACGTGTCTAACGTCCACGGTAATGTCCATGGTAACTGCACATCTGCTGCAGTTGTGGTAGAAAAAGATTAGGTCAAAAATAATAGTGGTGTTAAGGAGCAGCCGAGTTTGACTGCTCATGCCTGGCAGTGAGAATGTCAGAACAGGAATGTTAATACCTGTAGTTGTGATGTCAGGCAAAATGTCAGTCCTGATCATTTCCCTTAGCAGACTGTACACTTATGACTGACACACTAATACACAAAGATGTGCTGGAAAATAAGGTTCTTACATTCAAAGCTATCCAAAAAAATCCAAGCACAAGCATGGATCTGCACGTAGTACAGATAAAAATGTCTTTCCGGCACCGTTATGTGTGTATGTGTATTAAAAAGACTACACAAAGACATAAGAGTTAATGGAGTATTTAAAGGAATGAAGTCTTATTTAATACCTGCTGTGTGTGTGAGTAAGCTGGAAAAGGCTAAAAGACTGAGAGTGAAAGACAGATGATGGGGCAAGGAAAAGCACAGTCTAATTCCAAACAGAGCCAGCAAATCCACCAAATCCCTGATGCTGTCATTGTAATACTGAAGAGAGAGAGAGAGAGAGAGAGAGAGAGAGAGAAAAGAGGCCCCTGACTGCTCCCAGCTTCCACTATGGAAGACAAACACTCATTTTCTCCTTTCCTTCCATCCCTCTGCATGCAAACAGCTGTATCACCAATGTATAAACTGGGTGAAAATGTAAATAGCTAAACTCTGATATTCTGTGCTGGTGTGACAAAGGTGTGTACTTTTAACAATATACGTGCTCCGTCACACACGCATCCACACCCGGTGAGTTCTCGAGCTGCTAGCTATTCGCGTTAATTTACTAGAAAAGAAGAAACGGAGCCAGAATCCGAGAAGCCGACAGCATGCTTTCGATTACTGTGGTATAAAAATAATTTTTACTAATAATATAAATCACTGCTTTGTTGTGTCTACAGAGTAACTACTTCCTACTATGAAGATGTGTTGGAAAGTAAACATGTTTAATAAAACGCTGCAATATAATTTGCACAAGTGTAATTATGACGATACAAAGCAGATGTTGAACTCTAATTATATTCTGCTGTTTTCAAATTAGTCCTCAGATCACAAGGATAAGAAACAAACTATATTACACTGAAAAGCACTCCGTGTATATTTTATTAGGTTTTATGAGTATGGAGGTGTTGGAAATGCCTTGATGATAAGAGAGGGGCAATAGAGGTCATGACCAGACCAGTTAAGCAGACAGGAAGACTACAGAAAGCAAACTAATCACTCTTTACAAGCGCGGTGAGCATAAAAGCATCTCAGAATCTGTGTATCTGCAGGGCTGTATGCATTAAGATACTGCCACCTGATTGGCTGAGTAGATCACTGTGTGACTGTGCAGGGGTACAGGTTTCCCTAATAAAGTGGACAGTGAGTGTACATAGCCTCAACAACTGTGTTAATGCTAGGGAAAAATACCTTTGGCCTTTTAGTCTTTTTAAACACCAGAACAAGCAGAAGAGACATAAAGTGACATGCAGACAAAGTCACGACAACTGACATGCACACTGAGTGAATGATGGAAGGCTGTGTTATATGGACAGCTAAAGCCTGGCTTCACAGAGGGAATTACTGAACATCAAAGAGACTTATCCTGACGTCTGCTGTCAACCGTTCAAAAATACATACACACACACACACACACACACACAGAAAGTGAGTGAGAGTGAGAGAGAGAGAGAGAGAGAGAGAGAGAGAGAGAGAGAGAGAGAGAGAGAATGACAGGCAAACAGAGAGAGAAAGACCAAGAAAGAATGAGTAAGAGAGAGACAAAGAAAGAGAGAGAGAGAGTTGGGTGAGAGTGAGTGAGACAGAATGAGAGAAAAACAGAGAGAGACAGACCAAGAAAGAATGAGTAACAGAGAGACAGAGAGAGAGAGAGAGAGAGTGAGCGAGAGCCACACCTGAATAAAAGTCATTCTGATTAAACACACGGTTTAAACCTTCAGTGTGAAAACCAAAATGGTTCCAGCAGAAGTTCCCACATCAAAGCCCTCCACCGCTAAGTTCCCTCATATCCTTTCTCCATCTCTACATTCTAATCCGGTCTGTCACAGCAGCACCATTCTTTTCTCCTTTCTATCTGTCTTCACTCCGGTTGTGTTTGATCAGTGTCTTTCTCCTCTTCATGGCTGGGAAACGTGCAGAGGTGGGGAGCTGATGAAGAGGGAGCTGATGCGTGTCTGTTGGCAGCTAAATTCAGCTGCAGATAAACAGCTGAGCAGATGTGTGACATTCACAAGAGAGAGAGAGAGAGAGAGAGAGAGAGAGAGAGAGAGAGAGAGAGAGAGAGAGAGAGAGAGAGAGAGTGTGTGTGTGTGTGTGCGTGAGAGAGAGAGAGAACACAGAAGGTGTTATGATGGCAGTGGTGTTGATTGCTGTTATGCTGTGGCTCAGTGATGAGTCAGTCTCTGTGCAGTTCCTGAGGGTGAGCTGAACTTTTTCCAGCTGTTCTCATTTAGAGGGCATATTACACACCACCACCACCACCACCACCACAACACACACAGGCAGAGACACACACACAGGCACAGAGACACACACACACAGGCACAGAGACACACACACACAGGCACAGAGACGCACACACACAGGCACAGAGAGACGCACACACACAGGCACAGAGACACACACACACACACAGGCACAGAGACACACACACACACACAGGCACAGAGACACACACACACACACACACAGGCACAGAGACACACACACACACACAGGCAGAGAGACACACACACACACACAGGCACAGAGACACACACACACACACAGGCACAGAGACACACACACACAGGCACAGAGACACACACACACACAGGCACAGAGACACACACACACAGGCACAGAGAGACGCACACACACAGGCACAGAGAGACGCACACACACAGGCACAGAGAGACGCACACACACACAGGCACAGAGAGACGCACACACACACACACACACAGAGAGACGCACACACACACAGACACAATGCTTTTCTACTGTTTATAAAAAGTGAAATAAATCTAATTTATTGTAATAACTAGATGACTCTCAGGTGTGTGCACTGAAATGTTCACAATGTTTCACTGTGGCTTTCTGTACTGTTGTTACTATGGTATGAGATGGTATTAGATTACAGGACACCCAGGGCATCATCTGTACATCCAGAAAGAGAGAGGGAGGGGGGGCAGAGAGAGGGGGAGAGAGAGAGAGAGGGAGGGGGGCAGAGAGAGAGGGAGAGCGAGAGAGAGACAGAGAGAGAGGGAGAGCGAGTGGGAGAGAGAGAGGGAGAGGGGGAAGAGGCACAGAGAGAGAGGGAGAGAGAGAGAGTGTGAGAAAGAAAGAGAGAGGGAGACTGAGTGAGAAAGAGAGAGAGAAAGAGAAAGAGAGATAGCACACAACATTGCTTAAAGAACAGAAAGATGAAACGTGTGTTAAGAAAAAAAAAGAGGAAATCAGAGTAAGACAGGAAAAAGAAAGACAGGGTGATGGATTTGCACTGCAGGCTCAAACAGGCTTGTTTTAGCCGTGAGAATATCATTTTTCTGCACGATTGCTGTGCATTCTGTAAGTGAGCATGTGTAATGAATATGATGAGTCACATCAGCAACAGTATGAACGGTTACAAGGCTGTTTCTATTCGCAGTTCAGTGTCCGTTCCTAAAACCTTCAGGAATGCAGAGATGGCACAGATAGCTCCTAAATGTGTTCTTCATGTTCATACAGGTGACACTAACAGGGCTTAAAAGGGCCCATTAGATAAGTGTGAGGTGAGAGTTGAGGATAAATCCAGCACTGCCTGAGGCCTTACAGAGGTGTGTGCTTCATACAGCTCTAAACACTGCAGCGCAGAAAGTTTCACAACTGTCTGATTAGTGTAATCACAATGTCCCGCCTGAGGGAATGTGTGTGTGTGTGTGTGTTGGGGTTAGAGACAGTACTAGGAAAAAGAACAGGTGTGTGTTTGTATGTGTGTGAGTGAGTTTGTGCGTCTTACCTCTCCTGACATATCTGGAGCCAGAGGGATGAGCGGCCATAGAGAGGAGTAGATGCCAAAGAACACTACCCACAATCCAATGCTGCCCCAAATGGCTATATGACTAAACTGTACAAAGATTAAGAGAAAAAGATTAACATTATTTAACACAAAAAAAAAACCCAACGTTTGCTAATAATACAAATAATAATAATACAAATGACTTGAAAGTAATAAGTTAGTCTAAGATAAAATTTGTGTTTTCAGTCATCTGACACGAAATAGACATGACTTAAAACTGTGTATGCTAAGAAATTGTACTCAATTTAACAGCTCGACTGCTAAAAGACGGCCGTTAAATATTTACGGTAGCGAGCTACTGCACGAAAAGGCAAGATTAAAGTAAAATAAATAGACTTTATTCAGAAAAATCTGATTATTCGGTGTGACGAAGGACCGTTGTACCTGAAATCTCGCAAAACTGCACTGCAAAGAGTCAAACGAGCTCTCATAAGCATTACTACCGACATTAGCGGAGAGAGAGAGAGGAGGAGCATGGGGGAGGAATAAGTCAGGACAAAGAAACAGAGAAACTCTTACCATGGTCCAGGAGGAGGTCTCCAACCCTGCCTTCAGACACACAGTGATCACCACAAACTGCAACACAAACACATCATCTTACTTCTTTAGCTTGCAGAACGTTCACCTTCGACTAGCGTACATAGATGTGTGTAGATCAAGAAGGAAAGTTAAGGTCATCCACCTAGTGCAGTACCCCAGGCAGTACCCCAGAATAATTTATAGCATGCTAGTAAGGACAGCTGATAAGACATGAGCAGGACACACAGATGCTTTGTATGGGCTTGAGGGTCTGGGCACAAGGAGCATGAGGACATCAAAATGGGGTGTAGAAACCCTGCAGAACTGCATTACACTCACTGTGTACACCATGTTCCCCAGGAGCAGATAGTCTGGAGTTTTTCCGTTCCCAAAGACAGTATCTGTGAGGAGAATCAACACAAAAGCTTTTTAGTCTGTTGTACAAGGAGCGCACGCACACACACGAGTTTGGTGAAGATAATATAAGGCTCTATTAAGACAAGCAACTTTAAGATAAAATCTTCACTAAAAAGCACTGAACAGTTGATTGGAAACATTTCTACAGCCAGAGGAACATAAGGCTACAGACAGAACACTACCCACAATTCAGTGTGTATAGCTGGAGATGGACATAGGACTGAATTATATGTGTAGAGATAACACAAAGAACATAACCTCTGCTGAGCCTGAGCTGTTGAGGGGAAAAAAGTAACTATACAAGGAAATGACATACAATACAATACAAACTTTCTGTTATATTCAGGTGTGTGTGTGTGTGTTAGAGAGTGTAAGAAAGCAGTCAGTGTAAGAAATGACAGCACCACCTTGGCATTTAGATGACTGCTATTAAAGGCATTAGAGCTAGGCTATTAAGCAGAATATCCTTGTCTTGACATACTGACATTTATCATCTAATAGCTGAAGGAATCCCATTTTTTTAAGTCTGTGGTAATATTCTACTTTATTTCAAATATGTTTAGAATTAAATGTTTTTTTTAAACATTAAATCTACATGCAAAGAAAATTATCAACTTTTCCCATTAAAATGCTACCAATTTAATTCGTCATTTATTACCCAATTTCTTGATTCACAGTTCATGACTTCTGTATTGAGGAAAAAAGAAATAAATGAAATAAATACGCTTCCCGACACCAAATCGTATGTTACGAAGCATGTTCCGTGTTAGATTCTCTAAAATAAAAGTGGCAGCCGATATTATTTCCTAATAAAACTGCACAAAGTGTCACAAGATTATTGCTTTTTAAATGTTTAGCATACATATTTAAAGGGTTCTCACATTTAAAGTGATCTTTATAGTAAATATAAAATGTTATTTTAACAGTATGGATGAAGTCTTAGGCACGTGGAAAGAAAAGCTGGCCTTCAAACATGCTTCAAAAATAGTATACAGTACATCAAACGAAAGCATGTGTCTTCTAACTGATATTTCAGCCGCTTACTGGAATCAGTCTTTATCTGTGGTGAAATCTCACATGGTTTTCTAGCACATTGACATAGTCTTGTAACATTAATGTTGTATATTCTATGTAGTGTCTGTATGTTGAATAAAAAGATGATCTCTCGGGTAAAAAAAAAGTTTGGAAAAATTTCATCCCAAAGCTATGAAATTGCCTCTGCATTGTTTTTTTTTGTTTAGTACACGTTTTTATGAATTGCTGTGAAGTGAAGCGCTACGGTCCGATCGCATAGTCTGAGGCAGGGAAAAAGAATACGAAGATCACAGGCTCAATGATCTAATAACAATGTTGAAGAACTGAAACGTCCCTAGTGTGTGAACATTTCTGTGCTAAACTGAATGAGTTTATTGGTGGTTGTGTATAAATATTTGTGTACGAGTGTGTGTGGGTGTGTGTGTGGTGCTGACAGGCTGTCAGTCAGAAAGAGAAGTCTCAGCTTTGTTTAAAATGCCGCTGTGTGGTCCGTGCACATGCACGCACGCACACACACACACATTTGAGAGAGTGAGGAGAGGCACAGTGGAAGTGTGTGGTTGCACCACATGAGTAGATCTGTGTGTGTATATTTAAAAGCCCGAGTGTGTGCAGTCCACTGGGCACTGATTGAAAGACACATAATGAAGCATGTGCAGCGTTGTGTTCACTACTGATTAAAAAAAAACAACAAAAAAAAACAAACAAACAAAAAAAAAAAGGCCAAAGTACATTAAACTCTGGTCAGGTGTGCGTGTGATTTTTGTAATCAGTCTAGCAGCAGGCAAGAAAAGATTATATTCTTTGACTGAGAAGCCTCAACTCAACTCTGAGATGCCTTAAACAGAACTCAGATGTCATATACTGCCCATTTCTGTCTGCTGGGACTTTACATATGCTGAAATATCTGACTGATCATACTGTTAACAACAAAACTAGCCAAAATTCTAAACTATTGCTATTTCTGAGGACTTAACTGAGTTTAAGAACAATATAGGAGATGCATGTAAGCCTGCCGTGTGTATGTGTGTGTGTTCTCACCATGCTGGAAGGCTTTGAGAGGGAACCAGAAGAGGATGACTGAGTGGAAGAGTCCATTCAGACAATGTGCCCAAAAAACCTGAAGCAGAATGGAGGGGGAAGGGGGGAAATAGAGAGAGAGAGAGAGAGAGAGAGAGAGAGAGAGAGAGACACAATGAGTGAGTGAGTCATGAGAAAGGCAGTGGCCACCATAACCCTGTAACTGACCCCTGGCCCCAGCTTTTGTACGCCCTCAGCACTGGGCTAAGTGGAGGGTTTGTCGGTCCTGTGCGCTCAATAGGCACCCTGCTGACAGACACATTGTATATCCTATATCCCATGTGTGTGTGAGACAGAGAGGAGAGACACAAAGAGAGAGAAACGCATGCACACAAATAAATAAATAAGTATATATGTATGTATATATGTATTTATATATATGTATATATAATATATATAAATTCTCTTGTATCCCCATGCTCTTTCTGGTTGTCTAGCTGTTGTCACCTTCATTAGCACCAGAGCAGTGAAACTGATCCACAATCACAAATACTTCACTGGACAGATCGATATCCCTGAAACTGACTTGGTGTCATATTTTTATGATTGTATATCTATATATTCAGTCCATAAAAATGAGAGAGAGAGAGAGAGGGAGAGAGAGAGAGAGAAAGAGCGAGCGATAGAGCGCAAGGGAGCAAGAACGATAGAGTGAAAGTTTTTTTTTAGTTATATTAATAAAATAACTTTCTTTTCTGTTACTACAAAATATATACTCATTTACAGACAACAAAAAAAAAAACATGCAGTAGACAAAGAGAGAGAGAGAGAGAGAGAGAGAGAGAGAGAGAGAGAGAGAGAGAGAGAGAGAGAGAGGGGTTTCTGTTTTCTGTCTCCTTCCTTTTTCACCAGCAGTTTGTACCCTTATCATATTTTACCAATCTGTATCCTCTGGAGAATTACAAAAAGTAAAAACCCTGAAAAAAGGACGTGTTTAATACAAACACAGACAGCTCTGAGTAATTAAGATGGATGAACTTTCCTCTACAGCACAGCAACATGAATGTATGGAAAAATTATTACCCACTGAGTCAAAGGAGAAAGCGCCATGGAGTGTGTGTGTGTGTGTTTGGGTTGGGAGATTTGGGGGTTTGGACCAAAAAAGCTGCTTATGGAAGGCATTTATTTATATTTTGTACATATGTGCCTAAACAAAAGCTAACGTGGCATGAAACAAGCGTGAAATCAACAACCGCTCAGTTTCCGACTGCGCCTTCCGCGACAAAGGTTCACTGCAAACACGTCTCCTGAACGGCATGAAAACCTAATCAGCATCAAATTCACAACCATACAGACCTCAGTGGAACATTATTCGAACCAATAGGTGTCTCTTTAGTGAGAGAGGAAAAAAAACAAAAAACAAGATACTGGAAACCTTCCACTTAAATATGGAAAAGGGAGCCCAGTTGTTGTGCACTGGAGCATCAGTAAACTTCAGAAACAGATACATGAGAAATCTCAATATGCATCACAATACACCAGAGTGCTGGGAAAACAATTCTACAATAAACATTAAAAAAAGGAAACAAAAACATACAGTATTTAAAATATTCAGCACTGAAACAAACAACAAAAACTGCATACACTTTTTTTTTTTTACTATTTTAAAAGCACAACATTTTAACATCAGACTCATTGTCAACCTCAGAATTGTATTAAATATGTTATAATATGGTTTGTTGTATTTTCCAGCCCTCAACTGTAGAATATCTGTTTCTGAGGCATTAGCATCTAACGTTGAATTGCTCCAGAGTTGCTCAGCTGTAACAGCTTGGATTAAAGCTCTCTCTCATCCTATATCCTTTATTAATAGCGTGGAACAGTTTTACATTTTACTTTGAGTTTTCTCAGTACAGGAAAATGACTAAAGTGTGTAAATGTGGCTAATGGTAATCGCTCTGAGAATTAAACTGAACAAAAGAGCATGTGCAGGACGGCTGGAGTGGAGAGAGCTGTGAAT